>NC_036256.1:19873917-20043391 GCF_002742605.1 Olea europaea var. sylvestris | reverse complement strand
ACTACAAGAATTAAATATAAGAATTTCACCAATCATACATGTCTCAATCAGTACAATTATCTATTTACTGGCAAGAATCAAATATAAGAATTTCACCAACACATAATCAAGCAATTGACTGTAGAAAACACAAAATTCGACAAAAGTAAATCAAATCACCTAACAAGAATCTGGCTTAGAATACATTGTTCAACGGAATATCCAAACAGTAAGTTCTCTTAATGCTTCAGATGAACAGCAGCACTAAGTAAGGCCTATTTGTTGGACATCTAAGAACAAGGAAATTGAAACCACAAGATGAATAAAATCTAGAAACTAAACGCTTAAACTAGTTATAAATATAAACCCCAGACCCTGCAATTTCTTTCAACTCCTGCTCATTGATTTTTGTCTTCATAATTTCAGACTACCAACGACATACCAAATGCTATATAAGCCCCACAAAAGATTACAACAATTCATTTTCTTTTGTCTTCAAAACCCAGAAACTCCATAAAACATACCCCTCATCTGGTTTAGACAAAAATCCGAGTTCTAGTAAATTTTGATGAAAGTTAATGAAATTTGTGATTAAAATTGATAAAATTTGTGGGTTCATGAAATGTGTGGTTGAAAATAAGTTTGAGGAAAATGAGTTTTAGTGAATGGAAGCCTAACAGGGTTAAACTAAAAATAAAAATACGATTGAGTTGCTGATTTTTTCCGTTTGGGGTATTACAAATGGAACTGACCAGGGACAAGCCTTTTTTTCTCCCATGGCTGCTCTTTTCTTTACTTTCTCTTGATTCGCTATATCTTGCAAATCTTCCATCAAGGATTCAAGTGGATACTTGCAGTTTCCATCTGTACAGGAACTTTTTCCCATTGTTGAACTGTCTGCCTCATTAAGTGGATGAACATAGTTGGTAAATTGTGCAGTACTGGTTAATCCATTTCCAGGTGTTGGCATGAATAGGAAATCAGATGGTGGTTGCACTTCACATCTAGTATTTCTCAATGACCTCATAGGGCCCTGCTTGGCTTGTGAAAAGGATTAGACATCATATGTGAACACTTTAGTGAAACAAATGAACTTAGCAACTTAATTGAATAATTTGAACTTAGCATCTTGTTTTAACCATTTTGATTATTCTTGAGTTGCCATGGCTTGATCGTTCCATATTCATAGGATCTATAGCACTTCCAAGTCAATCCTAAAATGAGCATAGAAATGAATTGCATTAGATCATATTGTCTCCACAGTAAAAGATCCAGGATTCTCTCCATCAGAAATAAGAGTGGCCAAAATGCATTGCATGTGGCTGTAAAAGGTCAGGATACTTCTGTAGTATAGGAATTACTGGAATCCGATGACAATATTAAATGAACGTGACAAGAAGGGTAATACAGCTGATCATATAGCCACAAGGAAAAGCCTCTTTTAGGTATCAATTTCTTGATATGCTTTTAGCAAGATAAAACCCAATTCTTCTGGTTTTCGATGGTCTTCATTTATCCTACTATTTCAATGATAGTATTTATTTTAATTTTTATTTTCATTTTTATTTTCATTTTGTTTAGATAGTCCTCCATTACAAATTCACTTATGATATAATTCTCTAGTTCTTGAAAGTAGAGGCCTTCATTTCCCTGGGACCCTATTGTCCACAAATTCCTTAGAGCTGACCTTCGGCATACTAAACCTGTTAGAATTTTAGTTGTTCAAAAAAAATAAATAAATAAATAAAAAATAAAATAAAATAAAATATTTTTGGGTTTAACCATGCAGCCGCATGAGGCCCTCCCGAAACTGGGAGGGCCACTTGCATTATAATCATGCGATTGCATGGTTATAGCCCATGCGTTCGCATGGTTATACAAAGTGATCGTTGGGGATTCGTTTTTTACTGTTTTTCTTTTGAATTTGGTGCCTTTTCAACATGATTTTGCACCATTTTGTGGGAACCCTTCATAGCCTATAAATAGGTGTTCCAATTGCAATGAAAAACACTCTTGAGAAAATTAAGAAATTCACCACAAAATTATTCTCTCAAATTATCACATAATCAATCATATATCTATTTTCACTTGTTCTTTGTGAAAGATACACTTTGCTTTTGGTGTTATTCACACAAAGGCTTGTTTAATCCTACAAACTATTTGCCGGAACTTCTCAAAAGTATTGGAAAGGAGGCAAATAACGTTTGAGGATAGCGTTATCATTTTCGTGTTCAAACCTCTTATTATATCTATATTATTTCCTCTTTGGTATTATCAATTTTCTTCTCTTCATTGCTTTAAAATTTTCAACACATTGAGGTGAGTACCCAACTGTAAACTTCAAGATCTCGTGGGATTAGTCAAGGTGCGAGAAAGTGGACACTCATGGTCATAAAAATTAAAAAAAAAAAAAGAAAAAAAGAAAAGAAGAAGAAGATATCCACTTAACAATGACATTGGCGTCTCGATGATTTCTTACAACATTATATCAAGTGAAAATGTTACAACGACCATCAACCTGTAACACATAAAAATAATGTATAATAATCCGGATTAAACTCTAACTTAATGTAGACTTCAACCAAAAGTCAATTTAATTAATCTTTTTTATTATAAAAAGGATTACAGTATATTAGAGTTTATATAAATATAATTAAAATTTTTAAAAATTTCTAAACAACTGGTTCATGACCGGACTGGGCCTCAAATTTTGTTGAGACGGCAGACGGTAAGCAAGGATAATTATCTAATGTCACTAAAAATTATTTTTAATGATGTTACTGCTACTTCGGGAACATTATTTTTACTTTTGATTATAACACCGTTTTTATTACGAGTAGACATGATCCGATTCGAGCTTGATTTCAATAAAAATATGAATGAGTCGAGTATCATTATAAACTCTATACATGGACCAACATGTGTTCATATTAGACTAGAAACATATTCATTTTTCATTAGTTTTCTCTTATGTTGGAAAATGACTTATAAATGAGGTTATTTTTGGCATAATTTTGAGTGGGATCTGTCATCTGTCCAATGGTTTTGGAAGATTAGGGTGGATTCATGTTCTCCTTCGTGAAAATAAGGAAATCATATATTTACTTATGAAAATGATGCTTGGGTGAATGTGAAAATGAAGCTCAAAGTTGATGAATTAGAACAGGTTTGTGTTGGAGGGAAAATTAATTAAGTTTGTCCCACGTGATAAAGGCAAAGACCACTTTATATATGGCCACGCTTCGAAATGGCGTAAGCATGCGTAGTATAGAGGCCCTCTTCATGTGCATGCATGGAGTTACAATTTTCAGGTCGAATTAACACTTCAGACTTTAAATTTGTGTACAAACGCAATCTGCTTACACAAATATCGGATCGAATGGGCCAAAAATTAGCCCATTAGGATGGTCCACTCCAACTCCTAAAATTCATGTCTCAACTCCCAGCCTGTTAATTTTCCGTTAGAAACTACTTATACATTCAGTTGTCCTTCATTCTAGGCCCACGAAAATTTCGTACTTGTACATTCAATTGTCCTTCATTCTAGACTACGAAATTCCTTTTGCATATTATTTTCAGTTTTGAAATTTTTTTAGTTTTGTCTAAGTCTTGACGGCCATGTACAAATATATAATCAGTTCGTCCTTGTAGAAGTTGTAATACTCAGACTCTACTAATTTTTCGTTATATCCTAGGAGACAAAAACTTAAAATGAAATCTCAAGTACCTACGATGAGATGACAAATCTTTTTTAAGAAAACTATGTTTACATAGGCCTCGATTTGCAAATCCGTTTTCTTTTAGCCACTGTTATTTATGCAGTTTTAATTACTTATTATGTTCTTTTTGAATTTAACAAAACATATTATTCTGAATTTGTTCTAACATTTTTTGCATCTAAAAAATTTGTGTGTGGAATACATCTCACTGTTTAAACAAGAGATAGTCTTTATTTTAAATAGTCAACTCTTAACATCATGTCCAAGATACTCTTACAACTAACATTTTAATTTAAAGAGTGAGTTTAGCTCTCTAAATTTTCATTCTTTATAATTAAATGCATTCAAAGTATTTCAAATTTCAATATAAGAAAATAATCTATAGTAAAACTACTTAAAATAGAATATAGAGAAAAAAGTAAGCCCTTGTTTGAGCCACATTATTTTTATAAGAATAAATTTTTAAATAGTGTATTGATGAAAAATGAGTGGCTAAAAAATAACGAAAAATTTTGAATTTGCAGATAATATTATTTTATTGAAGAATGTGGATTGAAAATATATCAAATCACTGTTTAAGAATGTATTTTTTGAAAGAATTTGAATTAAACATGGCCTAAATTTTTTGGGAGTAACAAAATTAGTGTTAAATATAAAGAACTTGTTGAAATATTTCAAAATTTTAACTCTCTAAATTTATAGTTGCTTTCCAAATGATAGAATATGATTTTAAAAAATAGAAAATCCTTTAGAGATGCTCTAAAATGTTGTGTAAAAAGTTTATTCATTTCACTTTCGCACCGTATGTCACATGATAAAATGTTTATTTAAAAAAAATAAAAATCAATTCATCAATTAATGTCATTTAATGGTGCTGCCAAATACATATAACTGTTCGAGTGAATTCCCGCAAGCGTACGGGTTCGTTGACAAGTAATAATTGTGATAAGTAAAGTATCGTCCCACAGGGAATAAGGATTAATTCTAGGATATTTGATAAATTTGAATTCGTGTTTGTGACTAAAACTATCGAATGAATAGTTAACGGATTTTTAAAACTAAAATTTATAAAAGTAATGGAGGTTGATTTAAAACTCGAATATGAGAATGTATTGGATTTCAGACGCCATTGAGTAACGCTTAGTTCTAATTCTCAACTAGTGTTAATTATCTCAATTTATGCAATTGCGACGATCGATAATTCCACAATTATTTATTATTCTTTTCCAAGATATAATAAACCTATGTTTACCACGAGACGATCCTATTCCTAGTTCGAATTCATATGGTAAACATGCATTGACATTTAGGATTATCATATAAGATCGCACACGCCACAAATATTATTCCTAATGTTTATTGCGCGTGTGTCCCAATAATAGTGTTCTACCTATCGTGAGTTTTCCAACACTACGAATAAGCAACTTATTATCCTAATGGTGCGCTAATATTAGAACAATATAAATAAGCATATTAATGGAATCACAACACGATATTTAAAATAAAAACACGTGTCTCAAATTAGAACTAAAAATAAAACAACTTTGTCATCCATCCAATACAGGAGAAAAATTAGCCTAGCATACTGTTGGAATTAAACAAAGAAAAGTGGAAAGAAATCACCAAAACTCGACAGGACATGATTGACTCCACGAATTTGCTTGACTTTTGCACGTGTATTTTGATTTCTCGAGTCACAGGATCAGCTTCCAACTTTCTGTTTATCAAAATATATATGTAGCAGCCGACAACCCTTTGTTTGAATCCAATAAATGGACTTGAAAATTCTGTCTTTTTTTTTTTTTCAATCCACTTGCTGCCACCAACTTTATATATATATATTTCAATCAATTTACCATTAATTCTCCTCCCTTCTCTGCCTCTTTCTGTGGGTATGTATGTATATGAATTAAATCACAAGGCTGCCCCTTTTTTTCTTCCTCCTCGCCGTAGTAGTTTCTCTAGGTAAACTTTCCTCCCTCAGCCGTGTGATGTGTATCTGCCACTGCCCAAGTTTATGTATATATCCCAGCAGCCAATTTCTCTTCTTGCTGTAGGTTTGTATGTATATTAGTCAGCAGTAGCCGTTTTTTTTCTCCCCCCAAGCAGCCTTTTTTTTTTGTGAATTCTGGCCAGCGACTTCTTGTGTATATATCTCACCTCTCTTCCCCTCTAATTGGTGTGTAAAATATATATAAATCAGCCCCCACAATCTCCTCCAGCAGCCGCAACTTCTTTGACTCTCCTGTCGGCAGTTTTTTTAATTCCCTCCGCTCTCTAGGTTTTCTTTTTTTCTCCCCCCTTTATGAAAACTAATCTGCATGGTTTTTAATAGTAAAACCTAGGAAATTTTCAGCTTTGGTCCCTGAAGTTTGGAGAAGCATTTAAAATGACCCCCGATAATTAAAATGGCCCACAAGCGCCCAATTCACTTTTCGCCAATTTTTGCTTCTTTCCTTTCCTTCTTCGTCCAAGCACGAGCTTTACCTAAGAAAATTAATACAATAAAATTTAGATTATATTTTGCCAAAAGAACAATAAAATTATATAGTTTAGAGCACCGAATAAGTGTAGAAAATACACTTATCAATAACAAATCTCAATTCTAAACATAATTTATTCATTAGAAAAAAAGTCTACAATTTCTGACCTCCTAACAAGAATGCATTCACTAGACAAAAAGAAATCGATTAACTAAACTCAACTAGATAGGAAAAAATAAATCTATCGATTTTCTTTCTTCTTTTTCCTTAATTTTGTTTAATTTACCATATCATAAACATAAATATACATAAAGAACATTCACAAATACAAAACTGTGGCAAAAGGAAGACAAAAAAGGAAAAAACATATGTATTTTCAAAAATTAATTTGAGAGAATAGAAAATGAATAATTATAAAACACACACATATATAGAATTTGTTTATATCCAATTATCCCTTGACCAATGCACCTCAGCATAAATTCGGACATGCAATTGTTGTCACTGCCTTGCGTTATGTAGGAACTAGCAATTTCTTTAGATGGTTGTCTGTACTGTGTAATTATGTCCACACAAACTTGAGTCAAATGTTTGAATACATACCGAACTTTGAGTGTGGTCACGTTTTACTCATCGAACTTAAAATTGCACCCCATTACTCGTTGAACTTTATGCATTTGCACTCTATTACACACTGGATAACTTCCGTTTCTAACTCGTGCCTATGTGGATGATGGATGATGGAATGTATACGTGGATGTTAACTCTCTCCATGAACAATCATTTTTCACAAAGCATGACTGCTGCTGTTATTGTATAATCTTGTGGTCTTTGCTGTTATTGTATAATCTTGTGGTCTTTACTTGTACTCTGTATTAAAACATGGCTTCTTCTTTTTTTGGCTATGTTAACTGGGTTCTTCTTGGCTATATTAACTAGTTTTTCCTTTGTTCCATGTTCCCTATTCAAAGAAACATTATAGTTTACAGTGGTAAATATACCTTAACATTAATGAAACTAGTAATTAGTTTATTTGTTTTCAGTTTAACATGGACAACTACATTGGTACAGGTTAAAGTTGAACTAAAAATAAAAGAAGATAACCTATGAGATTTGAGGAACTGTAAGGAGAAATTGGGAAAAGGGAAAATTGATCTATGATCGAGTAACAAAGCTTTTTCTAGCATATTAGAGAAGGCACTTGCAGAGAAAAAGAATATTGAAGTAAACTCATTGAACTTTAGAAAAAACAGGAAGTGACAAATGGTGCAGCATGTAGAAGCATATTCATCACTCATACAATATTCATTACTCAGGAAGTGAAAGAAGTTGCAAAATTTAAACCACCACCATCTAGACAATTCGAAGAACAGCAACATCCAAAGAACATTCTCAACCAAACTAATGCAGACATTCAATGAAGATTGTTCCTAGTAAATTAACATGAAATTAAATCCCAAGACTTTTAATCAATTACATAGGTGAATACATTACGAATCCCTTTCCTTTCGTTTTCCATTCTCTTCCGTATCTCCTTTTCCTTAACGGATGGCTATATTGAGGAATATCTCCACGTCCTCTTCTTCTATACCTTCCTTTCTTCAATTGTATGCTTAGGATTAGATGTCCCCAAACAATTACATCTTGATTCACGTTCGCCGCTAACACCACTGGACCAACCGTCATCTTGTAAGGAGTTTTCTTGGCCGTACGAAATCCATCGCCACAATGTAGACGTCATTTCTTTTTTGGGCATTCCCACAATTGGTTCCGTGACTTTCTACCAAACAACAAAATATTATTTCATTTGATTGCACCTGTTGCTTCTATGAAAATGTTCTACTATGATTCGAGGGAATAAATTTGAGAAATTATGAGCATGCTGTCAACCACTAATAACGAATCATCAAGATCAATACCAGCGTACAACCTTCAATTCTCAAACTGCCCGAAATGGATAGCATTTTCATTATACACATTTCAAATCATCCGACCGCAAAAACATTAAAAATCTAAAAAAGATAAAGAAAATATGTTCCCAAGTATGTAGAAAAAATGTTTTGAAATCAGGGGCAAAGCACATTGGTTATGCTGATGAAACTTATCCAACATTCAACGGATTAAAACTGCTAATTTGAATTTCAACACGTCCTATATATTCCTTTATCACGACGGAGTTTTTGTTGCCATGTTAATCTGAAAGACGGTATTCCGGTCCCACATTAGAAGAAGAAGCACACTGTTGGAATTTCATATACAATCTGTGTAATGGACTTTGTCACTTACAAATTGAGATTTCTATAGAATAACCCAGCATATACTCTATGTTAACTAGGTTTCCTATAACCTGAATAATCGATTGCTCTGCAATTTCTGCGACATCTTTGAGAATCGGGCCATAATCAGCATAAAGCATATCCGCACACCTTAAGCTGTTGATAAGGAAATAATAATTTATAATCTGGCTTAGGGAATTTCTCATGTATATACTATAAAAGATGTGTCCCTTAATTATCTGTTGTTTCCCACTCCATTTGGATAAAGCAATTCAAGAGGGAAACGAGGTTCTCATCTAGATGCCTAGCAAATGAGATAGTCAGTAAAATTGAAGAAGCTGCTGAGCCTCTTGGTTTTGATGTTCGAAAGAAGAGCTACAAGGTATTCAATTTTTTTTAGAGCTTTTTGTAACTGTCATTATAAAAATAGATAATGCAATATCTACCTCAGTAAGGATTTGAAAGTGGCAAACATAAAAAAAAAACTAACAAAATGTTGTCTGCACCCTAATTGATCCCAGATGAGGCTAGAAAATGTGAAAGCTGGAAGAAAAGGAAACCTTAATATTGTCACTGAGGTACCATGAATGCCGATCATCTCATGTGTTCGAGTTCAATTGTAGCTACAAGATTTGCAACAATTTCACATTGTGCAATGTGCTTGAATCAGGTTTTCCAAGTTGCACCTTCTCTGCATATGGTTGAGGTTAGAAAGGCAAAGGGAGACACTCTCGAGTTCCACAAGGTATCCAAGTCTGCTTTGATTTTGTTTTATCATTTATCTTTTGGATAAATTTTATAATGAATTGTCATTTGTGTGAATATGGAGATGCCAAAAAAATGCTGGGCGTGCTAGCCTGTTATCTGTGGTGCATCTCTTCTTCAATATATTTTGCTCAGTAGAATAAATCGGAGCAATATGCTTTAGAAATTCAAAGAGTAGAAGAAAATGAGTTGGCATTGAGCTGAAGTTTGGAACTGATTTAGCGAAGAATAGAAACAGGTTTCTGATATATTTCCTTTCTGAGTGATTGTCTTAACTAAAGCTTTCCTTGTATGAGCATATCTTTCACAGTTTGCCACTTCCTACTAGAGAATGACCTAAACATAGAGTTTATTATGGATTTTTATGATCAATCTTGGTTCCATTAGACAAGAGAATTTGAAGAGGATTCCCCGACGGTGACTGGAAGGATTTGAATGAGAAAATTTGGCTTAAGCAAGTCCACTTTGCAAAATTAAAAAATATTTAGAGAACTACTTGTCCCCCGCTCCCACCCACACCTCATCTTACCATGGCTTCTGGTGCGGAGATGGATGATATTCTGCTAAGTTGGCGTCTAGGGACTAAACTAGCTAGGGCAGAACAATTCTTCAAAATATCAACGAAGATGTCCAAGTTTTTGGAACCTCGAGAAGACATGCTCGTGTGGGTGATGATCTCATCTTTCCTTGGTCTTACAAACTTGGAATGCATTGATATCTTTTTCATGGTGCTCGACTGCTCATCATGATATAAGAATGCCTCGATGCCTCGATTTTAGTATAGTGTTCTTTCAACATCCACAAACAGAAAATGTCATCATCTCTGATTAGCAATTCCAACTTTTGCTGGTACCCTTTTGTTTCTGAATTTCGGGTATGCAGTTCTATAAAAAACTTTCGACGAGCCTCGAGGAGTTTGGAAAACTGAAGATGACATGCAGGAATAAAATTAGTTGTTTTACTTCTATAACGAAGAAAATAAGAGTCACTCTCTTCTGTGGACTGATTAAAAATGATGTAAAGGTTCAGGTTCTTCATTCTTTTGTGTATTTTGTTGTCTTTCGTGGGATTTTTCTCTCCCGTGGAAGAATATAATTCAAAGGGATTTTCCGATTATTTCTGGTGATAAATATTGTAATCCATTTCGCAATGTTATAATAAGAAATTCCCACAATTTGTTTAGGCAGAACTCGCTTCTTGATAACAAGTTTTTTTCTGGTTTACAGTGGCTAGAGAAAAATTATTACTAGACAGTATAATTATGAAAAAGTTTATTTTCTTCAATATTGTTTAGTGCTCGACTGTGGTTGAGTTTATCTGCATGAGACAAATTTCAATTTAGAAACAATGTGGTTGAAAAGAAGATGGAGAAAAATATACTTCGAAAAAAATGGGAATCAAACATGCTCCAAATGGAAAAAAAAAAAAAAAAAAAAAAAAAAAAAATTTATCTAGAATAAAATTTTATTTCTGTTGCCTTTTCCAAAAAAAGGGAAAAAAAAAAAATTTTTTAAAAAAAAAAGAAAAAAATTTAAAAAAAAAAAAAAAAAAAACGCTAAAAGAATAAAGATGGGTGGAAGGTTATGATCCTAATGAATCGACAATGGAGGGAATTGTTAGCTATTATCACCACTCAAATTCCTTCATCGTTGTTGCCCCAACTTCGATGATCAACCCTTGAATCATCATTCACCTTATTTATTTTCAATCCCTGCATAAAAGATAGCCTATATTTGATAAGATTCTTCAAAACTCATTTCAACCACGTTCTCTCAATAAAATAATTTTATACGTAAATCCATAAAATTTTCCTACGTTTCAACCATATATTCTCCATGAACAATCATCTTTCACAAAATCTATTCTTAAAAATCTACTTGAAACAAGCACACAGTGCAAAAAAGCAAAAAATATCTATTAGAAAACCCAAAAATAGGAGAAATAAGTGCATAAAACAAATTATATCATAAACATAACATTCTTTTACTGGGGGAAAAACACACCAATGAACACCAAATAATCATTCAAACAGAGGGCAAGATTTCAAAATAATTATGCCGAGCAACTCAAAATCACTATTTCATGGTTCAAAACAAGTCCAGTTGCAACATACATAAAAGTATTGGCAAATAGCAACTATTTTCCAGAAAATCCTGAAGAGTTTATGAATTTCCGAGCAGCATCTAATGTCAGTTCTTCATACACCTGGATCACAGCAAGAGAAATGGATAATTAAAAGGATGAATTAAAGAAACAGAAATGTGATTGAAATGGCTACTTACCAAGCAAAGAAATGTATCGATTAAGTATACTTACAAGTTTATTATAAACCTGTTGAAATGCCTTGCAAAATCTTTCTGCTTCAGTTGGACCCATCTGAAAACAAGGCACGCATAACAAGTTATTTTGCCATTTCCCATATTATTTAGAATTCTACTGCTTTTGCGAGAAGTGGTAAACGGTTGATTTACCCTACACGCAAATCAAACGAAAACCACCTAAACTTCATGTTGATAGAGGCAGCAATAAATCACAGCTCACTAGAAAATAAGTAGAGAAGTTACTTATTCTGAAACTAGTTATGTTATTGTCAATATTTGCAACTTAATTGTAACTTTGACCTACAATTAATACTTTATAACTTATTTAAAATAAGTAAAAAAAGAAAAGAAAATTAAGCCTCGCCAAGCAAGCTCGTAGTGGAAATCTTTCGACAGTTATCCAATAAGTCTAATGCAAGCTCAAACAACCCGGTAGATATGCTTTCAAGGCAATCATGAAATAAAAGGATTTTCAGAAAGCGAAAAGGCAAGCTTGCATTCGAATGAAGATGCAATTAAATTAAAACAATGGATGCAATCTGCTACATGAACCACAGAGAAAAATGTGACATCATAAACATAAAATTCAAAATTGCTTCAGAATATAGACCATAAATCTAAAAATACTTAAAGAAAGCTCATCAATTTCTAATAAACAAGATAGTGAAGAATTTTGTGTCATTTATTATGAAGAACAGTTCTTATAATACACAAACGATGAAAACATACCTTCTCTGTGGCAGCCAACTTTAGTTTGTTCCAGAATGCTTCTGTCCCATCCCATACATCAGCGTAAAATATGATTTTCATTACAAAAAAGAAAAATCCAATTGAACAGCAATGAAAATGACACTGCATAGAAAACTTATCTGGCCCCAATTTTTTTTCCCCAGAATTTACATTGGTTCCAAGAAATGACTTAAATAAATGGAGAAAAGCATCATAGATAGTTCACTCCATCCAGTTATTAGCTATAGCTGAAGGTATTTAAGCGAAAGATTAAATAAGTATTGATTAAAGTGGAATCAACACTACAGTAAGTGAAGTACTCAAAAGAGGGGAGATAAACAGGAAAATACAGTATCATATAACTAATTAAAATAGATACAGTTAAAATCTCCAAGTTATATCAGAAGCCTTAGAAAACTTAACAAAGACAACTTTCCACAGGTATGTTTCTTCTTTGAGATGTTCAAAACATTCAAGAGAGAAAAGATGCGAGCATATATGTATCATCTTAACAGGTTTGTTTCGTGTTTTCAAATGTTCATCTCAAAATGACAAAAGGTCAAGATTGAATTGGCTTTGTACCTCTTTTATCCCCACTATCCCGTGCATCATGCCCCTCAGTTTTTGCAGACCCAGATGTTGATTGTCTCAAAGAATCCGAGTCCATCTGAAATACAACTGGAAAATTAACATTTAGAATCCCAAAAGGTATTGACAAAGATAATGAGGGGGAACACTTATCCACAGCAAGCCATGTACTCTAGGATAGGCCCGTACAGTCCTCCAATAACTTGTCATTATCACATAATTGGGGCATGAATCCCTCATAAGCAAAAGCATTCTAAATAAAGGTCCAAAACATGCTTTGCTAAATTAATTGATTTAGCAATAAAATATATGCTCTAAATTTTATTTATTTATTTTTTCATTTTAAACAGCATTAATCTACATCTCTCCAAGATGTTCTATGCATATATATGCTCTAAAACAATCTTGGGCAAACAAGATTTGCAGAAAATCTCATATGACCGCCTCTATCTTGAACTGGGGACCATAAAACCAAGTTTTCATTTTCATGAGAACTCACTTCGTCATTTAAATGTAATGGTTTATTAACCTAAGGCCTGCTAAATATGGTTTCTTTTTTTCTTTTTTTTTTCTTTTTTTTCCTCCTCTTTAGGGGTGCTATTTTAAGCCAAATGACTTGAACCAAACCTATCGAAATCAACCATCGAAAGAACCAAAAGTAATACAGAATGTGAGAAAAATACAAATGGGTACTGCAAGAACACAATATGTAAACCAAATAAAAACAGATAACTAAAACCCTAAAATCAAAATTTCCGGAAAACAATCTTAGGCGTACAAAATTAATAAATAAAAATGCACATATATATGTCAGTAGGGTTTGGAGGCTTACGTGATAATCGCGAGATCGGACGACAGGAAAGAGCTCGAGACAGCGTCGAAATTCAGATTCATCCATCGGAATTGCTGCTACAATAATATAATTAGAAATTCTGTAGGGAGAATATCAAAAAAGAAGAAGAAACGGTGCAGTAACAATTGAAATCTGATAATTGGGTTGGCACTTCTCTCCAGTTTCTCCTGCAGTCTTCCGATGCTTACGCGCATTCAACGTTACACGATTTATGTAGTCGCAATTGCAAAATTCTAGGGCAAAATAGCGGTCGAGTCGGCCCAAGGTTGGGCTCTTTCGAACCAATCATACTACATAGCCAGTGAGCAAGTGATAGACTTTTATTTCCAAACAATATCTGTCTGTTTTTTTTGGGAAAAATTCATGATCCTGGTATATTATTTACATTAATTCAAAAATTAAGTAGATGGTTTGCAAATTCAAAATTCAGATATACATTTAATTAATTAAAAATATTTATTAAATAAATATAATTACGTTACAGCTATACGATTAATGTTTACAGATTCATAATTATAGGTCATAGATTTATTTACTGATCACATATCATCAAATTAATTAGTCCCAAATTATTTTATGGTCACAAATCAAAATTTTGTAGATTACAGATTATTTTGATGTCACAAATCATTCAAATTACAAGTCACAGTTTATCTATGGGTACATATTTTTAAATTTATTGGTCATAGATTATCGAATTTTAAGGTCATAGATTAATAATTAGTTCAAATAGTTTGGTCACATGCACCAAACACCCCACCACTGATTCCGATTCAACACTAATATTTGTCACAAATCACCACCACATTGTAAGTATTATGCCCTAGGTCCAATCAACTTTGGACATAAATAATTTTGATATATAATTAATGCAATTTAATGTCAGATCTATTATTTAATTAATAGACAATTAAATAAATAATAGAGTCCGTAAATTCAAATCTTTGCAATTTGTTAATCACAAGGAGTTGTGATTGTGAGAAACAAATTATATATGATTGAATTTTAAATTGTTCGTGGTCATAAGTAGTAACGAGATACGGATATCGTTATTACGGATAGACCATCACGTGTGATATTTCTTACTTGTGAAGTAAGTAGCTGATCTCACAATCTAAAGTGTGGTGACACATAAATGAACACGTGGATGTTCTGTTATAGACCAAAACATTGGAGACCCGTCGAGAGATTCCACATGGATAATCTGAGTGTCAGTGGTTAATCTCTAACATTCGGTACTGAAATTAGTCTTTTGACTTGAGATCCTCATGGTACCTTATATGAGGACTGTTATATTTTGGCGGTGTTGGATGTTGCTCTGCAAAGGGCCGCTAATACGACATCGTTCGGGTACGTCAAGAATCGTATGAAGGTTGTGATTGACCGATAAATGATTCGTCACTCTTAGATAATAGGAGATTATGATCTGCGTTTCATTCAATTAAGTCGATGATGAAATCCTTGGTCAATGTATACTCATAAGTCGAAAAAGAGTTTTCGACTTATTTTGACTTAATAGTGAAGTGAAAGATATGATCGATAATCGAGATTGGCACATCTCTATATCTCGTAATTGATCGGATCATATGGGCGAAGGATTTTAGTTTCACGGTAAACGAACGAGTTTGGTTTTGTCATATCACATGACATTCCCCGTCACATGTATTGCCCTGACACATTGCTAGATGTCAATTTGGGACGACGAGTGTGAATTGGTGATAAATTAAAAGGGTGTTTTAATTTATCAATTTTGATTAGATCAAAATAATATTTCATGTCGTTAGGTATCGTGATTGGGAGCCTGATGGGTCACACACAAAAGAGAATTGGAAGATTGCAATTTATTAATTAATTAATTTAACAATCATTGGATGAATTAATTAATTGGGTTGGTTGGTTATAGGCCCGAATTGATTAATTGGATTAATTAATTCACGGACCGAATTTAATTAAATGGATTAATTAAATATTGGATTGAATCAGACCAGACCCGTTTGGGCTTATATAAATAATGGCTAGAGTTTTCAATTCATATGATTTTTCTCATAATTATTCTTGCTAGGACAAGAGGAGAAAATCCTGGTAGCTGCAATCTTATTCTCTGTGTGGATCACCGTTGGAGGCTGGACAATTGGACAGCTGTGGATGACGAATCAATATTGCAAGAAGAAAAAGAAAAGCAAAAGGTTTGCAGAATTCTTCAAAGGTACAATCTTTATCACGATTTCTAAACACAAAGGAATTCTCAATGGGAATCGAAATAATATTAATTTTCCGCTGTGCATATATAAATAGATTCCCAACAGTAGTTGCTGCTTGCACCACAATATCGCAACCTCACCACCACTGCTGTAGCCCAAAATTGGCATCACAATCACCACTACAACCTCACTGCCAAAGCCAACACCACTACCACCAGCAAAACTACTCTACAATCGCCACAAAATCAAATTCACAACAATGCACAGCTCACGACTCACCACACCCACAGTAAATACCCACACTAGAAATTACCACGACTGCCACCACCAAACACAACAACACTCAACCCACCACCTCACCACAGTCTCCACGACCAACACAACCACCACCAAAAACCACTACAGCCACCAAGACCAAAACCAGAACCATAGCCAAAATCACTACCAATCACACCCAATAATACACCACCTCGTAACCTCACCAATACCACTGCTAGCATGAGCACTGTCGCTACCATCACCACCACCGTCGTCCTACCAGATCCCCTCACCACCATTACCCCACAACGTTACCAACACCACCAACATCCACGCTGCACAGAGAAACTACTGCAATGTGACCACCACATCACCATCGAACACCCCATCAGAACCTCCAACCAAAACTGTTGCCAGATCAAAAAAACCAAAAAACCTCCCCAAAAAGTGCAAATTAGAACTGTAGCTTCTCGTTGCTGCAAACGTCGCCTCCCCCACGCAAAACACAATGTCGTCTCCCCACGCTAGGGTCGGCATCGAAGCATCTCCTTTGTCGCCGTTGCAGTGTTTGAATGGGTCGTCGACGTCGAGTATAGAGAAGCCAACGTTGAGAAGAGAGGAGGAGACGAGATTGAAAATGGGTGAAATGATTAGGATTTTTAATTGAATTGGGTTGATTAATTATATATAATACCTAATTTGTGAATAATAAAACTTTATATCTGATTTTTTAATTGTAATTTTTAAAGACCTTGTATTATGTAATTTCTTCCTTTTTTTTCCTGTTTATTTTCCCTATTTGTTCAGCATTATTCCTTTTGAACACAAAAAAAAAATAATAATAATAATAACGTACCATAACCTCGGCTTGAGCTCCGAGTTGAGTTCAATCAAGTCAAGCTGAGTTACAAGTACTTGATCTTTTATTTATTTATTTATTTATTTTGACTTCTTTAATTTAATAAATAGGTAACGTAATAGGCCACACATGGCATGAACTATATTGGATATTTTTTTTCCCTTCGCGCTAGGGACACATGACTAATTCCTGTTTATTTAACGTCAAATTTCACATTTTTCATTCAAAAAGGATCCATGAAGCAAAAGTTTGAAATGTTAGGGACCAACTTGCGAGAAATCAAAGGTGCGAGACTTATCATCTAACTGTTTAAAAGGTTTGTGACCTAAGTGCTATTTACCCTAAAGTTTTTAGTTACGTTTCTACAATTAAAAAAAAAAAAAAAAAAAAAAAGGGGGGAAAAAGGAAAAGGGGGCAAAAAAAAAAATTAAAAAAAAATTCCCCACATCTTGTCAAAATCCTCAAATCACCATCTCTCTCTTTAGAGAAGAAATCACAGACAGTAATCTTCTTGAATTCATTACATAAAAAAAAAAAAAAAAAAAAAAAAAAAAATGGTGACATAGGACAAAGGGTCTAACATCAACATTCAACAAAATATCTCCATCTAGATAGAATGGACGGCTTAAGAAGCTCGATCCTTTTTATACCTCTACCCATCCATCAATATAAAGGGGAGCAACATCTAAACTTTATGTTTCCCTTAACAAAATGATTACTTATAGAGCAATATGAAGGGGACCACCATGGTAACTTTATGCTTAACAAAATGATTACTTATACATAGAGCTAAATTGTTAGATTGATTCGCTTAGCTTTTACAATAGATCATTCACAAGAAAAAATTAAAATGAATATGTTGCGCATTGTCCCGTGTCCCTCGGGGTAGTATATTAGAGAATAACGTTCAACTTATATTAGCATCCACAAGACGGGGATAACTAATGACTTCCATTGATAACTCAAGGAATAAAATTAAACTAAGATCTTATTTATTGTATTATCTAATCGTATTACACTATTGTGCATCAAACATGAACATAAACTTCGTGGGTATAGAGGAAAAAAATTCACCATCTGCCCACTTACAAAAATGAACCCAAAAATTAGAAAGTATGTTTTCTCGAATAAAAGAGGAGAAATATACACAAATAAAATGGCAAAAAAGCTACTGATTTACAGAGCAAGTTACAGTAAGTCCATCAAGATGAAGATCTTTCATGCATTTTTGCTCTTGCGAATAACACTCCTGCCAACAAGCCTACAAAACGCGGGTCAAGTTAACAGAAGATTCGTAGTCTAACAATGCTATTAGGTTCGCAAAATTTATAGAAATTTACCAAAAAAGATACTAGCAGAATTTTCCATGCTAGTCGGGACTTTAAAGAGAAGGATACCAGCAACAGAAAGAGGTATCTTGTTTAACGATCCCACGAGGCTGCAGGAAACAAAAATTAGCAAGAGTATAGAGCATATCCACGAGTAAAAACTCGAAAACATAATGATCAAAGAGATAGAAGCTTAAAAGGGGGATTTCAAGGATCGTCCAAAATCCAAGCCTGTTTGGCGAAGCTTGGAAATGAGTAAATTTTGAATAGAGAAGGCATGTAATCAGATAAACCGGAAATCTCACCTGTAAGTTGTAGCCCCGGTTTGATGAAGAAACCACATGGAAGAAAAACTGATTGCTAAACCCAAGAATCCACTAAGCGTCAATATCAGCCAGAAGGTTGGCGATCTCAAAAGTGGTCTGCGATAGGCAAGATAAGTACACAAAGTTTAATAAACGTATGATCACGACCTATGCACAACACAAGTTCTTATGCTCGACCTAATTAGAAATCAACAACTAAAGCAAAACATAGCACATGGATCTAGCACTACTACATCCGGAGAAAATACGTAGGATTGTTAAATAGGTTGAATCGAATCTTCATGAAGTATACTGGTGCAAATAATTGTATCTTTAAATTAATTGAATAAATGATCTATGCTTAAATATAGGAATTGGCAGTAAATAATCATAAATTATGAAAAGGAAAACAAAACTCACGTTCTTGAAAGATAATCAACCTCATTGAATACAAAAACGAGCAAAATCCCAAGAGGCAGTGAAAGTGCATTGTTTAGGAGGACCATTGAAAACTCATTCAGGTCTCCAGAGATGGTGACTTGCTTAGCAGTATCCATAACCCTGCGCAAAGTCAACTGCATCACAGGAAAATGGTATCTATTTCAAGATTAATCGGCAACTAATTAAGAAGAAATGGTTAATAATGTGTAGAGAATCCATTAGCTAAATAGTCCTAGAAACTTCTCGTTGTGGTTTTTGCAAAGCCTCGTGTATGATCCCTCTTGGTTATTAGTTCCTTCAAAAAGACATTTGCAGCATGTCTATAGCACAGTACTCAACAACACTGCATAGGACAATGGTCAAAAAACAACAACATTGCATAGGACAATGGTCAAAAAATTAATTTCTTTTTCTTCGCTTAGCATTGTACAATGTACATTTAAATGTAGCAAATGTATCATAATTACTGTGTAAAAATAGGATTATCAAATGGGTGTATAAATTGCCTACACATCTGCTTGAAATGCTTTAAAGCAATTTAATTGAAGATTATGTAATATGAACAAGAAGCTGTTCCTGCGGGCTTAGAGTTAGCTTCCTGAAGGATCTTCTTTCTCGCCCAATGAAATTCCATTGCAGCAACTAGCAAGTATTATCGCTCAATGAAAATCCATCAGCTAAATAGTCCTAGAAACTGCTAGTTGTGGTTTGTTGGAGCTATGGGATTCCAACTGAGCACCTTTTGAGTGAGATTTTGTGGGAGGACTTGAGGTGGTTGTTTACCTTGTGGCGCTGATCCCCAAGGCTTAAACCCAAGTCGATTCTCTGGAACCATCATTTTTAATCCCATGTCATTTATCAACAATTCAGTCCGACAGCTAGCCTGAAATTGCTAGACATGATCTCAGTGTTCCCTACTTCACTCTCTCCTCCTTCAAGTGTAATTTCAACTTTTAATGGTCTTCAAACCCTTCTCATACCAAATGTATTGAGATTCAGCTGAACTTGGAAGCAAGCAAGAATGGAGGTATCTTTACTTTTGTATCACGTAACAGATTAGGGCACTATGAAAATTGCTTGTTATTAAATAATACCACAAAAGTTACAAACGCACAAAAAGATGATAGTGTCAAAATAAGAAAATTTGTCATATTATTCATTGTATTATTAGGAAGCAATGTGAGAAACACGAGTACTCACAGAATATGATGCTGTCAACAAACAATTAATAAACTGCCATGCATATCCAATGGCATGAAAAGAGAGATCTGTAAATCCTCCAGATATTGCTGAAATTATCTGCATTACACAGTGATGAAGGAGGTCATTCGAGAAGATCAGTTAAAGCTAATATTCCAAAAAACTGCTATTAACATGCTGGTTGACTAAGAGCATGTTTGGGAAGTGTTCATAAATGGTTTAAATTATAAATAGAATGAGTGGTGGATAAGTGATAGTACTTGTTAGCCCCTCGACATGTTTGGATAAAAAATGACATGTATCTTTATACAAAACAAATAAACATGAGCAAACATATCCCAAGTTATTATTTTTATTTAATTGGAGAATTTGAGTGTGATTAAAAGCATGTATGTCAACAATACTTTTACCCGCACATTTATTATCTACATATTCAGTATGATTCACAATTTATAAGCACTTAAAAGAACTACCAAACAAGCACTAATTAAGATTATATTATGATCAGTTAGCGTTTGCTATTTAAACTTTGATAGTCAAGATGGATCTGCTGTTTAGCACAACACTTGTGCTGCTGGCCAAGAAAGCTTTATAGAATCAATGGACTGTTAAGCTTTATTAATCAGAACATAGCTTAATTAATAAAGGTTTGATTGAGAGTAGTGTAACTAATTTGAATGAACAAAACATACTCTTAGCCACTTGACATACCATTAGGAAAAGTGCTGCCCAAACTCTATTGTCATGGCGCTTGTTGAAAAGATACATTTCACCGACAGCAGTCATCACATTGGTTACATTCTTCAGAACTGTAACCATTGCAATATTAATGTACTTCAGACTGCAAAGAATTTGGACGATTTGTTAGGCAAAGGAAGAAATGAGAACATAGTAGGAAATTTTCTTCTTACAAGGGATTTCTAGTGGAAACAAATAAAAATAAATTTTCTTCTTACATGGGATTCCTAGTGGAAACAAATAAAAAGAAGCATTAAATCAGGCAAGGATAAGCCAATAGAAAACAGAACTAAATCTTGAGTATCATTAACAATAATACTTCAGTATTATGAAGGTGAAATATAGGGAGAAATAAGATAACTAGATGAAGAAAACTTCATACCTGAACATACTAGTGATCAGCATCCCAACAAATATTACATTAACAGGCAACCAGACCTTTATTAATCTCCATGTGAGTGGTTCCGTTGTAATTATGCCAAGGAAACTCAAAGTGGAAACAACAATTACTGCAACAAAATTCTGCACCAGTAAACAAATATTTGTTAGCTTACCGTAGAGAATTATTTAAATGAATAAAGACTGCAATTTCTCATGGTGAATAAATAAGGAATCTTTTATGGCAGGTAACCTGGTACAGCATTAAAGATATTCCGGCATTAAAGTCATAACTTGAGAGAACAAACTTGTTAACCAGTATCATGCTACAGGAAGAAATACAATACGCAAGGCCAGACAACAAGGCTTGGTTGTGTATTATGTTCACGTTTGTGCTTTTCACTGGTCTCCCTCTATTTTCTTCCAACTTCAAACTTTCAGCATCAATCTGATCGTTACTGTTCAAAGCCTTCATCCAAAAGACGATCTGTGACCAAGTAGAATAAAAGAATGAACAACTAAGATTTTCATTTGAGAAACAACAAATAATCAAAGCAAGTCTGCATTTCAACAGACAGGAAACATATCAGAACTGCATAAGATATTAAAGAAAAGAAAAAGGAAAATCAGAACGTTTATCAGTTGCCCTTATTGCAATATATGTAGGAAACTTAATTTCCACCATAGGTTACCAATCTAGAATTGAAATTTTGATTTCATTTAAGATAGAATGTTTATATATGTAAGAAACTTAATTTCCACCATAGGTCACCAATCTAGAATTGAAATTTTGATTCCATTTCAGATACATTGTGTCGCAACTCCAAAGATATGAATTAAGAGGGGATCTATTCACATAACATACGAATTTTCAGAAAATAGTATGTGGGTAGGTGAGTGTAAACAAAGAATATATACACATAGGGATCTCTGTAATTAACCTTTCGCCAAAACAAGGTTATTGTCAAAAGGAAGGAATTAAATCACGACTCATCATTTGGGCTTGAATGAAATTTAGAGACCATCTTGGAGCATTTATTATCTTCTTTTTTTTCATTTATGTTTGTGGTGCTTTCTGGAAGTGGTTTGAAGAATATGGTTTTATGATTTGAGACAGTGAGCCCGTACGATATTTCATGCACATACAATCAAACAGTCAAAATAATATCGCTGTTAGCTGATGTAGCATGGTGGTAATAAATAGGGTCTGCCCTGTTGCCCATGAAATTCGGATGAAGAATTTGATGGATATATAAGCTTTCTCTTGAAAATGTTGCCTAATTTCAACCAGTGAAGTAAATGTAAAGGGTAACCTTCCTTTGTTTACTACAGCAAAGATCTGGTTTTAGAGCATGTTTGTCAAATCTTACATTATAATTCAAGTTGGTCAAACATACTCTTTATCCACAAATCACATAGGTCCCACAACTTACTACTCACTTATTACTTACATATTCCCCCCAACTAAGTACTTAAACGCATTATCAAACAAGCACTTAGATTTCAATAAAACATACTTCTTGTTTTCTTAAGTTTGCACTGTGTGAATGGAGTTTTCTGGAAACTAAGAAAGGGTATTCTGCAAACAAAGTGACATAAAAAGAGTACACAATTGAAAAAAAAAAAATCATTTCTTGTAAATACTTTGAAACGACTTGACCATCATATTATGCATGGCCAATTATCTGAACCTAACTGACAATGATGACAACTTAAATACACACTAGACATGCACATTTGTCAAAGCACAGATAGAGCCACCTCCGGTGAAACTGGATTTGTAAAACTAAAATGATTTTCATAAAAATGCTATATAAAAGAAAAATTCATTATCACGAAGGCTTCAAACAGAGCATACCTGCTGACTACTTCTCTTCTAACTGAACTAGACTGTGATCTTGCGAGCCGTTAAGCTGATGATTTTTGGAACTACTTTTGCCAATTTGGGACCCTTATTAAGCCTTAGATCTTATTTCTTTCTAAATGGGATCAGCAAATGAAGAGAAGCAACTATAAAAAGTGCACTAAAATAAGGAAAATAATAATGGAATCAGTGTAGATATTCAACGTAAATTATAAAATGTAGTTTCACAAATTCTGTGGCAGTTTGCAAAATTATTACTTACAGTTCCATTCACAAAACAAAGATATCGAATTGTAATATTTCAACAAAACACAAAATAAGGCGATAATGGAGAATGCAAACAGAACTAATTCCCCACATTCAGTGGTTGTAAATTTTTTGAACAAGAACATTTGTCTGACCACAGATTTTTCGAAGTCTTCTGAATCTGTTGAACTAGATTTTTGTTAAATGTTCTAAAAACTTCGACTCTGTTTGTTTAAGCAGGAAATATTTCTTTATAAACTCTCCCTTTGACCTTTCCTTTGACCTAAAATGAATCAGTAAGGGAAATGAATCCTCCAAGAAAAATACTCCCACTACTCATGGAAGAATAAGGGAGTTGCTAGACCATTTCTTGTTGAAACAAAGGAAGAAAAAACCCATTTTACTTTTCGGCGAAATGTAAAAATGGCTCATCAGTTGTCAAATAAATTATGTCATTTTCATATGATCTATAAATAGATATATTGCGCCAGAAGTTGTAATTCAGAATCGAAAATGGAGCAACACACAGACACAGCAAAACTCACTAATAAAACATCAACTATTATATTCCTTCCAAAATCGTAATTTATGATCCAGTGCAACAATTTTCATTAAAAATTAATAAAAAACTGTTTCCAATCAAATTATGGACAAATATGGAATCTTTTTTCGCTAGACTAATAAAACCAAGAATGCTTCTGAGTTCTTCACCAATCAAAGAAACAAGCTCAACAAACATAAAAATAATCGGTCAAAATCAAATAACCGAAATACCCATCTTAATTTTGATATTAAGAATACAACCCTGTATCATCACACACATATATATTGAGACACAGAGAGAGAGAGAGGGAGAGAGTTACCTCTTGACAGATATTATATGCCAAATACACTCAATATAGTGTCTATATATATATATATTTGGGTATGATTTAATCTGCTTAGAAGGGGAGGTAGGTTACTGTTTACAGTTTACCATGAAGTTGGACGTTGGGAAAAATGTCAGAGAGAGAGTGAGAGAGACGAGAAAGGCAAAGATTGGCGAGAAGAAATTTTGCTATTAATAGAATATTGGGATTTGCAGTTTTTTCCGTTTAATTATGAATTTCTAATGAGATTTTCTTGTTTTGGTTTCAAATCCGACCCGGTCACCGGCGTTAAACGGATTGGATAGGCCCACACAGAGATCCAATACCATAATTCTTGCGGATCGGGTCATGCTCTTATTCGATTTTGAAGTTATTTTTTTGAAGAACCGAACAATTGAAAACAACAAGGGTGAGGCCACCTCGAATCTTGACTACTCGACCTACCTTTTCGCTAATGCTTGAAATATTTCTAGTCAAATGTGTTGATAAATAATTTTTAGGCTAAATATATTTACACCATAGTTTTAAATAAATACATTACATTTTAACAGCATAAAAATTTCATAATTTTTACACATTATCATATTTATATCTCAAACTTTTGTCATTGCATTCTCATTCTCAAACTAACATAAATTATTTTCGATTGTGGTTTCTTTCAAAAAAAAAAATAATAATAATAAAATTTAAAAGAGAGTAAAATGACTCATTTATACATTGTATTTTCAAATAAGCAAAACAAAAGAATAATGAAAAATGTGATAAATATTTGACTTTCATTTTAAAGCACGTTAACAATATTTTTTTTCAATCAATAAAGTGTTAAAAATAACAAATAAGAATGTGATTAAGAAAAAAGTTAATAATATAAGTGTGATAATAAATAAAAGTTAATGACCTTTATTTTAATTAAAATGTGATGTATTTATGAAAAGATAAGGTGCAAATATATCCACTTTTATGTTGTGAACTCTAGAGGTGAAGGGCATAAGATTCCATATGTCCGATTTAAAAACTGAAATTTGACAACTAGGGCCCGTTTGGTAGGGATTTTGAGAATTAATTTTTTGACCGTTAGAAGAAAAGTGGGGTCCACATGTGAGAGAAGAAATTAAAAATTACGACTTGAATAGTAAAATAACGGTCAAAAAATCAATTTTTTAGGGCAAAAAATCCCTACCAAACGGGGCCTATATGTGAATATATTTTAATCATGAGATGTTCTCAACTAAGATTTTGATAAATTTTAAAACATTACATATTCTAATAAATTTCATGGATTTAAATAGTTCTATAAAGAATATCATCAAATATGACGAAATATCAAATGACTTGATGATGCGTATTTTTAAGTTTGAAATCTTTATACATTACTAATTATTGAGAATACCTAAATTTTAAAGAATTTTATTGAATTGCATTAAAATCTCAATTTGGGACACCTAATTTTTAATAAATTTCATTAAAATCCATTAAAATATGAATTGAGCACACCAAAATTTAGAAAAATTTAAAATTTTATTAATATCTCAATTGATGACACCAACATACTTTTTATTCATATATTTTATAGATTCACAACTACTATTCACTTTTTATTCGAAAGGATTTATAGCTAATAGTCACTTAAATGTTAATATATTTAAGCAATAACAATATATTTATTTCTTTGTGAAAATTTTGGGTCATTGTGTTTATATTCAAATTAGTTTAATTTTATTTGGATTTGCAATTGAAAAAGTATCTCGTCTTGTGTTACTCATTTCTTTTGAAGGAATGAATGGCTATGACCTTTCTAAAATCATTAATGCTGACTGTGCAGGCCACGTGAAAAAATAATCCTCCACCCCCTTGTTTGTGTATGGCCTGTACAATCCCTGTGAAATAGGTCCGTACTGCCAGCACAACTTTTCTAAAATAATTGCATCGTGATCGTGTATGAGACTTTAAATTTCGATATTTCTTTTCCAGACAACCCTCAAGTGATATTTGCTCACGGATGAACACATGGCAGAATTTCATTCATTTCAATCCAAAAAAAAAAAAAAAAAGTTTCTCCATACTAATGTTAATATGTACTTTTTAAAATATTCTTTTCCTAAAATGAATGTTGTGATTTGTACATGTCTCTGAATGGAAAGGGCACATTTGTAGACTTGTATTTTGGTTACCTATATATGCAAATGGTATTATGCAAGTAATGAAAGAATTATTCATATGTACCAAATGGTGTCCCCCTCTCATAAAGTATGTGAGCCCCACGTGAATTTAAATATGTCGGCATGTGGTCCCCACCGCTGTTGTGAGTGGTTGATAAAATATTTGATAAAAAATTCGGTACATGTGGTATTGCCCTTTTATATGATTTTCTTTTTAATCAATTATGTTACATGTACATTTTGTTTGACATTATTTTTTACATTGTTCCATGTGTCAAAACATGATTGAAAAGTTCTTTTTTTTTTATATATATATTTTTGCCCTAAAAAAAACTTTCCCGTCCACCACTTTTTAAATTTTCACACAATGTCAAATAATGTGTACACCAATCACCAGGGGATCTACACTTGGCATTGGAAAGGGAAAACGGGTCTTACATTAAAGGTCCTATATTTGTAGTTGGTCTCAAAAGGGCGAAAATCAGTAGCATTTGCTTTTTGTTTTTTGCCTCCTTTTGGCCCTCATTAAATTACATTCCAATACAATCTATTTTTCTCACTTCTATTTTCAACCACACAATCTTCCATAAAATAATATTACATGTAAATAAAAAACTTTTCCTTCTTTTTCAATCACTCATTTTACAAAAAAATACTATTCCTCCCATTTTCATTACCAAAAAATAGGGGCCAAACGATTCCAAAGAGGACAAGTGTTTAACGGAGATTGTGAAGAATAAGAAATGAAAGATCAGCAAGAACAGAAATCTCAACTTACAAGATCTTATGTCAGATTAACAATGACAATTCTTAGAAGAAACACATGGCAAAATAACTGCAATTTGCTTATCCATTCTAATCAAATCGATGGTAGAAGTTTTCAATTCTATGCATAATTGTTCACCATGAAAGTACAAACCGCAAGTACATGAATGACGATCAAATAATAAAGTGGATTTTGAGTCCGAATTGTCGGTTTCTCGAGAAATTCTTGAATAATGTTTATTTCTGATTACACATCTTTAATCAATTTAATTTTAACAATTTAAACAAATACACAATAAAGATTTGATTTTAAAAAATTAGGAAAAATAAACTAAAAATTTACAAAATAAGAAAATATAAAGAGGTCGGAAAAAATGTGGTTGTAATCTTCACAAGTCAATTAACAAAATACTCATATATGATGTTAGACCCAATTTTTCAATTTTACTTAATTATCTCTCTCGAGCGAAATTAATACTAATTGATTAGTTTGATCTACTAAATCTCTATGTCGAATAAAATCAAAGAACCACATTAAATCTTTGTGAAAATAGTTCAATAGATCACTTAAAGTTACGGGTATATTTCTATCCCTTACACTAACTTAATGTACTTACTATTTAGTCTAAAATGCACAATCTTTTCTAGAACGATATACAAATTACGAAACTCGATAATTTAATGGCCAAATAAATTAAAGATATTTAACATAATAATAAATACACGTGAAAAATAAGCATTTTAATATTGAATACTAAATACTATAATTAATTAAAGTTAGGTTAAGGAAGGAGGTGGTGGCTAAGTAGAATGTGCATGGTGACTCCATTTTGTTTGTTATGTCAAATATCGAACCAAATATACAAGAATACTCAAGAATTCTTTGCAAAAACCAAGTTACAAAGCAGAAATTTATTCCCTTTCAAGAAAACTCAGATGGAGGCATCAAAGAGAAGATCATTACATTTGGGGCTTAAACTCAATAAAACTAGGATTGTACCCGTCTGTGTGACCACAACATCCACCCAGAAAACCCTTATGCATTCCTCTATCGATTAAAGAATATTCGTTTATGGACCTAAATCACTAACCTGAGGACCACTTTTTAATGACAGTGCAGCTCTTTATATATATGAGAATGTTCTTTATATACTAGGCACTCATTGCTTGTTGGCACTGCCGTAAGACTTGTAGGCCACTCTAATTCATTTAAGCATTACCTGGTACAAGATCAATTGTAGGAAGACTAAAGGTAGAAAACACATTTAATGATTTGCTTTACCACTGATAAGTGTATCATTTGAACTGCACATTTATGGTTATTGTGATACAAGATGGAATGTCTTCTCCACCCATTATTTTCATTAACAATAGTGTAAATAATTTCATTTCTGGTTTACTCTTGTCCTTAATATTCATTAACCATTGAAACATCTTGCAGGTTTAGGATGGAAGTCTTGGAAGAAGCGATAGTTTATCCTTACTCGCACTTCTTTGATTTTCTTCAAGAATGACTCTGTTAGCTTACTTTTATGCATCTGTTCTTTTTATTCTTTGATTTCTGATGATGTGAATTTGATACTTTCTGCTTATTTCCTTCTATTAAGCACACCTAATACTTCTGGCTAGTTCGTATTAGGTTCATTGTTAGTCTTACAGACTTAGCTTTTAATATTTTAATGACTGTACGACTATGGCTTTCCTCTAGAGTGCCCGTCCACAGCGAGGCAGTGAAATAAATCTGACTTTTGGGGGGCATTGATTTAAATAATTCAGGAAGGTATGAATCAACAACACAAATTTGTGGACTCTCTCTCTCTCTCTCTCTCTCTCACTCTTCCCTCTCTTTCCCTGTGCCAAAACTGTTTATGTGTTTCTCTTGCAATATCCTTGAATTTTCTTGTGTTCAGTGTTGTAGTTCGAGAAGATAAGAAGCCACTTACTGTTTTGTTTCCTTATGGACGTGATGGCCGGGCATTTACTCTTAAAGTCCGTAAAAGATCTTTTTCTTTTTCTTGCTGTTTTGAAATTCCAGGCAGAGACATCAGAGGACTTGTATGAGTGGAAGACAGCCCTAGAACACGCTCTTGAACAAGCACCAAGTGCTGCACTTGTGATGGGATATTTAGGAGTAAAACTAGTGATACAGCTGAAGGGTCCTTCCATCAATGTCAGTACATGCTTGTTATCCTTTTCATTTTCTTTCTTCAGGAAATTACGCCTCAGAGCTTTGTAATGCATCTTTCATCTTTTTATAACAATAGTACATAATCCAGCACTGTCATTTGCTATAAGGCGCATCAGTAGCCGTCAAAGCAACATGGAACTTTGGCCACCCTCCCACCTCGTCACCTCATCAGACATCCTCATAAAGTAAGGAAAATGCCACTTTGTCCGAAAAATGTTTGACACTCGGGATGACCGACCCTCACAAAGTGCGCGGGTCTCACGTGAATTAAATAATGCCTGACCCTCGGGATGACCGACCCTCACAAAGTGCGCGGGTCTCACGTGAATTAAATAATGCCTGACCCTCGAGGTGTGTGTGTTCGGTCATCTCCTATATCAACCATTATGTTCCCTTAGCTCGATCCTAAAAGGAACATACAATTCCTCTGAACCACTATGACTACCCATATGGTGCATTACTAGAGTTAAAAAATTATACGTCGCGAAGAAAACCTCCAAAGATAATAACACCAACAGAAAAGACGAACTCCCCATAATTTTCATTGTAATCATCTATCCTATACTGATAATATAAAGCGCTAATTCTTACATATTTTTTCAAAGTCAACCCACAATCCAATTGCTCTATCTAAACATTTTACAAGTATAAACAAAACCAAGCCTTTAATTCCTTCAATTCACTAGTCCCAAAACTCAGTTTTAGAATGAAGATTACACCTTGGCTTCAGCACTTGCAGAAATCGACCTGTCAATACAAAATTAACAAACACATGGAAATAAATTATGGGCTTCAGTAATATTGAATACACTTCAAATAAAGAAAATTACCAGTCCAAAAAAGCCGATTTTGTCAGAAAAATAAAGATTTCCAGTGATCAGTCGAAAATATGAACTGCCAACAAATTACAAGCAAACGAATCTTTTAATCAAAAGAAATATCAAAACCTAAACAAACATTCACTTATTCACAAGCTATTTACATACACAAGATCGTTTATGAAATTTACACTACAATAAGATCAGTAGATAGATATCTCAAATAAATATGAAGTGTGTAAACAGCAGATCTAGGAACATACCAATGGAGAAAAAGATGGGCATTGTTGAAAAATCTCAAAAACTGAAAAAACTAAATTCGAGATACAGAGAGTAAGACACCAAAGTTGTCCGACGCTGGCTTTACGTGACTTCTGCAGAAGGTATGTATGCAATATATTATTCACGCCTCCCATACTTTAAAACTTTCAACTAAAGTCCCTCAAAAGAGATTTCGGTTCATTTATAGACCCAATTTCGAGTGAGGAAAACCGAAAAAGTAGAACCACACTCTCCAACCTTTTCACGTAGTGAAAAATTGGCCATCTAACCTTCAAAAGTAAGACTTTGACTCTTCAACACAATTTTAAAGTTTTTAGATTGGATCTTCATATGGAAATCGACGCTGTGGAAGTTAAATTCGTCTATGACTTTCAAATTCAAGTTAGGAAAATATTAAGCATTTTGACGAATTTACCCTCCAATTTTAACTCACATGAAGTTACATGTGATTTTAATATTCACATTATTGATTTTAGTCACGTGGGATGACTCAAAATCTTACTTTTGAAGATTGATGATATTGTTTGAAAGATTGAGGAGTGAGCCCTAATTTTTCCATCTAAAAATTAGCTATTTGGTCCCAAATATTACACATCCATTCTCGATAAGTAACCATTCAAAATTTAGTAAAATTGCCACTTTAATCTTCACATAAAAATGCCCTACTTCAAATTTTTTTAGGACAACCAATTTGAAAAGCAAAGCCCAACATTTGTAAAGTTGAACAAATGAGGATCACATGATGATTAACATAGAGGTGGAAATTTTTTTATTGTAAGAGACTGATTGTGCAATGATAGGGACTAGCATATACTCAAAACAATATTTCTAGGACTGGTAATGAAATTTCTGCTTCATATATATTGATTGAAAGATTGAATTAATAAAACTAAACAAAGTTAACGAATCATGTCTATTCATGACATGTTTGATAATGGTCATTATTTTGGAAAGGTGGTTTTTTGAATAGTGATTTTTTAGAGAATGTATAATTATAAAGTAGAAAAAAATTTGAATTTACGTGTAAAATATTTTAGTATGTGAATTTGTGGTTGAAACGTGCTATTTGCTTTTCTTTTCAATCTGATCTAATATTGTTCAGTATAACAATAAAATGTCGCTTGAGCTTTGACACTTATGGTCCGTTTGATTGTAAAGATGGAATTGAATTTAATTGAAAAAGAATTTAAGGGAATTGAATTGTTTAGAAATTATTTTCTTGAAAATTGTAAATTATTGTGTTTGATTAGTATAATTTTCCACGTGAAAAATGTTGAAATTTTGAATCTTTTGACTTTCGTTTGATCTTGTTTTTCATGAAAATTGTCAACTAAATGGATAATTTCTTTTACAATTGTTGATAGATTTTGTTTCCATTGCTAAAAAAAATAATAAATCAAAAAATTGAAAAATTGAAAATAAATCAAAATGAAAAGCTGGAAAACCAAATTCCCACCAAAATGGTGGAAGAAAATGTGGAAAACCAAATTCCCACCAAAATGGTGGAGGAAAAGGCACATGTGTGGAGGAAAATGTGGAAATCAAATACCCTAAAAAATTTAGCAATCAAACACTACATTTTGGTTCCATGGAAAATATATCCAATCAAACATGTCCTAAAAAAAGATTAATGGACTGTCCAATGATTGTTCCTTGATTATTTATATCAAAATCACATGAAAATATCTTAAAACACTATTGTTACAATTCGTGACAAAACTAAAAATCTTTGTTATCAATACAATAATAACTATTAATTCAAAAAAAATAAAAATATCCATAAATATCACAACTTAGTACGTCTAGTACAAGATGTGCAAATAATATATGAACATGATAACGTGGAAAATATATCAATACAATACGACAATAACATTAGGTTCTAAAAGAAAGATATGAACAACATGAAACGAACAACATGAAACTACATGTTTCAAGTTATTCTACAGAATCTATGCTCATCACAAGAGTAATGTTATATCAAGCTTAAATTATACTCCTCAATAAACGCAAATAAAACCAGGCTTATTGCTGTTGATTCGACGATCCATGTAACATTTCCGGAAGTACCAGCTAGCTCTAAGTCCGAGTGGCTCTGCTAGAAAAAAGCTCGGCTGCCATAGAAAACCCTGGAATTGTCCTTTTTCTTCTCTTCAATTTTTATATTCTTGTCAAGGTTCTGAATAATATCACCTTGATTGTCAGTTTCAGGTCTATCTAAAGCCATTGGGAGCTTCATTTTGGCCAAAGATTCAGTAAATTGTTGCATGCTTCTCATGTACATATCAACTATCTGCTGCTGCATCGCTGATTCTTCTGCCTCAAGATCAGCACTTCTTGAATGAGTTGAAACTAAATTAGTCTCATTCTCTTCCTTTTTCTCACTTTCCTTCTTTGATGTTGGAGTTTCGGGGCAAGAACTGAACCTTGGATTGGCATCTACCTTCATAATTGAAGCAACATTAGGGAAATTTAAGGTATCAGCAAATGTGTAATTCTTTTTATCCATTGAATCAGCAGAGTTTCGATCATCGCTCAAACTTGTCATCGTAGAACTGAAAAAACCTGAATTCTGAATGCTTCCATCTGGAGAAACTGAATCAGTCCGATACTCCTCAGAAGAATCAGCAGTCATTTCATAGTCCTCAACAGGGGGATTTGGGGCAGACCCGAGTTGAAGAAATGAACCATCGGGCTTCTCGGGCCATGGCCTGAGAAGGGTTCCAGGTTTTGCCAAGAAAAAATATTCTGAAACCATTTGTTGGTTTTCATTAACTACATTAATATCGGGAAAGTCTAAACTGAAATACGCTTCTGGGATCTTTTTATCCACCAAAAGATCAGAAGTTATAGACGAATCACCAACCGAATCAGATAAAGAATTTACAGAGGGAATGAGGGGAGCATTTTGATTTGCACTCAAAGAAAGGGATAATTTGATAGTACCAGCTGGGGAGTGCAACAAATCAGTAGAAGACAGGCTAAAATCTTTAGTCACTTTTCCTTGTCCAATTACCAAAGAAATCGGGAGTAAGGTGAATCCAAGAAGCTGATCATCCATGAAGTTCTTAGCCCGGCTAAGCATCCAGATTTCGCATTTAAGTACAGCGTCGATCTGGTTGATTTTCATGATCAAATCCTCATTGAATTCAGGATTCTTCCCTCCACCGTTGATGATCCTTGTTGACAGAGTCTCGTCCGGATTACAGGTGAGAGAGAATTTTGCATAAACATCTTGGTTGTCATAGATACATATGTTATGAATATTCCTAGCATGATGAACATGGATTTCAAGAATCCCAGAAAAATCTGCATCCCCATCTGGATTTGCAGTCGGGTTGTAGATGAATCCAGGGACTTTATCAAAAGAATCCATGCTCATAAACAAAAAGTCAGAAATTCTACTGGTTGATGATTCGGAATTGTTGAATATGAGAATCTTGACTCTATATGACAATGGAAAGAGATATCCAATCAATCAAGAAACAGAGGCAAATAAAATGAACGAAATCAATGTACTTGAGGTAAATAGATCTGAATCCATATTTTTACTTGAATAGGGCTTAAATGAGTTCTACTATGCAACGTCAAGCAGTTCCACTTTCTCGTCCCAATCTTGCCCCAAGAAATGCACTAACGAGAAGCAGCTCTAGATTCGAAAAAGTCCCTCTAAAGATCAATATGATTTACACAACCTGAAAGGAAAACACCAGATTAGGATTAGCGTACAGATGTTGTGTGTGTTTGAGAGGGAGAGGGAGAGGGGGAGAGAGAGAGAGAGAGAGAGAGAGAGAGAGAGGGTGAGACTTGCAGTGAAAGCTCAGATTCATTCAACAAATGCAAGTTGATAAGTAGGAGGTTAGCAGTAGGTGAAAAGAATGGAAAATAGAATCAAAAGAGTGGATGATGATGTTAGATAGTTGGTACAGAGTGATTTTTCTTTGCTTGAAAATTCAATTTCTTCCACTTCTAGTGATAAAAACTTGCTCCACTTTGGGTGGGGAGACCCCACCAGGACCCATCTTCATCATCAACCTCTCCTCCACGCTTTCCATAATTTCAAGACCATAATTTTTTTGTCCACTATCTTTTTCGACGTCTTTTGGATTATCGATTGTTCTAATGAACAAAACCTCGACATTTCTCATGTCAAGACAATTGAACTTTGACTTCATTTATCATTAGTATTAGCCAGTAAAACGTTGTCCAGCAACGTATAACTTACCTCATGTCCTCAGAATCGTCATCTTTTGAGAGACATGACAAAATCCAAATTAAGAAACATCTAAGCCCTTGTTTGACAACCATTATCCAAGAACTATTTTTTCTACACTCTCATTTTTAATCATATATTCATACAATAAAATATTCTGCATGTAAATAAAAAGCTTTTTCCTTCTTTTTAACCACACATTCTCCAAAAATTCACCATTAAATACCTATTTTATCAAATAATGGCCATCAAACAGCGCATTATTCTTTGATTATCAGGCCATGTTTGATATAGACCCAATACTGAATAGGATTAGACCGCACAAGATTTAGTGTGCCTAGTACTATTAGATCCACCCAACCAAATGTGCCTTAATTCTTTCATTTTTGGGGTGGAATGAAATTCCAGCTCGCATAAGACTAATCCAAATGTTTTAGCATCAACATTCAATCCAACTTTAGAAGACTAATGAATCTGCAAATCTTACAACGAAAACATGAAGAGGAGTCTAAATAAGAAATAATTTAAATAAGTAATTAATGTACAGTACTTGAGAAATTTATTCTTGCTGGGTACAACAGGGGCAATATACACGATACAGCCCATTTTTGTAAGTGAACCTAAGCATCTATAATCCTTATTTCAGAACAGAAGTCAAGGAAATACTTTACAAAGTGCCTGGTCCCAGGCTCTGAGAAGCTTGTTCATTCAACCAGACTTGTGACCTAACCTCATAAAATGTCGTTCGTGTTTTGCTGCAGCAGCCTTGTCAGCAGCTTCCCATTTCAATTCCCTTTTTGCACGTCTGCCAACCATTTCTTTAGCAGTCTCTTTCTTTTTAGGCTGACGAGATGGACCAGCACCTGTATCCTGGAAGTTCGGCCTATGCATTGGTCTTGCTTCTTGCCAACCACCCCGAACATATCCATTATCTCCCCATCTCCAGTTACCGATGCGGAGACTTGAGGAACTGCCATAGTATACATTGTCTAGATCTTCTTCTTCATCCTCGTAATAATAATAATAATCTTCCACATTCACATCCACATGCACCTCCTCTAGATCCACCACAATCAAAGGCTTAAACCATGAGGCTCCTAGAAGAAGGCATACACTCTCCTCAATCATATCATTGTGAACGCTGCTCAAATTCGAATGATTATGTAAGATGAAGATTAAAAAAGAAACATGAAAGGCACAATATTCAAGCTCTTACATCCTGCATTCTAAAAAAGGCCATCCCTCTTCCAAGTAATTTCAAAATTTTCTTTTAACAAAATTATTAATTCTAATCCCAAAACACTTATTATTATTCATCTATGCTTTGATTATAATATGTCAGAACGATATTCATCTATATTTTACAAATTCAACTATTCATCATCTGTCATTAGATGTCACTCTGAAACATAGCAACCACTAAAATCTGTATAAACCTGTTCCCAATTAATTACTCACTTTTTTCCTTGTTTATCTTAGATACTTGTTACATATCCAAGTTTCAGTTTTATCAGTCATCAATTGCATTACATCCAATTATAAACAGTAAATTATGGTTTGAGAAGATCACGTAACCATGTTTAATGCCAACAGCTGCTCCAAAAAAAGATCATAGTACAAATCAAAGGGATTTAATTTTTCTCAACCAGCACAAATACCTAAAATAATTTATGCCAACAGCTGCTCCATTACAATAACCACACAAACATATAATTCACTAATTAGTCAATTAAAGGATGAAGATTGTCATAGGAATTTTAGCCCAGCTCAGAAAAAACATCTGGACATTGAGATAAGAGCTGAAATACCTTCCATCAAGTGAGCGATGGATATTCATAAACTCAAATGGATTTTTACACTGAGGGCACAATGGTTCCTCCTTGTAAGAGGCCCACCGCAGGATGCATGTTACACTGAACAAAAAATATCAAGCAACTTAAATTAAAATCCTAAGGACCCGATATCCACTGTCAATTAGATATTCCAAAAAAATGCACTGATTTGCAAACCAAATAAGCTTCTAACTAGAATCGATAAAAACGATCCATCCAAAATATTTAATTGATCGAAATATAGTAACTACCTATTAGATGGTTATATTCCTAAACATATTAAAAACATTCTTCTCCAAATATGCCAACGTTGCTAGACAAATATGCAAGAAAACTGTTTTCTTAATTATATGAAGCAATCAAAGTTTTTGTACTCTTTACTATAGTCTCAAATGAATGAACATGGAAAATCATTGTAAATGAACTGAACATACATAATTATTGCATTTCATAAATGAAGTAGGACGTGTAGTTTTCAACAAAGTAACAGACAGAGAGGCAGGCTCAAAATACAAAACACAGAAGAAACAGACGAAACATATTCAGTCATGTACAGACCAACAACCAGATATGGGAATTAAAATGGTGATTGGTGAGCCACTGCTAAAGTCAATAGACTGATTAGCTCCGATGGAGGTTGCCTTTATTTTGTGGGACCAGGGGTTATAAAACAATTGGGAAGGTTCTGACTTAGATATGTCTCTAACTAGAAAATGTATAAAAGGACTGAACATTTGTCCTATTAGTCGTACAGTATCAACTAACGTGTCTAACATAAACTTCATTAGCATCGGAAAACACAAGTATTTCAAGAATGCAGGTAAATATACAGGAGATTTGGACAAACCAGTAGGCATGCTTGCAACCTTTTGTCAGAGCTGTTTCCTGAAGAGCTACCTCATCCAAACATATTGCACAGACCCCGTGATGATTAGTGCTGTTAATATTGTTAGTCTCATACCCCACTAGGTGAATTTCCTCTAGTGCTGCTGTACAATCCCCTTTAACTTCACTCTGAAATTGCAGATTCAATTCAATCAATTCACAAGATCAATCCAATTATCTACTGCATTGCATTAATATAATGATTTATAGAGTAGAAAGGAAAATGCCCAAAAAAAGTGAAGGAACTTCTATAAGTTTAACAGACACTGACAGCTAGTAATTAATGGACATTAATACTGCTAGAAAATATCAATTTTGTATTTCTAGAATACTATTCAATTAAAATATGTCTATATAGGACGCTGAGCAGCGCTCAATATCCAATCTCTGGATTCATATTGATCATTTTTAGCCATATACTCGATCAGACGGTCTCCTACATGTTGATCACTCACTTGAACCACATCAAGAAAACCGAGATTAGATACTCCAAAACAGAGACTAATCAACTAACAAAAGTCTATAGGAAAACATATCTACAAACGAGAAATAGAAACAGAAAATCAAGTCCCCATTCGCCTATTCTCGCATTTCAAATATTAATATAAAATTACTAATCTTCATTTGATCTCAGTTGAAATATGATGAAGCAAAAACAGATCTCATCAATCAAATTAGAATAACAGCTTTTTCCCACAATTCATGCGATGAAAAAAATGTAGGGGGAAAAAAATTGACTCCAATTTCAGTATTAATAAAACTGCAAAACAAAATTTTCCAGATTTCTTCTCTCCATTTACCTGAAATACCCAAAAAAGGGCGTTAAAAATTAAAAACGAATAAAGTGAAAAGCTCATTCTGGATCGAGAGATCTCGAACACCATTGATGAGTTGCTGATCAAACATTTCAACTGCTGCGGACATGATAATTTTTTTGAACGTATAAAGCAAAAATCTAAACTTTAACTATGAATTATATACAGAATTTTGGTTAATTTACAGTTGTTATATAAAAAATGAACAAATGTAATTAGAGAAAGAGAGATTCTGGAGAATTATGCTGATTCCATAGGAAAAACAGCGGGGTAATATGGATCACATAAAGCGCGAAGTGTATGCCACGTGCGGAAAATTTATTTACAGATGAAGCCAGATTAAAAACGTAGACTTTGATCAAATTTGTCGACAATTATGGGCTATAATTTAGATTAAAATTAGATTATTTTTTTTAGGAAGCAGAGACTGAGCCCTCGTTTGAGCCACATTATTTTTTAAAATGTATTTTTAAATAGTATATTGATAAATAATATGGATTTAAAAAATAAGTCAAAATTTTGAATTTGCATGTGATATTATGTTATTGAAGAATGTGTGATTAAAATTATGTCAAATCACTGTTAAAGAATGTAATTTTAAAACAATGTGGGTCAAACATGGTTTAGTTTTTTTTTTTTTTTTTTTTTGCTGAAAAAGAAAATAACGACCATTTACTTTAATAATTATATCTAGTGTTTTCATCGAGGGATGGGTATGGATCGGTTCGACCCAATAATGCTATAAGGTAACTATAGAAGTTCTACACTTAATTTATATGCAGTGATGATCAATCAATATGTTCTAGTTCCCATGTGGTTTATTATTATTTTTTTTCAAATATATAGATGGGTGTGTCGATAAAATTGTTCTTAATATCAAGATACTGATCGATTTTTCTATGTGATCGATGGATCAAATCCAATCGAAATTGATTTGCTATAATTCGGCGCAATCTAATTGTTTTGATAGCTCGAGAAAAATCGTCAAGTCTAAATTGTTTATGAAATTTAATTAGTTCAATTTCATGCCTTTATTTTGGGCAATGAAAGTGGTGATTATTTTAAACACAGATTAATTTATGTAAAGCAACTTATTAATGACTAATTTTAAGAATTGTCTCATGCTTAATTAAATTTTAACTGAAATCAAAGAGAAATACCTGATCAATATGATTACAGTGAAAATATATGGAAAGTCAGTAAGTCATTTGGAAAAATTCCAATTAGCTTGCCTTTCAATTTTCATAGATTTTGACCTAATAAAAGGATTATTAGAATTGTAGAAAAGCAATTGTTTGGTAAAGCTTATTTTATATTTTAAGTTAATCAAACTTTATTTTTGATTGAACACATTTCACTGACTCATAACTTTTATTTAATTTTTAATCACAAATTTTTTCAAAATCTATCAACTTATAATTTCAAAGAACTTTGTAAAACGAGGTGTAAATATTCTATTTCCACATCGAAATATGTCTCTTCACACAAAAAAATTGTGTTGGACAATATTATCCTTAAGCGAAACCTAAGGATGAAAAAGAAGTAAAGGTTTTAAGCTTCTTTTATGCAAAACGTAATTTTAATAGTAGCAGCCTGTTTGGCAAAGTTTCAGAAAAGTCAAAATATATTTCTGAGATTAAGAAGTTACTTTTGAAATTATTGAGATAATTTTCTAAAATTGGTTTTTTTTTTTTCTTTTTAAGCTACAAGAGTCTTTGGAAGAAGCTGATTTAAAATCACTTTGTAATGAAACTCTTTTACGCAAGTTGAATTTCAATTAAATTGGCCCTAAGTTACTTTTTAAAACAAAAAAGTAAGTTAAGCAAAAAAAACAAAAACAAAAACAAAAACAAAAAATAGGGTCTTTTAAGAGAAAATTAAGGTTAGACCAGTCAACGATGTAAATAGCATGGTTTTGAGTTCGAACCATCAAGTAAAGTACACTTCATTTAAATTTGTGGAACAAAATCCTAAGTTGATGGAAACAATCAATATAGACGCTAAAAATGCATGTGATTTGCGCAACTCAAATTGGGCATTAAGTGATTCGATAGTTTCAATCTTCAATTTTAATGTTCATATAACCTCATGATACAGATTCACAAATTTAAATAATTCGATAATCTCACTTTTATCCTTATGTAAAAGTTACTTTAAAAAATAAAAATAAAAATAAAAATAAATAAATAAATAAATAAACATTTGTTACTAGCTTCTGAAATCAAAAAGTTACTTTGGGCCCATAAGATAATCTTCTGAAAATTCTTTTCCAGATACATGAAATTTTAAAACAAGTTGACTTCAAGATGACTTTCTCTTGAAGTTATTACACAAAGTAGAAGTTTGACCAAATTACTTTTTACTAATAAAAAGTAAGTTAAACCGGAGAAAATAAAAGTTACATCCATCGGACTATTTAGATAGCATAGTTTTAAGTCATAACCATCAAGATTGTGAGCCCCCAACTTATTTAAATTTATGAATTATGCAAATGAAAAAATTGCATGTAATTTTTATAGCTTAAAGTTGGGCGTTAAGTGATTTGACAATTTTACCCTTTAATTTAAAATCAAGTGAAAATCGTGTAATTTAAATGTCCATATCGCCTCATGTTTCAGATTCAAATATGACATATTTAAATAAGTGAAGGACGCATAACCTCACTTTTAAAGATTTGGATCCAGAAACACACTGATTAAAAAGTTAGGATCCCAACTATAATCTTCCCTAGATCAACTCTGCCTATCTCGCCGAGCAAATTTTGGTATAAATACAGTCATATCTATCCAATCTTGCTATCACTGTAGTGAGAGATGGCAAGGGACAGCTGTATGGCACGAGTGACGGCGGGGGTTGCAGTCGGCGGTGCCGTCGGCGGCGCTGTTGGTAAGTGTCTTAAACCCTAACTGAATTAGTTTCCGTGTTTTTCCTTTAATTTTGTCTATTATAAACCTTTTCTAAAATATTCTCAGACAATTGTTTAATTATCTAACTTGTGATCCAAAAGAAGGTTTCTGATTGTATATTTATGCTTTGAATTTGCAACTAGGATACTGATAGTGTAAGGACGAGTTACAAGTTTGAAGTGGAAGTACAACATTTGCTCCAGATATTGTACTCTGTTCTGTCATTGTTGGTAACAGTTAGAAAAATTAACTTTTTGACAGTAATTTGAGTATAATACTGGTAAGAATAATGACGTATTTGGTTGGAAGGATTGCATTGCACTGCAATGGATTAGAAAAGAAAAAGAAGCTAAAATCTTGTTTCCTATGCTGCGAGGTCCTATTCGTTCAGAAAGTTTCATACACAATTGTCTAGTTGAAACTGAAAAGGAGCTTTCTGATTGTATTTTCATGCTTTGATTTAGCAACTAGGAAACTTATAGTGCAAGGACAGGTACAAGCTTTGAAGCGAAAAGTACAACATTTGCTACGTAGAGATTGTACCTTGATCTTACATGGTTAAGAATCCGACCGAGGAGCAGTAAAATAAACATTTTGACTGTAGGTAAAATATTCATTTAAGTGAAATGATGATGTTATGTAGTGTAATCAAATACGATACCTTCGTTTTCCATTTAATTAATAAAATTTTTTTAATTTTCATTTACAAGAAAATTTGTGCTTGTTTTTAAGTCTCTTGGTCATCAAATCTTGGATATTGCTAGAACTAGTTTAAGATTATTGGCAGTTATTAATAGAGGGAATCTATTTGATGCACGTGTTTATATGCAGGAGCTGTTTATGGAACTTATGAGGCTATTAGATACAAGGTAAAGTTTATGACTTCCTAAAGCTTTAAATTATGTGTTAATGCTTTTGTATGGAGTTATCTTTTTGTCATTTTGAATTTCTAACTATTGGTTGAATTGTGAATTTACATTAGCATAAACTACACGGCATACCGTACTTGTAAAATACGAGAAATATGGAAGAAACTCCTACAATGATTTCTGACAGCAAACTGTTCCATACCTATTAAAGGATTATCTCAAAGATATACAATTTTTGGTTGTATGATCATCTTGTTCTTTTTGGTCATGAATATAATGATGAATGCCGCAAGCAATTAAGAATTTGAGTGTATCGTGCACTATGTTGCTCGGACTCGGGTACTAGTGTTGGAGACAGGTAAATATCTAGGAGTTGGATCATTTTTCTTCTAATACCTCTGACTTGGGGTACCCGTGTCCAAATTTTGGATCATTTTTAGCTGTATCTCAGATTTTAGAAGAGAAAGGATCTGACCAGTAGATATATAATGTATCCGTACCTGAGCCGAGCAACATAGCTAGTTTAATAACTCCGCATTTTATGATCTCGTCATAATTTTACCAATGATCAGAAGTAACTTGCCTGCTTGCAATTTTGCAAAACTTGAGTGTGGAGTTGCATTTAGATGGATTTTTTTATAAGAATTGAAAAGAGGATGACACCTAAATGCCTCAAACTCAACTATTTAAAGACCTGAATTCCGCCAACTCAAGGTTGAACAAATCCATCGGCCCTGTGAAAGAGGACTTTTGAGTAATTCGAGTAATATAATCATTAATATAGTTAACCAATAATCCTATTTAAAATAGTTGGGCTTTTTCATAAACAACTTTATTTACTATACTACTTTAGTTTATCAGTTCTTTGTTGGGCACTTCTTGTTTCGTCCCTCCATCATCATTGTTGTCTATGTCAAATATTCTAAGAACACATTCATCATTTGACAATTGTTTCTCGAGATATCTTAGGCTTGTGAGTGCATGTTTAAGGTCTTTGTTGTAAAGAATAATAAAATCTGAAAGTTTGGACGTTTATCCTACTATATCTCGATATCTAGTTGGGACTTCTATGTAATTTTGTTTTTACCTTCTGAAAATGCAGGTACCAGGCCTTCTAAAAATAAGGTATATTGGAAAAACAACACTGGGGAGCGCTGCTGTTTTCGGTCTTTTCTTGGGAGCTGGAAGCTTGATACACTGTGGGAAATCTTATTAGGTTTTTTCATCTAAGTTCTTCAATAAGTAAAATTTTTGCTGCTTTTGAGAAATAGATGACCTAAATGATTTTCCCAAGAGTGTTACGCATATAATTGTTTGAGTGGAATCAGGATAGTTTCTGCAATAGTTAAACAAGTTCTTGTGAACATAACTTTGATTTCTTCCCCCTTTTGAGCTACAATATGACTGCAGTGTACTGGAATCTTTGAGTCGTAATTGATTTTGCGATATTTTGAGGTGGTTCTTGGTCAAGCTACTTGCTTTAACACTTAAATAAACTAATTACGGTTTCCATGCAAAAAGTTTTCAAATTCAATGGGCTATATTGTTGGTATTAACAGTCCCAATAATCTGAAGAAAAATACAGAAATATAAAATAACACAAGGATTTTTTCGCCTGAAGGCTTGGATGTTCACCCAAAAGGACTACGTCACCACGTTGGGCTTCCACGAAAGTGGTTAACGCTCTAATCCACTAGAAACCTGCAATAGAGTATCAGTACAAGGTTTACAAACTATATATCTAAAAAGATCAGCCCTTAGACCCTATTTTTTTTCCTCACAGATCGAACAAACAGATTACACCAAGTAATCGAGTCTCATTGTTCAACCAAGAACAAATATAATCTCTACACCAAGTTCACGAACTAGATCTCACCAAGAACATTTGATGATTCAGAGATTAAAATAAAAAATTAGAGGTTTTTCGAGAGAGAAAATTACAGAGAGCAAAAATGAAACGATAACCCTAGAAGTCTCTCGAATGACGATAAGTGAAAAGTCTAGGGCCAAGTATAATGAAAAGTCATTTGCATCCAACGGTTCGGCCGACTTCACTTGACACCATCTGATCCATCCAGTTAAAACAAACTAAAATCGCATTTGGAGGAAACACGACTCTGCTCAAGTGGGGGCAAACCGGGTCACAAAACAACTTAGGCTCAAGTGTTGGGTTCCATCATTGGGCCTGCAGGTGTTAAACATTTTATTTAATATATATATCAAAGTATTGATTTTTGTGAATAATTCTTTTTCTCACAAGATAAAGAACTTAAGAGATCTATAAATTTATGAGTTCGACTTTAAAAATTTCAATTGCAAATATAAAGGAAGCATGGGAAGTCTAGATTGATTGGGGACTCGAAGAGAGGCTATTATTGAGAGGTTGCTTTGTGAAAAATGTGCTGCAATTTAGCCTATGTTCAGCTCATGTTAATGAATTGTTTATGAACATTCAAATTACTTTTTATTCCCTTGTGGGATCTACGATTATTATTTACTTATCCACAATTTGTTTTTATTTATTTATTTATAATTTAAACGATTTGTAAGCACTTCAAAACATGTGCATAAATTGTGGAGTATAATCAAAATGTTTAAGTAACGAACTCAATGAAACTTGTTTATGCATCATGCATATTTTAGTGAAGATGTCTTTTATAGCATGTTTAGTTGTGTTTAAAAGTTCTTTAAAAATTGAGACAAGACTTGGTTTCTGATTGTAATTATGGAGGTGTCTCTTATAGCATGATTAGTTGTGTTCAAAAGTTATTTAAAATTTGACACAAGACTTAATTTCTGATTATAATTATGAAGGTAAAGTCGATGCTCCTCCCATTTGTAATTTAATTCTATATCACCTCACTTGAATTTAGCTGATGTTTTGAAACCCAAAAAGAAATTGATGGGACATTCTAAAAAGGTAAGTTTTGTAAGTTAAATCAACGAAGCAATTTAAAAATAAGTTCGGCTTTTAAGCATTGTGATTTCAGTTGAGCTTAGTATTGTACATCAAACAAGAACAGAGTCTCCTCAATTTTCATGATTACACTGAAGCACTACCAACCTACTGTGAAACGAGACATCAAATTTCAAACTCAATGTCATATAATCAAGAAGGCATATTAAGTTTAGGATCTACTAGTTTGATGGAAAGGAAAGTGAGAGATCAATTGACTGTGATATTCCAAAACAAATAAACAAGAACAAACTTTCTAATCTAGACCAATTATAACATTACAAGTAATTCTGCATATAGATGGTTAGAGGCATCAAGAAGATGCGAATCAACATTTGACTGTCGCTGAGAATGCAATCCTGCAATGTTGTTACAGCTTGGTGGTGAATTGTATAGTACTAGATGCTTATCATATGCCTTTGAGGTTTGAAATTAGCTCAGTCGACTTCAAAACCCATGTTTGCTTAATGTACCAAGTAACAAAAAATAGAGAGGATCACTCATACATGACAATCATCTTCTTCCTTCAAAGTAAATTCAACGGACTCGTGCTCCCATGCAAAAGGAGAGGCAGGTGGAGAATCCCAACACGTTGGAGAACGTGGAGGAGATTTCCACCATGACGAAGAGTTCAACCAATCTTCATTTATTTCCTTTAGTTCTGCTAGGCTACTGAAATCGGGATCGATCTAACCACAAAAATAAGCAAAATGTTTAGTCAAGATTTGTCCATCCTCATTTTACATATAGTTTGAGAAAGAACTGAATGTAAAATATTCCCACCTTTGCCAATCTTGGCACTGGACCTGCAGAATCTGGACAAAGGAAACTACATGAATTAGACATCATAAAACTAATACTTCCATGATGAACATTTTTAGGTTTCCAAGCAACTATTTCCTCATGATACCTCCATTATACATGAAGTAGAAACCTTCGAAAACAGATATCTAAGTAAATTTAGAAATGAGTTAAATACAATTATTGGTCAAGCTTTATGAAAATAGTTCTTTCTTGTTCATGTCAGGTTAATTTGAGCTTTAGAATTTAAAATGTCATTAAGAAGAATTCACGGCATAGTGGAGTAGGTCGTTTTTAAGTTCATGCCACTAATATTTCCAAGTTTAAGTTCAAAGCCGACAAGGAATTCCAATAACACTTGGTAGAGCTTTTGAAAAGCTAAAAGTTACTTCTAAAACTAAGAAACTGCTTTTGAACATATTCACATAATTTTTTGGAAGTGTTCTAGTTAGAAGAACTTTTAGAGATAGTTGACTTATGATAACTTCTTCGAAAATCTCTTATATAAGAAGTAGAAACAAAAGCAGAAGTCCTACCAAACAAGTTCTTAATATATAAACTATAGATGGAGCTATGACACAATCAAACATAAGAAAGCAAAATGTGGAATTCAATCATTAACTTTTAGTTTTTCATATTTGAACTATACTAGCTCATTTCAAGCATTCATACTAAAACATTGCCCAATTGTGGAACATAATGAATTATACGAATGTGATGGCATCGTGTTTACAAATTTGAAAAACTTACCATGTCCAGGAAGAACGATATCCCAAAAGTGACGTTCCACAGATGCTTTCTCTGCCTCAATGCATTTGTTGTGATCATGCAAAAACCCCTCTTCTGCGATATTAAGATTCGCGTTTACACTCTTCGTCTTTGAGGATTCTTCAGCCTCAATAACATGATTGTGTAAAGATCCTTCCTCTAAAACATTATGTTTCTTAGTTTGTGAATTCTTTTTCTTCAATGATGCCTCAGGATGAAGGAATGACTTATTTGTAATGTCGTTAAGAGCTCTACGACTTTCAAGTGCTGCTCCACCCTTCTCAGAAATCGGCTTGGAACTCCTTGATTTACCATGAACCACTGCCTCTACAAAGAAAAATTAACTCACTTTCTTCACAAACTCGAGGTTACTAGCATGTTTATCTTAACTTTAAAAAAAGTATGCTAACTTTCTCTTGACAGTAACTCTTCAAAGAAATTTTTTTTTACTGAAATCCAGAAAAGAACTATACTCAAAGACCTCCAACATGTTTGGGCAAAAATATTTAAAAAAGTAACTCTTAAGCTTAGCCAAACATGCTCTAGGTGCCAAGGAGAGTTTAAACAGTTCTAAGTATCAACTTGACCAAATGCATTACATGAGGGAGCATAAACACCAATTTGATAGCCTAGATAGTCTCAGTATCGGTCAGACCGAACAATCCACTTAGAAATTCTAAAAATTGGAAAGACAAATCATTACAAGATGGATAAGTTTTATACTTTTGCGTTGGATGGTCGAATTCTCATCTTGGATGAACAGTGGCTTCTGAGTTAGAGGTTTTTCCATGTTTCTCTTTCACGAACTAATATTACACTATCTGCAGCAAAAAATTGGGAGATTAGCCACAACTCCAAACACAAGGGCAAATCAATTACACACTTTTGAAAGGCAATGTTATCGAAAAATCTAATTTGCTAGGAAAGAAATTTGAAATAAATATATATTAGAATTTAGAAGTGTAAAAAAATTTATGGTTGCAAAGAGAAATGCGAACCCTTCAAATTTCTTATATCAAGTAAAAGAACCCTAATCGCACACTCAAATACTGCTATGGTTATCCAAAATCCTGTATTTTTTTTACAATATTCCCTCAAAATTTTCCACATTTCAATGTTAAAATCATCTTAATTATTTACTGTAACCTCCAAGAAACCCAGAAGCAGGATAATGAAGAATCAATCTCTTCTACAAATATGTTCAAACAATTACAATAGAATCAAGATAAAAAAGGTATTGAAGTTATCAAAAGCAAAGAAAAAATCGCAATGCATAGTGAAACATACATCAAGAACTACTTAATGTTTACCTTCTTGATGTTGAACAGATCGACCAAAATATCACTGCTGCGGGAGAGAGAAAGAGCGCCGTTTAGGCGCATATACTGTAATTTAAAATACAGGGCCTGTTTTGACGGGCCAGTCTGCCTTGTTTGGCCCATCTTAAGATTATACGGGCTAGTTACATAGATGGGCGTTATGCCACTACAAAAGCCCATCAAATTTCTTTAAAGGTCCATTGATTGGAGTGAATTCTTTGAAAACTGTTATATTCGAAGAATTCGTTTTCTACTTTGACTGTTTGATACGAAAGTGAAAATTGAGTTCGAATTTTAAGATACTAACACTTCAAATATGTTTTTTGTCAATTCCATTGAAGATGCATTTCTATGGTTTTGGTGGTTTTTTATTTTCCAACTTATACGAAATTTGTTTGTCTTTTCTATTTTTACAATCAAACGGATCCTAAATAAAAATGAAAGGTTGCTTGTTTGGCTAAGTTTTTAAGTACTTATCTGCGATGAACCAAAACAGATTTATCAAAATCGAAGCACTGATGCATCCATTTTCAACTCAAGAATTGTACTTTTGTTGTTCATTTTTTTTTTCCTTTCTTCATTAAGATAATCACATTTCAAAAAATTAAAAAAAAAAAAAAAAAAGGTATTGTAGCCTTTTAGCCATCTTTTCCTTTGTCATCAATCACTTGAAGTTGCTAGTGTGGACGATCATCTTTATCAATTACTACATATTTGGTACGTTGGACTGAATATGGTTAAAAATAGTTGTTTACACTTCACATAATCAAAAGAAGAGTCGATAATCTTCTTTATGAGTTACCGCATATTGTGTACGTTAGACGAAACATGATTAAAGAAGAGTAGAACAAAAGGACGGTTAATCACCTTTATCATTTTTATTACTTTCCACATTCAAAATCTAACAATTGAAATCCATCAAATCCGTGCATTTTGCCTCCTCATTTTCATAAATATTTGGCTCATACATTTAGAAGGATCCGTAATTATTACAGAATTATTCATCACTTAATTTCTATCTATTTATTCATCTTCTCCACTAATAAAGCCTTTTTTCTTAATGTAACCCTACAAAAATGAAAAATATTCCATATATCTTTAAAAGTTCATTCTTTCAAATTAAAAACAAATAAATTTCTGCGTTATTCTTATACAAATATGCGTTCTAAATTGCTCCTTAATTCCATTTCCTTTTCCTTTTATTGTAAATTATTAATTGTAATCCATATACTGTTTTCTTGATTGTTCTATTTATGACTGAAATAATGGACATAAAAAACCTGAAAAATCCTTATTTCCCACAAAAAGAACGGTTCAAGAATCTTGAGTTTTATGTTTCAATTCTGTCATTTGTATATGAAAGTTGAAGGGAAATTCAGCATCTATGACCATATATCATTTCATTGCAAAATCTTTAAAGTTTTCCACATAAACTTCATCCACTCGAGTAAAAATGGTTTTCTTATGCATTTCTTGTTCTGTCTCTCCAATGGTTTTCTTATGCATTTCTTGTTCTGTCCTTCAATAGTTTTCAGTGTCACTGATGCCAAATTTCGAAGAAAATCAGTGATTTATAGAACAATCTACGTTGATCCATCGGGTTTAGGTAATGTCGAAACCATTCAATCAGCCATTAACTCGGTACTTTCAAACGACAATAGATGGATCTTATATCTTCAAATCTGGTGTTTACAGGTAATGTAGATTAGATATAGAACTTTTCTTTACGGTTAGCCATTCATCTTTAGTTTGGAAAAATCATGATTCTATCGCTGCAAGTGCAACTTTTACTTCTGATGCAGACAATATTATTGTCAAAAGCACGACTTTCAAAGTAAGAAATGTGGACTCAACAGTGTAATGTGTTGGGAATCTACTTATACATGTATAGCGGAAAATTAAAATTATTTCAATTCTCACCGAGAATTTCTTTGTATTTAGATAGAAATCGTGATAAAGATTGTAACTTTGAAGAGTTCTACAAACTTTTCTTTTCGTTCCAACAATTTTGATTCGCCACCCACAGCTGTCTAATTGTCCAACCTCCAACGGTGATCCATACAGAGAAAAAGATTGCAACTACCAGGGTTCCCTCCTCTTGTGCTAGCAAGAATAATTATGAGAATGAAAAACACGTGGATTGAAAACCCTAGCCTTGTATTTATATAAGCTCAAATGGGTCTGACTCGGTCCGGTCCAATATTTAATTAAACCATTTAATTAAATTCGGTCTGTGAATTAATTAATCTAATTAATTAATTCGGACCTATAAATAACCAACACAATTAATTAATTTATCTAACGATTATTAAATTAATTAATTGATAAATTGCAATCTTCCAATTCTCTTTTGTGTACGACCTATCAGGTTCCCGATCACTATGTCTAACGACGTGGAATATTATTTTGATCTAATCAAAATTGATAAATTAAAACACCCTTTTAATTTATCGTCAATTCACACTCGCCGTCCCAAATTGACATCTAACAATGTGTCAGGGTAATACACGTGACGGCAAATGTCATGTGGTATGACAAAACCAAACTCGTTCGTTTACCGTGAAACTATAATCCCTTTGTCAATATGATCCGATCAATTGCGAGATATGAATTGTGTCAATCCCGAATATAGATCATATCTTTCACTCCACTATTAAGTCAATATAAGTCGAAAACTCATTTTCAACTCATGAGTACATCTTGGCCAAGGATTTCGTTATCAACTTAATTGAATGAAACGCAGATCATAATCTCCTACTATCTAAGAGTGACGAATCCTTTATTGGTCAATCACAACCTTCATATGATTCTTGACGTACTCGAACGATGTCGTATTAGCGGCCCTTTGCGGAGCAACATCCACCACCGTCAAAGTATGACTGTCCCCATATAAGGTACCATGACGACCTCAAGTCAAACGACCAATTCCATTACCGAACGTTAGAGATTAACCACTGACACTCAGATAGTTATCAATGTGGAATCTTTCAGCGGGTCTCCAATATTTTGTTCTATAACAAAACATCCACGTGTTCATTTAAGTGTCACCACACTTTAACTTGTGAGATTAGCTACTTACTTCATAAGTAAGAAATGCCACACGTGATGGTCTATCCGTAATAACGATATTCGTATCTTGTTATTACTTACGACCACGGACGATTTAAGATTCAATCAGATGTAATTTGTATCTCACAAACACAACTCCTTATAATTAACAAATTACGAAGATTTGAGTCTACAGACTCTATTATTTATTTAATTGTCTATTAATTAAATAATAGATCTGTCATTAAATTGCATTATTATATATCAAAAGTATTTATGTCCAAAATTGATTGGACCTAGGCATAATACTTACATAATGAACATTATTTTAACTAATTTTATGTGTGATAGATTTGATTTGAAGTTGTGGGTTCATGCAGAATTCCTACAACTGTCCTCCGGGGAGCTTAGATATCCACTTCGAACATGAATTTGATTTACGAGGTAAAAAAAAGTCATATTTATTGTAATATCCACTTCGAACACGAATTTAGTTTATGAGCTTAGATATTATTCATCTTTGCTCCAATGTTATGCAATCCATTTATGAGGTTGGTCTATATTTCAATATTTAACCGATGTGAGATTTATATCTCTTAACATGCCCTCTTAAGATGGTGACTTGTTTAAGCAGACCAATATTGAAATTCGTATGCTCATTTATTAAGTCTTAATTGGAACGAATAACTCGTTGGAGCTTAATGAATTATGATACCATGTTAAGATTTGAGGTTCCATCTTAAAAGGTCAACCTTGTTAAGCGGAGTAGCTCAAAATTTTATAAATTGTTCTATATTTCGGTATTTAACCGATGTGAAATTTATATCCCTTAACACGACTTCAGACATGAATTTGGTTTTTCGGAATTCTTTGCACAGATGTATAATATCATTCATTGCAGGCACTCTAAATGGTGATTCATAACAGTCAAGGACGAACCTCGTGGAAATTAATGATACTCTATGCATCACTTTATTACTTGCGACAATTTGTACACTTGCTAGATAAAATCAATAACAGCTCACACGATGTTAAGTATGTCTTGATCCGAAAATTGAAGCGGTCGACCGTACTCTAATCATCATAAATTGAAGTCATCGATCCTATTCCGATAACTATGGATGAATTGGACATTGTAAGAACCATCACTAACATTGATTGATATAAAATTTCTCTAAGAAAATGTTCCACAATTTAATTAAGGACAAATTTGTTGCTAAACAATGTTGTGAGAGTATTAATGAAATATTTTTATTTTGCAAACTAATATCAATTTCATGAAATAAAAAATAAAAGTGAAAATGTTATCCAAATAGCACCAATTCGAACACAAAACAACTTTAAAATTATGGATTTTAAACAAAAGACATTGCAAACTTCAATCAGCCATCGAACTTTCACACATAAAGGTATTGTAGGTACCTAGGAACGTTTAGAAAACATCGAAAAATCGCAAAGCTAAAATCAAGATTTATAGATCTGAACGAAATAGTAAAGAACACAAACTATTTTTCGTTCGAAGCCCCGAGGTTCAGCGATTGGTTAGATCACCTAGTTCCCGTTGAGCATCTATGAAGGAATAAGCTCGAATCCACTAAAATCATCGGCCAAAACACAGCAGTACTTCGAGTTACAGAAAAAGGAACACACAGTTCACCGACTCAAAACAATGGCACACTGCCACTTCTCAACATCAAGAACTCACACAAGAGTTCATAAATCTCACTCTCTCAACCACTACACAAGATCGAAGAGAGAAATCAAAATTACAGAGAAAACCAAAAAACACTCGAAGAAAGCTGCTCGAATGAAAAATGAAAGAGAGCAGAAACCATAGAGACATTTTTCCTTTTATATGAAAGAGGCTCAATGATTTAATCCAACGGCCCTTATTTTTCCACGCGTTGAAGATCCAGCAAAGTTGTTAATTGACACTTAAAAATACGTTTTATTAACTCGTTTTTCTCCTTTTCCAAATTCTTCCACTTATTAGGTCATTTATTCGGGTCTTGGGCTGGGCATTTCAACTTGGGCTTCACAAAGAATATCAACCCAATTTCTACATTCTCCACCTTTACTGTCTTTTGTGCCTGCTCTTTTGTGGATTCAAAACTTGTCTCCATTTCATTTGCTCTTATTACTTGTAAAAACAAAATAATGAAAATCAGTCTTCTTCAAGATTAATTAATCTTAAAGAATCAACAAACTTACTAATAGGGATTGCCTTGGTTCCGGCATCTGCTGGATTTACCTTAATAGGTATTTTAATCAATCTAATATCGTCCCTATCAATGATATCTCTAATAAAATGAAACTTTACATCTATATGCTTGGATCTATCATGCAAAATAGGATTTTTACTTAGAAAAATAGCACTTTGGTTGTCTGAACACAGCTCCACTTGACTTTCTATAAGTCCTAATTCACTATATAAGCCCTTCAACCACAATCCCTCCTTAACTGCTTCAGTTGCAGTAGTCTATTCAGCCTCGGTTGAAGACAATGCAACAAGTTTTTGAAACTGAAATTTTCAGCTAATGCATGTATCATTTATAACATAAAAATATGCAATTGTTGATTTCCTGTTGAAACAACTTTCTATTTATTCTATCTCTTTTTATTTCTATGCCCAGCTCTTTCATTTCAAATTCAGATTTTAGATTTTCTTTAATTGAGCTAAGTGCAATAGAATTATGACTAGCAAGAAGCATATCATCGACATACAAAAGCAGATAGAAAATCCTTTCCTACCACTTCAAACCCTCTTGGTTGAGTCATATGTATGGTTTCATCTAAAAAACCATACAAGAAGGCAATTTTCACATCGAGTTGTTCTAACTCCAAGTCAAATTGTGTCACTATAGCAAGTAGGACTCTAATGGATGTATATTTAACAGCCGGTGAAAAGATTTCAATGTAATCTATCCCTTCCCCTTTGATTAAAGCCTTTAGCTACAAGTCTTGCCTTAAACATTTTATCACTAGCCTTAGTCTCACCCTCTTTCATCTTATAAACCCATTTACAGTCCATCAATTTACAATATTTTGGTTTTTCAACTAAGGTCCAGTTTTCATTTTTAAAGAGTGAGTTCATTTCATCTTCCATCGCAACAATCTACTTAAAGGATTCTTTGGAGGAAATAGCCTCTTCATAAGAGGCAGGTTCTATGTCAAATAGATCAGATTCAGACTGATTAGATACAAAATCAGCGTACTGATACCTGGAAGGAGGTCTTATTTGCCTCCTTTCTCTGTCCCGAGCAAGCTGGTAGTCCTGCAGGTCTTGTGCAGGCTCCAGATGCTGTTCATCTTCCAATATTTCAACATCAGAGACATTTTGTGGTTCTTCCTGATGTGGCTCCACCTCAAACTGAGCCTAGTCATAAGTATTTTAGCTATCAAGATTAATTTCTGTGATAATAAAGTCATCATTTCCTAATTTTTCACCATATTTGTCACTAAGACAAGGAAAGTCATCTTTATTAAAAATTACAGATCTACTTATTATTACTTTGTAACCCCTTACATCTCTTAACCACAATCTATAGCTTTTAACACCTTCTCCATATCCTAAGAACACACCCTTCAATGATCTAGGGTCCAGTTTTGACTCAATATGATGTGTATAAACTGCACATCCAAAGGTTCTTATGTGAGAATAATCTGGCATTGAACCAGACCAGATTTGTTCAAGAATTTTGTTATCTAGAGAGCTGGAAGGATATCTATTGATAAGATAACAAGCTATTTTTACAGCCTCGCCCCAGAAAATTTTTGGAAGGCCAGAACTGATTAACATACATTCGGTCCTTTCAAGAATTGTTCTATTAAACCTCTCGACAAGCCCATTTTGTTGTGGGGGTATAGCTCACAGTTTTATATATCATTATCCCTTGTTTACTGTAATATTGATCAAATTCGGTATTGCAAAATTCAAACCCATTATCAGTTCTTAAAATTTTTATCTTCTTGCTAGTCTGATTTTCAATCTGTACAATCTATTCTTTGAAAATTGTGAAGGTATCAGATTTAGATTTTAATAAGAAAATCCATGTTTTCTTTGAATAGTTATCAATTGTAAGAAAGTAATATCTGTAACCAGGTACAGTAAGAACAGGTGCATGTCCCCATAAATCAGATGTATGTATTCAAGGACATCTTGGGATTTGTGCAGCCCTACCTTGAAAGGCAGTCTGACTTGTTTTCCCATTATACAGTGATCACAAAAGTCAATTTTTGAACACTGTCTTTCCCAAATGCCCCTTGATATAATAGAGTTTTTAAACCCTTTTCAATTAAATGGCCAAGTCTTTTATGCCATAATTTTGATTTATCGGGATGTGTAACAGAATTCACAGAATCTTTAGGTGAAATTATTTCAGCACCTATTACATAAATTCCATTGAGCTTAGGTGAACTGACAATAAGTTCTTGATTTCTTGTTATATTTGTAGAGCCATTTTTAATACCAATTTGGTAATTTTCATCATCAAGAACTCCTAGGGATGTGAGATTTCTTCTAAGTGCTGGTACATATCTTGTATGTTTTAACAACATGTGATGGTTATTTTTAAATTTCAGCAGTACATTTCCAATTCCCTTCACTTGGCATGACTCATCATTCTCAAATTTTACAAATCCACCATTCAGACTAGAAAAGTCTGAAATGCAGCCAATATTGGGTGTCCTATGAAAGGAACAACCTAAATCCAGGACCGAGTCCTGATCATTATTTTCAGATAGAGACACATAGGCAACCCCAATATTGGCTCCCACTTTTTTATAATTAGCATCAACTATTAAAGAAGCATTTTCAGTATTAGACCCATTTTTTTGGTCATTTGCCTTTTTAAAATAATCTTTAATAAAGCGGCCAGTTTTTTCACAGTAAAAATATTTTCTGTTACTGTTGCTGTTCGCTTTTTCTTTAATTGGTTTCTTGCCTTTTCCTTTGGTGTTATTTCGTTACCTTTTGTTAAAAATTTTATTCTTGTTACAATTGGAATGACTGAAGTTACTTACTCCTTTAACATTTGGTTTTTGATTTGATGACACACCCTCAACATGAAACACTTTTTTGTGCTCAAATTTTAATTCAAGTTTTTTGTTCAGAAGAGAACTGTGAATTATTTCAATAGTGAGATCACTCTTGCCATACTCTAGAGCATTTCTTATGTTATAATCTCCTAGAGTATTAAGCAGGCCAACTACCTTCTGTTCATCAGAATTTTTCTCATCACTGTTTGCTAAGTCTTGTGTGATCCTATTAAATCTATCCATATTATCTCTCGTGTCAAGATTAGGATCAAACTTAAAACTAAAGAACTGTCTCCAAAGAAGGCATTTATTTGGTACAGTCTTAGTGAGGTAGTGTTTTTCTAAGGCAGTCCACAATTCTACAGCAGTTTTAGTCTCTTCTACTTTCCTAATCACAGAATCAGATAAGCGCAGAAACAAGGTGCTCTAGGCCAGTTCATCTTGTTCAGTTTTCCTAGCTTCAGATAAGGTTTCTGACCAAGATTTATCAATGACCTTAGCATATTTTAACCGTAACATGAGTGCTTTTATTTTCTGACGCTAGAGATTAAAGTCTCCTTTACCATCCCAAATTTGGACATCTACCTTAGAGTTCATGGTGTGCAGTAATGTGAAATTGTTCACAAGTATGATAAAAACAAGTATATCACAATTGTAATTCAGTCAACAGTATGTCACAAAGATCACTGTCTTATTATTTCAATTTCAAATTATGTATAGGTTGTGCTTAGGTGTGATGTGTGCAAAAATATATCACACATATTAAGGCACAGTCAATATCACCAAGCATGCAATGGAATTCAAACACATAAACTTACACACACAGTAAACTATCAAAGGAGTAACTGCAATGTATGTACCTTTGAGGCAATTATTCTCAGGCAGTTCAACACCTGAGAAGATCAATTTTGAGTATTAGTACAATTCACACAGAATGTACAACAATTTAACTATGAAAATATAATTTTTGGTTTTATTATCCACACACACAGTGAAAGGTTTCAAAAACAGTTTTTAGAGAATTACTGGTTTCTTGAACCGAAACCCTAATCTCCAAAGTTTCTAGGATTCTCTCTGGGAACCCTAGACAGAGGTAGAGTTAGAGGAGGTTTAGTGAAACCCTAGTTTTTGAAAAAAAAGATTTTTTATTGCAAAAATAATACTTCCAAGAATAAATGTATCAACAATACTCAAAAATGTCTAATTATTCATAAATACAATGTCTCTAGACTACTATAGGTACCACAACACACAAACAAGAAACGCCTGTGAATTTCACCAAGGAAACAGGTTAGCCTAGACCACTGTACAACTCACAATATATTGAAAGGTTATCATCACACTGCAGAATTTACGGAATACACAATAGTCTTCATTTATTTTATAGAGAATAATCACCAACAGCACACTCAACACTGTCAAGAAAATTTCAGTCTTATGCGAGGAAGAAAAAAATAAAAAAAATGTTGGCAGATCTTTCAAGACCTGCCGTTTTCCTTTCGACTGGTGACTCGAGTTTCTGACCCTCGACTAAAGGGGACTGAAAACAACAAAAAAATATTTCCAAACTCTGATACCAATGTAGGTACCTAGGAATGTTTAGAAAACATTGAAAAATCGCAAAGCTAAAATCAAGATTTGTATATCTGAATGAAACAGTAAAGAACACAAACAATTTTTTGGCTGAACCCTCGAGATTCAGTGATTGGCTAGATCGCCTAGTCCTCGTTGAGCATCCATGAAGGAATAAGCTCAAATCCAAAAATCACCGACCAAAACACAGCAGTACTTCGAGTTACAGAAAAAAGAACACACAATTCATCGACTCAAAACAATGGCACACAGCCACTTCTCAACATCAAGAACTCACACAAGAGTTCATAAATCTCACTCTCTCAACCACTACACAAGATCGAAGAGAGAAATCAAAATTACAGAGAAAATAAAAAAAAAACTCGAAGAAAGCTGCTCGAATGATAAACGAAAGAGAGTAGAAACCCTAGAGACATTTTTCCTTTTATATGAAAGAGGCTGAATGATTTAATCCAAAGGACCTTATTTTGCCATGCGTCGAAGATCCAGTAAAGTTGTTAATTGACACTTAAAAACGCGTTTCGTTAACTCGTTTTTCTACTTTCCAGATTCTTCCACTTATTGGGTCATTTATCCGGGTCTTGGGCTGGGCATTTCAACTTGGGCTTCACAAAGAACAGCAACCCAATTTCTACAGGTATGTTAAAAAAATTTATTATTGGACTTTTTTTTTATGACCATTATTATTGGACTTTTGTTCAATACTACGTTCCATATTCATTAAGAAACCCATATGCTGTAGAAACCTCCGCCTTGTCCAAGTCCTATATCGCAGACGGGACAATTGGGATCAGTGCAATGTACACAAGGATAATCGCATTCATTAAGTTTCCTCGATGTTTTCGGTGTTGGTCGTACCTTTACTTCGATTCCTACCAAATTTCGATCTGGTAAAACTGCAAATGCATACAATAATCAATTAATTAATTAGTTGTTTCAACTCAACTCATCAAACTTTACCCCATAATAATGCTAGTGTCGTTAATTATAATATTGTGTGTGAGAGAAGAGTGGCAATATGTCGAGCTCGACTCGTGTCCAAATCCTAAGCTTCAACCCTTTTGCTGTGGGGCCTCACCAGTCAAGTCACCCATGAGTTCGCTCATTTTTTTTATTTTTTTATTTTTAACAAAAATAGCCCTAAAATTTTTTTATATTATAAAAAATGTAAAAAATTGTATAGCCAAAAATGAGCTGACACACAAGCTAGCTCGCGAAAAATAAAAATAAAAATAAGTTCAGCTCGGTCCATGACTCGTCTCAAAACAAGCCTGAGTCTGAGCAACTAGACCTGTTTCTCACCCTTATGGGTGGGAGGGAGGGGAGCTAACCAGTGGGTGCAAGCAGGAGGAGAGTTAAGAGAGCGATCTTAAGTAAAGCACTCTCCATGTTTAGCTTTGATGGAATTCTAGGGTATAGATGGGAGATGAATTTAATTTATACAAGTAAATTTTGTATTATTCAATGCCAAGATGGAATAAACAAAGGTTTCTACAAAATGGAGAGCAAACCTAGGACGCATTGTACGGCTCAATAAATGGATAATATCAATATTTTTCTTTTTGGGTATAGTTGATATAGCTTATTATAGAATAAAAATACAATAATTATTTCTTAATGTCATGAGTTGATGTTAACTACCCCCCTAGCAAGCTAGGCGTTCGACCAAATTACAATACAAGAAAATGATATTGCATGTAAACAAGTTGAGAATTGTTTGACTTTTGAGAAGTTAGAAGGAACTTTTGAAATAAAAAGTTACTTTTGGACTCATTTGATTAATTTTGTAAAAATGATTCTTTTAATTAAAAAGAGTTTTCAGACGAAGTTGATTCAATGTTGCATCCTCTAAAAATTCTTTCGGATGAGAAAGTTCTTTTGGAAATTAATTTTTCAATATTAATTAAGATAAAAAACCTTTCTATAAAAAGCATAAGCAGAAAAAAAGGGTCCGATCAAACGGGCTTAAATATTTCATTCTCTTCGATGTATGCGATTCTTTCTCGCATAATTCTCATGACAACCTTATAATATACTCAACAACTCGATAAAATTTATTCCAATTAACTTAAATATGTTTGACTTCAACATTAAACATGCACTAAGTTTTCTAGATCCAACAAATTTTGATGCATTATTGGAGGTTTACTTTTATTAATGACATACAATATACAATCAACTGATTAAGTGTATAATTTTTAATGACCATGTGCTTCTACACACATTTAGCCATCATATAAAAGAATGCGGCTCAATATTTCTAGTTTAAAAATTTCTTCTTGGAGGAGGTTATCATGTCACGCCTCTAATGCGACTACCTTGTTATAACTTCACTTCTGTCATTAGTCTTGTCTTCGACATCTCTTTTTTTGCAGTTAAAGTAACGACTTCGAACATGGCTAGTTCTCGTAGTGTGACAAGCACAAGTACAAATAATTGTGGTAGGAAAATAGGTTTTTTAAAAAAGAATTGGCGAATGATGTGTTGTCACGTGGTGCAATATAAACAATAATGTTAAATACGATGTAAATATAGTATGATTAATTTATTAAAAACAAAACTCGATTTGTACGTTGTTGTTTGTGAATAGTCATCTTACAAGTATAACAACTTGTCTGCAGGTAAATATTCAACCTCAACAGCAGTAACTTGATTCTTTTGGTTAATTACTGGCCATCCTCGGTGCAAGCACTAGATCTACAAGGAATTATCGGCTATATCTTCGGATCAAAGGCTGGGAATGACACGACCCGTCCCGACTCAACCTAATTGACTCGACGCGTGTCGTGCGCCGATGGTAAATGCCAGCTAAATGCCAAACCCACCACCTAGGCAAACTTGACCTAATTTGACTATGCTAAATTTCTATGAAAATTTTGACAGAGTTTCCCCTTAAAAATGGACAAAACCAACCTGAAAAATCATCAAGACCTCGAATAGACATTCAAACCAAAAGTTTTGGAAACCACCACTTCCACTAATACCACCACAACTAAAACAAATATAACAAATTTCGACTGAGTACTTCTGCAACAACATCATGTCTACGTGCAAGCATTACATCAATTACAAACCCTTCTACAAAGTGCATGACACCCCAAATATTAGACAAAATACTTAACAAACATGAGTCCCCCAACTATTCATTACATACTATGAAACGGTCTCTTTCGCTTCAGCAGGCTTTTCCAAGTATCTCAAAAATCAACGGTCTCCTAAAAGGAAAAACATGACAAAAATATGAGTTTGTAACTCGTTGAGTGGATGATTTGCAAATAAGTAAACTTTTTCCATTTATGCATATTTTCTAAAAATTTTAACTTTATTAAATCCTTGAGAATTTCTGAATCTAGTAATGCCTTTAAAAACTAAATAAGATTACATTATAAAATTCTTTGTTCTAACTTCTAGATAAGTATCTGTAAGGTATAACAATTATAAACAATCTGATATTCATGAAAATCTATGAAATATTGCTGCTACTTAATACGAGAAGCTGAAAACTTTATTCTGAAAACTGAATTAACTGAATTCCATAATCTGAAATCTGAGAACTGAATAAGTACTGAAAAATCACACTAAAAATAGTACCCAATGAATAGCCTTACTCATGTACAGAGTAATCTCGATGTACAAGGTAAAGCCATTCAAATTTGATAATTTGATAATCTGGTCATACGTACGCAGAGCTGCCCCAAAGGCTAATCACCCTAGTACACGGCCCAAAGCCTATGTGTGTATGAGAGTGGGTCCCAAAAATCATTGATAATCTGGTCATACACTATGAAAACACATTCACGATAGTGCAAAGCGAGTAAAATCACTATAACTAGTCATATATTATGGAAACACATTCACATCAGTGCAAACTGGGGTAAAATCATCTGGGTACTTTCTGGTGGTTTTTAGAAATAACTTTAACTATACTGAAATATGTAATAAGAATATAATACATGCTACTAAAATAATTTAACTGAACTGAATTTAACTTTAAAAGCAATTGATAATAAAGTCCATTTTATTCTGAAAATCATGCTATGAAGTCAACTTTATAAAATAAATAACATTAAAATTTAAAGAAGACTTATTTCTTAAAAATAAGTTTTATCCACTTACAAGGTAGGAGCTACAAGCTAGATTGCCTGATAAACGTTTCCAATTTCCTCGTCACCACCTGAAATACGATATTAATAACCAATTTATCCTCTATCTAATCAACAAACTTTAATATCTAATGATAGAACTTAATTTAAATTCTCGTGACACTTGAATAAATTCTCAAATTTTCCTTTATTAATTGGAGCTAATCACACTTTATAATCTCTTGACTAATAACTAATTATCAACATAACCTTCTTCCCAAGTTTAAAACTAATTTTACTCTCCAATCAAGTGAAACTAGTAACCATAATTCCACCCATTTAATCTACATTTTGTTCCATAAAATCAACTCCCAAGTGAAATATTCCATTTATATAATCATTTCCACAAATAATCCATGCTCAATCATCAAATTTAAAAACTAAGGTTCGCCATTTTTATCTCCTTACCTTAGTGTAGATAGAAATTCAAGAATCAATAACCTGAACTCCAAGTAGGATTCCTCTCAAAAATCTGAAAATTTTCGAGCGAAAATAAAACCCTAAAATTTAACATAAAATATATCTACCTCTTGAAGAAAATAAAAAGAGAGGAAAAATGAAATGAACCTTGAACTACCTCTTTCCTTTCTTTTTCTTCTTCCTTTTTTCCTTTTTCTTCTTCTTTTTCTTCCCTCTTTTCTTTCCCTTTTCTTCTTCTCTGCCGGTTCTTTCTTTCTTCTAGTGTGTGTATGTGTGATTTATGAGAGAAAAAGTGATGGTCAAAGGCATTAAAAACCCACTAATTCCAATTTGCACAAAAAGTCTCTCTTTTCTAATATGAGCTAACATTTAAATCCTAAACTTCTCAAAAATATATAACTAAATTTTCAACTTCCAATTGTCTCCAATATAACCCTCATATATTGTCAATTGCAAAATAAATCCCAATAAAATATTTTAGTCAATTCAAGTCCCAATAAAGTCATTTATTTCATTTAAGTCCCTATATGAATTTGACTTTGAAAATTCAACTCTTGACTTTTGACTAAATAATGTGGGTTGTAACAGGGAAGTCTTAAGATGATCTGAAGAAGTTCAATTATCTACATGCAGCCTTATCAGAATCACTTTGACTGCTTCCACCAGTGCCAATGAATTCAAGATCAACCATATCTGATGATATCTTAAGCAGTGGCATACATGTAAGAAAAGGTTGGTTTGCTGATTACTCTGCTAATGCAATGGGGAGAATGAGGAGGCTATGGGGTCCTGATTGCACGAAGTGCAGGCTGGAGATATGGTTGGATGATGATGAGTTTTCCAGCTGGGTGATCAGTTTAAGTTTCCGGTGTTCCATTGTAGACCTCAGGTGTGACTCGGGAAGGAAATGGCTTATGTGCGAATGAAGATTATTGCTGCAGCTGTCATGTATGAATTTGAGGTCGTGGCTATTTGATGCAAATATTCCAAGTATGAGCGCTGGAAGAAGAGCCGTGCTGGAAGATAATGATCAGCTGGAACTTTGGTGGTTGACACCCTTGGGATAATTGAATTTGAATATGTTTGGTTTTGTTATTATCCATTTGTTTTACTTTATTATTATCTTTCCCAGATTTATGCATTTAGTAGTTATTTGTTACCAAGATATCTAAGAATAAATAGCTGGGTAGGAGGAGTCTTTACGTTAGTTTTGTTTGGATTGCAGAACTTTGTGGTCCCTCGGAGTGATTCCAAGATCCATTTCCATTGTTAGTCCCATCAATTGAAATAAATTATGTGCTTCATTTTGGTATCAGAGCAGGCTATGCCTGTCACCCGTAGTAAAAGCTTATATACCATGTCATCACCTTGCAATTCAAACCCTGCCCAAATGCAAGCCAACCCTCCACCACCACCTCCTCCTATTGACCCCAAAACCATCCAACCCACGCAAACCATACTCCAGAATACCAAGACCACAATCTTCAGCCCTCACCCAATGATACCACATTTATTATCAACCTCTTGGAGAACTTTACCCAATGTCTTACTGTGTTGGAAAGTCGTGTCCACCATGACGTCTGCACGATCTCTCGAACGTGATGTGCCTCCGGACGTGAGTGAGGAGGACGAGAATCACTTTGATGAAGCCTTGGATCATGGATTGGGTTGCCGTCATCGTGACCATTGAGAAAACCATGTTCCAAGGTGTGGGGTTCATCGCCATGAGTTTGATTATTCTAGGCGTGTGTAGTTGGAGATCCCAAATTTTTATGGCAAATTTGGCCCTAAGGCTTTTGAGGACTGGTTGCTAGCCATTGAAGATTACTTTGATTGGTTTGACATTCCCGAAGATTGTAAGGTTTGTTACGTTCGAATCAAATTGAAGGCGCATGCGAGAGCTTGGTAGAATAGTATGGAAGAGCAGCCGAGGCGTACTCAACGTTCTCCGATTCAACATTGCGAAGTGATGAAGTAGAGGTTGCGAGACAAGTACTTGCCTTTGGAGTATGAGCAGATTATGTAAGAGGACATGTGGCATTTTCAGCAAGGTAACTTGACGGTAGCGAAGTATACTGAGCGATTCCATGAGCATAGTGTTCGAAGTCGTATTGTTGAGCATGAACAACAGACGTCGTCTCGTTATCTTTTGGGGTTGCATAGTGAATTGCAGAAAGAAATGTTGACGGCCCGTTTAATTAATGTTGATGAAGCATATCAAATGGCTCTACTTTTAGAACACCTCAATGGTCAATCCAGTGGGCAACGTGTCATGGCAACAGAATCCACTTCTACTCGTCCGTTTGTTGACAGTGGTCGGCCACCAGCAGAAATCAGTCGTGTTTATTCCAACGGTGGTGATGTGAAGGCAAGGCTACTTGGGAAGACAGTGGACCGCAATGTTATAAATGTAAGGAGTTTGGGCATTATGCTATAGTATGGCCTACGCACGATAAAAAATTAGCTGTAGAAATTGGGTTGCTGCTAACCAAAGTGCTATTTTTTTAAGTAAAAATCCTATTTTGCATGATAGATCCAAACATATAGATGTAAAGTTCTATTTTATTAGAGGTATCATTGATAGGGGTGATATTAGATTGATCAAAATACATACTAAGGTAAATCCAGTAGATGCCCGAACTAAGGTAATCTCTATTAGTAAGTCTCTTGATTCTTTAAGATTAATTAATCTTGGAGAAGACTGATTTTCATTATTTTGTTTTTACAGGTAATAAGAGCAAATGAAATGAAGTTAAGTTTTGAATCCACAAAAGTAGACACAAAAGACAGCAAATGTGAAGAATGTAGAAATTGGGTTGCTGCCTTTGTGAAGCCCAAAGTTAATATGCCCAACCCATGACCCGGTTAAATGGCCCATCAGGAAGAATAATCTGGAAGCTCAATTGGGTTAAAGAAAAACACGTTTTTTCAATTGTGAAAAAACGACTTTCACCTGATCTTGACACTTGGCAATTACTGGACCATTGGATCAAATGATTTGTTTCTTTCATATAAAAGAAACTAAAACTCCTAGGGTTTGGAGGCTCTCATTTTTACGCAGCTTTCATTTTGAGTTAAAAATTTCTCTCTGTACTTTGACTCTCTCATCTTGGATCTTGTCGATTTTCTGTTATTGATCGAGAGTATGCGTGATGTTATGAACTCTTGTGTGAGTTCTTCGTGTTGTTGAGGGGATTTTGTTGTTGTTGTGGCTAGAACTATGTGTTCCGTTTGTAATTCAAAATTGCTGTAATTTGGGCCGATGTTTTGTAGTGGATTCGAGCTTATTCCTTCATGGATGCTCAACGGGGACTAGGCGATCTGATAAATCGTTGAACCTCGGGGCTTCGGCCAAAAATCGCTTGTGTTCTTTTTATTAGTTTTTCAAATCTACAAATCTTGATTTTTAGTCTTGCGATTTTCGATGGTTTTGAAACGTTCCTAGGGTTCCTACAGTGGTATCAGAGCTTGGAATATTTTTTTTTGCTGTTTTCAGTCACCTTTTTAGTCGAGGATTTGAAATATCGTTCACTGGCCGAGAGGAAAACGGCAGAACTTGAAAGATTCGCCAACATTATTTTTTTAAATTTTCTTCTTTTTATTTCGAGTAACACTGAAATTATTTTTCTTTGGCACTGTATGGTGTGCTTCTTTCACCCTTACAAAATCAGTGTGGGTGTCGCTATTCTTTAAGAAATTGAAATGTTCTTGTTGGTTGTGGAGTCCTCTTAATTTCGGTTGGTGCTATTCTTAAGACTGGAAAGAAATTCCTTGATACTGTAGGACTTGATCACCTGCAGTGTTGGTGTTGATCTTCGTTTACAAAATAAATGAAGCCTATTGTGTTTTGTAAATGCTGCAGTACAGTGATAATTTTTGAGTATATTGTAAGCAGTAAACTAACTTGTTTCTTGGTGAAATTCACAGATGCCTCTTGTCTGTTTTGCGGTACCTGCAGTCTGCAGACATTGAATTTGTGATTTATCAGTTTTTTGCATTGTATTGCTGGTACATTTAGTTCTTGGAAGTATTTTTTTGGTAATAAAATCATTTTTCAAAACTAGGGTTTCACAGATGCTCCTCTAACTCTACCTCTGTCTAAGGTTCCCTAAGAGAACCCTAGAAACTTTGGGGATTAGGGCTTCGGTTCAAGAACCCTATAATCTTCAAAACTGTTCTTTAAAAATTCTCACTGTGTGTGGATAATAAAACCAAAAATTACATTTTTATAGTTAAATTCTTGTACATTCTGTGTGAACTGTACTAATATTCAAATTGATCTTCTCAGGTGTTGAATTGCCTAAGAATAATTGCTTCAAAGGTACATACATTGCATTTACAATTTTTGGTAACTTACTGTGTGTAAGCTTATGTGATTAAATTCATTGCATGCTTAGTGATCTGAATATTGAATGTGTCTTAATTTGGTTGAAATATTTCTGTACACATCACACTAAAGCACAATCTATATATAATCTGAAATTGGAATAATAAGACAGTGATCTTTGTGACATACTGTTGACTGAATTACTACTGTGATATATCTGTTTTATCATACTTGTGAACAATTGCACACTATAGCACACCATGAATTCTAAGGTAGATGTCCAAATTTGGGATGGCAAATGAGACTTTAGTCTCTGGTGTCAGAAAATAAAAGCACTCATGTTACAGTTAAAATGTGCTAAGGCTATTGATGAATCTTGGCCAGAAACGTTATCTTAGGCTAGGAAAACTAAACAAGGTGAACTAGCTTGGAGCACTTTGTTTCTACACTTATCTGATACTGTGATTAAGAAAGTAGGAGAAACTAAAACTGCTGTAGAATTGTGGAATGCCTTAGAAAAACACTACCTCACTAAGACTGTACCAAATAAATGTTTTCTTTGGAGACAGTTTTTAGTTTTAAGTTTGATCCTAATCTTGATACGGGAGATAATATGGATAGATTTAATAGGATCACATAAGACTTAGCAAACTGTGATGAGAAAATTTCTGATGAACAAAAGGTAGTTGGCCCACTTAATGCTCTAGGAGATAAATATAAAGACATAAGAAATGCTCTAGAGTATGGTAGGAGTGATCTCACTGTTGAAATAATTCACAGTTCTCTTCTGAATAAAGAACTTGAATTAAAATCTGAACACAAAGAAGTGTTCTATGTTGAGGGTTTTTCATCAAACCAAAAACCACATGTTAAAGGAGTAAGTAACTTCGGTCATTCCAATTTTAACAAGAACAAAAATTTTAACAAAAGGCAATGGAATAACACCAAAGGAAAAGGCAAGAAACCAATTAAAGAAAAAGCGAACGGCAACAGTAACAGAAAATGTTTTTACTAAGGAAAGACAGACCACTTTATTAAAGACTGTTTTAAAAAGGCAAATGACCAAAAGAATGAGTCAAACACTGAAAATGCTTCTTTAGCAGCTACTGCTAATTATAAAGAAGTAGGTGCAAATATTGGAGTTGCCTATGTGTCTCTATCTGAAAATATTGATCAGGACTGGGTCCTGGATTTAGGTTGTTCATTTCATATGACACCCAATATAGGTTGCATTTCAGACTTTTGTAGTCTGGATGGAGGATTTGTAAAACTTGGTAATGATGAGTCATGCCAAGTGAAGGGAATTGGAAATTTGCTGTTAAAATTTAAAAATGGTCATCGCATGTTAAAACATCCAAGATATGTACCAGCATTTAGAAGAAATCTCATATCCCTAGGAGTTCTTGATGATGAAAATTACCAAATTGGTATTAAAAATGGCTTTACAAATATAATAAGAAATCAAGAACTCATTGTCAGTTCACCTAAGCTTAATGGAATTTATGTAATAGGCGCTGAAATAATTTCACCAAAAAAATCTGTAAATTCTATCACATATCCCGATAAATCAGAACTGTGGCATAAAAGACTTGGCTACCTAAGTGAAAAAGGTTTAAAAACACTATCATATCAAGGGGTTTTTGGAAAGGATAGTGTTCAAAAATTGACTTTTTGTGAACACTGTATCATGGGAAAACAAGTCAGACTGCCTTTTAAGGTAGGGCTATACAAATCCCAAGATGTCCTTGAATACATACATTCAGATTTATGGGGACCTGCACCTGTTTCTACTGTATCTGGTTACAGATATTATCTTCTTATAACCGATGACTATTCAAGAAAGACATGAATTTTCTTACTAAAATCTAAATCTGATACCTTTGCGATTTTCAAAGAATGGAATGTACTAATTGAAAATCAGACTGGTAAGAAGATAAAAATTTTAAAAACTGATAATGGACTTGAATTTTGCAATACCGAATTTGACTAGTATTGTAGTAAACAAGGGATAATGAGACATAAAACTGTGAGCTATACTCTACAACAGAATGGGGTTGAAAGGACCAGATGTATGTTAATCAGTTCTGGTCTTCCAAAAATTTTCTGGGGTGAGGCTGTAAAAACAGCATGTTATCTTATCAATAGATGCTCTTCCAGCTCTCTAAATAATAGAATTCCCAAACAAATCTGGTCTGGTTCAATGCCAGATTATTCTCACTTAAGAACCTTTGGATGTGCAGCTTATGTACATCATCCTGAGTCAAAATTGGACCCTAGATCATTGAAGGGTGTGTTCTTAGGCTATGGAGAAGGTGTTAAAGGCTATAGACTGTGGTTAAGAGATGTGAGGGGTTATAAGGTGATAACAAGAAGATCTGTTATCTTTAATGAAGATGATTTCCCTTGTCTTAGTGATAAATCTGGTGAAAAATTGGGAAAAGATGACTTTATTATCACAGAAATTAATTTTGATAGCCAAAATACTGATGATCAGGCTTAGTTCGAGGTGGAACCACATCACGTAGAACCAAAAAGTGTCTCTGATGTTGAAATATTGGAAGATGAACAACATCTGGAGCCTGCACATGACCTGCAAGGCTACCAGCTTGTTAGAGACAGAGAAAGGAGGCAAATAAGACCTCCTTCCAGGTATCAGTATGCTAATTTTGCATCTGATCAGACTGAATCTGATCAGTTTAACAAAGAACCAGCCTCTTATGAAGAGGCTATTTCTTCCAAAGAATCCCCTAAGTAGATTGCTGCGATGGAAGATGAAATGAACTCACTCTTTAAAAATGAAACCTGGACTTTAGTTGAAAAATCAAAAGATTGTAAACTGATTAACTGTAAATGGGTTTATAAAATTAAAGAGGGTGAGACTAAGGCTAGTGATAAAAGATATAAGGCAAGACTTGTAGCTAAATGCTTCAATCAAAGGGAAGGGATAGATTACATTGAAATTTTTTCACCGGTTATTAAATATATATCCATTAGAGTCCTACTTGCTATAGTGACACAATTTGACTTGGAGTTAGAACAACTCGACGTGAAAACTGCCTTCTTGTACGGTTCGTTAGATGAAACCATACATATGACTCAACCAAGAGGGTTTGAAGTGGAAGGAAAGGAAAACTTAGTGTGCCTCTTAAAGAAATCCTTGTATGGTCTAAAACAGGCCCCTAGGCAGTGGTACAAAAGATTTGACTCTTTTATACAAGGTTTGAACTTCAAGAAATTAGAATATGATCCCTGTTTCTATTATAAGAAAGAAGGTGAATATGTTTTTTTCTATCTCCTTTTGTATGTTGATGATATGCTCCTTGCTGGTCATAATTCTGATGCACTTAACTCAATTAAAGAAAATCTGAAATCAGAATTTGAAATGAAAGATTTAGGATCAGCTAGAAAAATTTTGGGCATGAAAATAAAAAGGGATAGAATAAATGGAAAGTTGTTTCTAACACAAAAATCTTATGCTAATAAGGTTGTTAAAAGGTTTTCCCTTTATGAATCTAAGCCTGTAAGTTTGCCTTTCTCTGCTGGTATGAAATTATCTGTTGATCAATTGCCTAAAACTGAAGAAGAACATAAAATAATGATAAATGTTTCATATTCTAATGCTGTTGGATCTGTTATGTATGTTATGGTCTGCTCTAGGCCTGATATTGCTTATGCTGTGAGTGTGTTAAACAGATTCATGAGTAACACAGGTGAAATACATTGGCAATGCATGAAAAATTTGATTAAATACTTGAAAGGAATCAGTAACTTAGGTTTAATGTTCAAAACTAATAAAAATGGACTTAGACTTAAGGGTTATGTAGATTCAGATTTTGCTGGCAACTTGGACAATAGGAAGTCTACAACTGCATATTTTTATGTTATAAATGATACATACATTAGTTGGAAATCTCAACTTCAAAAATTGGTTGCATTGTCTTCAATCGAAGCTGAATACATTGCTGCAACTGAAGCAGTTAAGGAGGGTTTGTGGTTAAAGGGTTTACTTAGTGAATTAGGACTTATAGAAAATCAGGTGGAACTGTGTTCAGACAACCAAAGTGCTATTTTTCTAAGTAAAAATCATATTTTGCATGATAGATCCAAGCATATAGATGTAAAGTTCCATTTTATTAGAGGTATCATTGATAGGGGTGATATTAGATTGATCAAAATATATACTAAGGTAAATCCAGTAGATGCCGGAACTAAGGTAATCCCTATTAGTAAGTCTCTTGATTCTTTAAGATTAATTAATCTTGAAGAAGATTGATTTTCATTATTTTATTTTTACAGGTAATAAGAGCAAATGAAATGAAGTTAAGTTTTGAATCGACAAAAGTAGACACAAAAGACAGCAAAGGTGAAGAATGTAGAAATTGGGTTGCTGCCTTTGTGAAGCGCAAAGTTAATATGCCCAACCCATGACCCGGTTAAATGGCCCATCAGGAAGAATAATCTGAAAGCTCAATTGGGTTAAAGAAAAACACATTTTTTCAATTGTGAAAAAAGACTTTCACCTGATCTTGACACTTGGCAATTACTGGACCATTGGATCAAATGATTTGTTTCTTTCATATAAAAGAAACTAAAACTCCTAGGGTTTGGAGGCTCTCATTTTTATGTAGCTTTCATTTTGAGTTAAAAATTTCTCTCTGTAGTTAGGCTCTCTCATCTTGGATCTTGTCGATTTTCTGTTGTTGGTTGAGAGTATGTGTGATGTTATGAACTCTTGTGTGAGTTCTTCGTGTTGTTGAGGGGCTGGGACTGTGTGTTTCATTTGTAACTCAAAATTGCTATAATTTGGGCCGGTGTTTTGTAGCGGATTCGAGCTTATTCCTTCATGGATACTCAATGGGGACTCACTGAACCTCGGGGCTTTGGCCAAAAATCGCTTGTGTTCTTTTTACTGTTTTTCAGATCTACAAATCTTGATTTTTAGTCTTGCGATTTTCAATGGTTTTGAAACGTTCATAGGGTTCTTACATTAGCCTATGCTTGTGAGAAAGATTTATTAGCGGTTGAATCTGACGAGGGTACGGAAGAAGTTGTTGTCGAGGATGCAATAGATGATGAAGAGAAATAATATTTAGATGCGACCTAGTTGTGTCATACACCAGGTGCTAACTGGTAATAAGCAAGAAGAAGCTATGAAGACCGATTGGCGCCGCACTAATATTTTTTACCCTCGATTCGAGCATGATGGCAAGGCATTAAATGTTACTATAGATAATGGCAGTGGGGTACTGGGATGAATGTTGTTTCTGACAAAGTTGTGGAAAGCTTGGGGTTGAAAGTACACCATACCAGATTAGTTGGGTCAATGAGAGTTCTTCTGTTCCCGTTACTTCTCGATGTTTAATTACATTCATTTGGGGAAAAATATTCTGACGAGGCCTGGTGTGATGTTATACCAATGACAGTGCGCCACATGCTCTTGGGACTACCATGGATGTTTTGATAGGCGGGTTATATATGATTGTTACAAGAATTCGTATTCATTTTTGTTCAAGGGAAAGAAGACGGTATTAAACCCTTTGAAAATGGGAGATTTTGCAGGTGTTCAATGTCACAAGCCCCGAGAAGAATTTTCTCTCCTTACTGTTAGGCCATTTCCCATGTTGGTTATTGATAAGTATGTTTTTACACACTTATTTGGTTCACAAATATGACTTAAACATGGATAAAATGGGTGAATTGTGGCTTAATTCTATTAAATTCATGCAATGTAGGTATTTCAATGGAAATTGTAGAATTCAGGAGAAAAGAGCCGAAGAAGAACCAAAACGCAACAAAGTGATAGTCCGAGGACCAAAAGTGCAAATATTGAGAAGTTGAGCTAAATGCAAAATGAGAGTAAAAACATGCCAAGTATGAGCTCAATGACAAAGCAAAACAATTGGAAGAAGAAAGTATTGAAGAGGGACTGAAATGAAGACAATTGAAAGTTGGAGGACTAAAGCGCAAATACTCAAAAAGATGTGCCGAATGAGTGGCATGAGATTTTATGGTATCAATCATCAATTGGAAGATAAAATTTGTTGAAAAGATGAAGAAATCGAAGAAAGAAGTCAAGAGAAGCAACAAGGAAGTTAGGGACCAAAATGTAAAGACCACATAGTTGGTTATATCTATGCGACCGCATAGTGTAACCATCTATGCGGTCACATAGATGGATGCAGGGAAAAAAATGGTGCAATTCAAATGACCTATGCGACCGCATAGGATCCTTCTATGTGGTCGCATAGAAGTAATTTCGGGGCGGTTCTGCAGTTTCCTTTTTCGACTCCAACTTTTTTTAACCTAATTTGGACACGCTATATATACCCTAAAACACGTCCAGAACGAAGAGAGACAATTTTGGGCAAAAAGAGGCACACAATAACATCAAGATCCAAGAATTTGTGCAAGAAGAAGGAGGATTTCATCAAGATTGAAGATTTCAAGCATCAATTATAATAGGGTGATGTCTTCTCCTTTATTCAATTTTTGTAATTTTCTTCAAAACATGATAGGCTAATTTTTTATTTCATTGGGAGTCGATGAACCTTTGATTTTCTTATAAACTCCTATATTTCATGAGTTTAATATAAATTGTCTTTGGAATAAATTGTTTGATTTATATTGTTTTGATTGAATCCATGATTTATTGGCCATTTATTATGTGATTGTGATGGTTTATTCTTTACATTCGAAAGAAGTAGAATAGACTCGTTATATATAAATTGACATAGGGTCCGATAGGGGATAGAAATATACCCCTATGCTTTATGCAGTTCGGTAATTGTTCATAGAATTTCATGCGTTTTTGTATGTTACATCATCCATAGAGATATAGGCTGATGATATGCAGAAATAGATCTAATATATATCGAGAGAGTATATTAGATAGGCATAGGAACATTGAATTGACAATTTTCCATTGATTAATTGGATTTGTGAAATTAGGGTTTATAGAAATCAAATGGGGATTCGATATCCCAATGATTTTATTTCAACTTATTTCTACAATTTCATTTACAACATTGCATATTTACATTTTAATTGAGTTGTTGAGTCATTTAATTAGGGGAATTTCGAAATCAGGGTTTCCAATTTCGAAATTAGGGTTTTCTTCAAAATTAGGGTTTTTAATTGGGGGTTTCTCCCAAAATTAGGGCTTTTCACATTTAAACCAAATTTTCATTCAATTAGATTCGGTTAAGGTCACATTAGTCTAATTAGAGCTAATTCAATCCTCGTGGGAACGATACTTGGACTCATAGTCCATTTTACTACTTGTTAACGAACCGTACACTTGCGGTGGGTTTTAAAATTGAAAGAAATATTCGCGAACAGTTATGGAGGAGAAGTTTGTCTTTTTTTGGTCAATCGAGGAAAGAAAGATGATGATGGCAACATTTTCCTGGATTTAACTTTGTTAATTGCAGAGTTCCAAGACCTCTTGCCAAGGAGTTGCCTAGCAATCTTCTACCAATGAAAGATAAACAACACGTTATTGATCTCGTACCCATATCTACTCTTCCCAATTTACCGCACAAGCTTTTTCCATGAGGTAGCTGTTGACCTCGAAAATTGGTCCTTCCACGTGGCCAACCGAAAGCTATTCCATGTATTCCTCCCTGTGCACAATCAGCGAATGGTCAGACGCATACGGTCGGGACCAGCGAGGGTGGTGGCGACCGTATACACTCCGACGATCAAGTCAGTTTGAAGTGGTCGGAATAGTACCCAGGGACTGTGCAAACAATGATAAAGGGGGAGGAGAAAATATATAAGCTTGCTATGGAGTGCTATGTAGTAAGAATTTCATTACCTTTATCTCTTACCAAACATTGGGTATTTATAGGTGGTATGAGCCGTTGGATGTGTCAATTAGCCGCGTCTGTAGAGTGGGCGGACAGCTTGTCTCTTCTGAGTTGAATTGACATAAAGTTGATAAGTTACATCAACTAGCCTCATGGAGACGTCAAATCAATTTAAACCTTAGATATAGGAAAGATCTTGGCACAAATCTCTTTCTGAAATTGACGACGGATCTTCTAACTGGGGTCCACTTGGCCTCGGCCTCGGGGGCGAGGTACTTTTGGTTAGGTTAGTACTACTAGGTTGTAGGCATTACTGAGATCACTTCGGAAACACTTCGGACGGGTCTTTACCAGGTCGGAATATATGGTGGTGTGCGTTCCAAGGCGTATCAGATCGAAGCGTAATAGTGGTCCCCCAAGTCCAGGTATGAACATTTATATCATGGGTAGACTTGCTTTCCTGACCGAACCGCGACTTGTGGGAGCTTGGGGGTTGATCTTTTGCAGTAATCGAGGTTATGATCCTAGGCAGATGTGCCAAAGTTTCGTTACTGTGCGCGGTGTCCGAGGTGGTAACCGTCATGAGACTTCGCGTCAGGTGCGTCGAAGCTTCGTAAATATGGTGCGTTGACCAACAGGGCCGACGTGTTTAGAGATGGCTAAAACTTTGTAAAGCATGGGAGGGAACCCAACATCCGAGGTGATGACCCACAGGGGGCTTCACGTCAGGTGCGTCCAAACTTTGTAAAGTTGAGTGAGGAGCTCATCTGCCACCGGTGCGTTGAGCAGTATCCGAGGCGATGACCCACAGGGGGCTTCGCATCAGGTACGTCCAAACTTTGTAAAGTTGAGTGAGGAGCTCATCTACCACCGGTGCGCTGACCCACAGGGCCGACGCGTTGGGAGATGGCTAAAACTTTGTAAAGCATGGGAGGGAATGCAACATCCAAGGTGATGACCCATAGGGGGCGTCGCGTCAGGTGCGTCCAAGCTATATAAAGTTGAGTGAGGAGCTCATCTGCTACCGGTGCGCTGAGCCACAGGGCCAACGCGTTGGGAGATAGCTAAAACTTTGTAAAGCATGAGAGGGAACGCAGCATCCGAGGCAATGACCCACAAGGGACGTTGCGTCAGGTGCATCCAAGCTTTGTAAAGTTGAGTGAGGAGCTCGATCCGAGGTGATTCAAACATCAAATGATTTGACAACTGTTGCGTGTTTCCAATGTGACAGTTGGATGCCATGCCCATTCTCCTAAAAGGCTGTTGCGGCTACTTATTATTATTGACGACTGGTTGTAACCGAGGTGACGTGTTTTAAGTAAGCGTGAATGTCACAGCGACATCTTGGGCGTAGATTAAATCTGGCGTTTCATTTCAACAACCTAGATTCAAGATGCAATGAACGACTTAGATTGATCGCATTTGAATTCAACGGTGAAGATCGGATTTGTCTTTCTATGAAAGGAGGACTCTGAGATTTTCTCGGGCTTTCTACCTTTGCGAAACAAACAATTTACTTTTCTCTCAAGTAATTGGAGATTTTCGGTGTTTTCTAAGCAATTTCGACGAGAAAATTGAACTTTCGGTAACCTTACACCATTTTCGGCTAGGAAAATCTTCAATCTCGTAAGTTTCATACCTTTTAAGGCTTTTAAATTTTGAAAGAATGGCCTCGGAGGGAAGTTTTGGTTCGGGGAGGGGGTTAGAACTAGTGAGGATGGACGAGCCCGTTGTGGCGACCTCCTCAGAAATAGCTGGGGCAATAATAGGGGGAAAATATATGGAAGTGATCGGATAGCCCAGTAGATACGTTTCTGCATTGGGGGGCATCAGACTACCCATCTAAATTAAGAGAGGCCGACCTGGGAAGAGTTAGGATAGAGTATAGGATCCCTGATAGCATAGATTTGATCCTCCCCAGGCCGAAAGAGAGAGCCTGCTACCGTAGGCCGGGCTGTGTGGCCATTAGCGAGGCGATCTTTAGGGCTGGACTTAGACTGCCAGTTCACCCATTCTTTAGGATGGTGCTTAGATCCTATGGGCTAACCTCGACGTAGCTCAATTCGAAGTCTTGGAGCCAAATGATGGGCTCCTGGATGTTGTGGAAAGAGGCGTTATTAGGGGTGGAGATGCCCCTTTCCGTCTTCCAGACCCAGGGATGGTATTACCTTACTTCACGGGGTTTCCACACTCCATTTATGCTTGATCTGCCGAGCTCCATCAAAGAATGGTAGAGCTCATGGTGCTGGGCCGCAGGGCGATGGGACACGATGGAGAGGGATCCCCTGGCGCCTCTTACGGTCCCGACGAAGTATTCAACACTTAGTGAGTATAGTAGTTGTTTTTCCTTATATTTCTCTTCGATTCGAATTGTGCCTAACATTTACATTTCCTTTGTAGGTGCTCTTCCTCGGTGCGAGCTATCATTCGAGGACTTTGAAATCATCTGCATCATTTATCAGCTGCCTCACAAGAAGAGGTCTTACCATAGACTGATCCGAAAGAACATCCACTTCATTACTCACGATCTGATGGCATCCCAAGGTAACTGGACCGAAGTCTTTGCTTTTTATTCCGAACTCTCAAGACTTGTACTAATTCCTTATTCGCTCTTTGCAGACAACTTTAATAAGAATATGCCGGTGCGCCCCGACTTTAAGACCATCCAGAAGATGATTGTAGAGGTACGAGCATTGAAGGCCTCCTCCTCCTCGTACAAAAAGCAAATGGAGGATCTGGTGGAAGCCAGTAAGAGGCTTCAGCCCCCGATGGAGGAGGAGGTACCGGAGGACCTGGAGGCTGACCTTCGGAGGAAGGGCAAGAAGAGTACCGCCCCTCCAAAACGCCCAACTGTGGCGAGGCCACCCCCTGCTCTGAGGCAGACCACAATTTCCACCGACGTGACCATTCTGGAGAAGAGGCCCGCCTCAACTGAGCCTGCCACTGCCACTGCCCCGACCACAACACCCCTCACTGCAGTGCCAATTGATCAAGTGTCGGGGCAACAGAAGAGGAAGAGGCCCCGTCCCTCTAAGGAGGTTGACTTTTTGGGCACCAATCCCGAGGAACCCATAAGGGAAGTGTTGGAGGCTCTTCCTCCAGAAACAGCTGCGGTGGTGGTGGTCCACAGCAAATACTGGATCGAGGAGTGGAGGGACCACACCGCCTCCTACACAGCTGAGGATTTGGTGGCTGCGAATAGCGCCTGCGTGGCTCAGGCCCTGAGTACAAGCATCCAGCTTGAGGGCTTGGTGAAGGATCTGAACTTAAGAGGGAGGACCTCGCCAAGCGTCTTGAGGAGGCGATGCACTACGGGGATGCCGTGCGAGCGGCCCAGGCCAAGGCCACGCAGGCGGAGGAGGGGAAGAAGGAAGCTGAGGCCCAGCTAACTACCGCCAAAGTAGAAGTGGAGCGGCTGAAGAAGGAGTTGTACGAGGTGGAGTGCCAAGTAGCTACTGTGACTCGGCGGTTTGATCACGCCAATGAGCACCACAAGCTCGCCACCGAGGCTCTGGAGGCCTCCAATAAAGAGAAGGCAGAGCTGAGGCAGAAGGCAGAGGCTCAGTCAGAGGAGATTACCTCTTTGAAGGAGGAGTTGAAGTCTGCAGGGGAGGTGGCAGTCTAGAACTTCATCGACCACTTTGAGGACCATCCCCTATATGACGACTTCGCCAATTTCTGGGCCTCATGGAGTGCCCAAAGCTTATTGGGTCGACTGAAGGAGGTGCACCCCACTCTGGACATCTCTTCATTGGAGGCAAAGTTCAGGGGGCCTACTGGAGGTCGGCCTGATAGGCTTGGCGAGGAGGCTCTGGAGGCCCCGGAGGCGGCCAATGTAAAAGTCCCTCCAGCAGAGTAGGGTTACCTTTTGTAATAGCTTCAGTCTCCTTGTACTTAAATTTATTCAATGAAATGAAATTTTTGCTAAGTATTTGCACTTCTGCTTTTTTATCTTTTCTATCTATTCATACTTGTATGAATGACAAGCGTCAGACTAATTGCCTCGTAACAGTAACCAGTTAATAACTGGGGACCGGACCATTCAAGTTAATATAAGTTTAATCACTTAAGCGAGTATGAAGCGACTCTTAATGCTAACCTGTTAACAATTTGAGATCGAACCACTTAAGTTAATATGAAGCGGACTACTTAAACAAGCATGAAGAGCCCCTTAACGTTAATTAGCTAATAATTGAAGATCGGATCACTTAAATGAACCTACTGAAGGACTGAGGAAACAATTTGCTAGCTAATCAGCTAATAATTAAAGATTGGATCGCTTAAATAAACCTGCTGAAGGGCTGAGGAAACAATTTACTAGCTGATGTGGCTCGGAACCGAAGCTTCATTATTTGAGATAAATTACACCACCCTTTACTAAGGCAATTCCAGCACTTAGGGAATTTAAAACTGAGATCAGAACAATCGATTCATTATAACATACTGAGATCGGATCGGAACAAAGTCTCATTATTGATAGTACTTCCTCAAGTGTTCGATGTTCCACTGATGAGGCAGTGCCTTTCCTGCCATATCTTCGATTTCGATGGTACCAGGTCGGGATTCCCTGCGAATGCGGTAAGGGCCTTCCCAGTTCGGGCCCAACACTCCTGACCCGGTTGGTTTTGAAGATTGGAAGACTCTTCTGAGGACGAGGTCGCCCAGGCGAAGAGTTCTGTTTCTGACCTTGAAATTGTAATAGCTGGTCATCTTTCAATAATACTTTGCCTAGTTCACTTGGGAGGTATCTCTTCTTTCCTCAAGGAGGTGTAGTTCGCTTATTCGAGTCTCGTCATTGCTGATCTCGTTGAAATGTATCCGTCGATATGATGGGACCCCGACTTCGACCGGACTCATGGCCTCGGCTCCGTAGGTCATGGAAAATGGTGTTTCAGCTGTTGCAGTCCGACAAGAAGTCCTGATAGCCCAGAAGACGTGGGGGAGTTCGTCAACCCAAGCCCCCTTTGAGGTATCAAGTTTCCTTTTCAGGGTGTGTTTGATAGTCTTGTTCACTACTTCAACTTGCCCATTTGCTTGGGGGTGATGAGGTGTCGAGAAGTCCTTCTTTATGCGCAGTTTGTCGCATAAGTCTCGTATCTTCCTGTTGTCGAACTGCCTTCCATTATCAGTCACTAAGGAGTGGGGAATGCCGAATCTACAAATGATGTTTTTCCAGACGAATTTGGTAGTATTAGCCTCGGTAATTCTGGCAAGGGGTTCAGCCTTGACCCACTTAGTGAAGTAGTCAATGGCGATAATGGCGAAAGTTACACTTCCTCTCCCTTTTGGGAGTGGACCAATGAAGTCAATGCCCCACTTGACAAACAGCCAAGGGCTGGTTACTACGGAGAGGCTCTGAACAGGCTGTCTTTGTATGTTCGAGAAGCGCTGGCACTTGTCACATTTCTGGACAAACTGGCAAGCGTCCCTTTTCAGGGTCGGCCAGAAGTAGCCTTGATGGAGAACCTTGTGTGCCAGAGTCGTTCTTTCGGAGTGATTTCCGCAGATTCCTTTATGGATTCCCTGAGTATGTATGTGGTCTCTTGGCCTCCTACACATCGAAGAAGCGGCGAGGCGAAGCCTCTCTTGTAAAGGGTATCTTCTTGTAGGACAAAGTGTACAGCCCTTCTTCTTAACTTCCTTGCTTCGCCTCTGGAAGCAGGCAGTGTTTGCTCCTTCAGGTAGGCGATGATGGGCTGCATCCATAATGGGGTGCCTTCTATCCATAGTATCTCTTCACCTTTGGAGGTGGAGGGCTTTGATAAGTGCTCAATAGGAACGACGTTTAGCAGCTCTGAGTCCATGTTGTTGGCCAATTTTGAGAGGGCATCTGCATGTGCATTCTCTAGACGAGGGATTTGAGTCAGTTCGAACCTTTCAAAATGAGGAATTATGTCCAGAACCAACTTCAAGTACGCAATCATGTTACCATCTTTGGCTGCGAAGTTTCCGTTGACCTGATTTACTATAAGCTGAGAGTCACTGCTCGCCAAGAGCCTCCTGACCCGCATCTCCTTAGCGAGTCTAAGACCTGCCAGAAGGGCCTCGTATTCGACGGCGTTGTTCGAGGCTTTGAAGCCAAACCTCACTGCACAATTTAGCTTGTGGCCTTCCGGGCTTTCCAATACAATCCCGACCCTTACGCCAGCCTCTCCTGAGGACCCATCTGCGAACAATTTTCATGTGGGGGGCTTCGCCGGTTCCATTATCGCCTCCATTTCTGGGGCTTTGGCAAATTCAATCATAAAATCAGCAAGGGCCTGACCCTTGATGGCGTGTCGAGGTCGGAATGTTAGATCGAACTCACTGAGCTCGATTGCCCATTTTAGCAGGCGTCCTGATGCGTCTGTTTTCTGCATCACCTACTTTAGTGGGAAGTTGGTGAGAACTTGTATTGAGTGGGCTTGGAAGTATGGCCTCAATTTTCTTGAGGCTGTGATAAGGGCAAGTGCCAGTTTCTCCATGTCTGGGTAGCGTGTTTCAGTTGGGAGAAGCGCTTTGCTGATGTAGTACACTGGCAATTGGCGCTCATTTTCTTCTCTGATTAGGACTGCGCTGATCGCCACTTCCGAAATCGCTAGATACAGCAGTAGAGACTCATCCGATTGAGGTTTTGACAAGAGGGACGCCTCTCCAAGGTGCTTTTTCAGAGCCTCGAAGGCTTCTTCACACTCCGAAGTCCATTGGAATTTCTTTCCTTGTTTCAGCACATTGAAGAAAGGCAAGCTTTTAGCTGTGGCTCTGGAGATGAAGTGACTGAGTGCGGTTGTCCGACCGTTGAGACTTTGGACCTCCTTCGGCTTCTGAGGTGACCTCATTTCTAGCAAGGCCATTACTTTCGCTGGATTCGCCTCAATTCCTCTCTGATTGACAATATACCCTAAGAACTGGCCCGATGCCACTCTCAAGGTGCACTTGAGGGGATTCAATTTCATATTATATTTTCTAAGTATCTGAAAAGTTTGGTCGAGGTGACTCACGTGTTCGGCTGCTTGGAGACTTTTAACCAGCATGTCATCAACGTAGACCTCCATGGTTTTGCCAATGAGTTCGACAAACATCATGTTGACTAATCTCTGATACGTAGCTCCGACATTCTTCAATCCAAAGAGCATGACTAATATAGACCCCTATCCGTAATGAACGATGTAGCTTCCTCATCAGGTCGGAACATGGGTATTTGGTTATACCCTGAGTATGCATCCATAAAACTCAGTAGTTCATGTCCAGCAATAGAATCCACAAGTTGATCTATTTTTGGAAGTGGGAAGCTGTCTTTGGGACACGCCTTATTTAGGTTCGTGAAGTCCACTCATACCCTCCACTTTTCGCTGGGCTTTTTCACTAGGATCGGGTTGGATATCCACCTTAGATAGATGGCTTCTCTTATAAAACCACTGTGGCTAAGTTTGTTTACTTCATCTTTTAGTTCCTCGTACCTTTACGGATTGAGGGCACGCCTCTTCTGTCTATGGGAGGCATAGGAGGGGTTGATGTTAAGGTGATGACAACTGATCCTAGGATCTATTCCCACCATATCTTTATGTTTCCATGCGAAGACATCCAGGTTCCTTTTCAGGAAGTGTATCATCTCTGCTTTTGCTTCAGGTGACAATGACTTTCCTATACGCAAGACCTGACTGGGGTCTTCTGGGTTGACGGGGAAAGTCTCCAATTCTTCCATTGGGGTCGCATTTGGTTCAGAATCAATTATTTAGGGATCTAACTCATCAAGAGCGTGTCCTTGTTCAGGGACCTTTTCCATGTCGACGTCTCCCTCTTGTTCAGAGGTATGCCCTTATTCAGGGGCGTCGAGCATTTTCATGTCCGTACTGAGTTTAGCGGGTACCTTAGTTAGGATTACATTAATAGTTCGAGGCTCGGACTTTCGCAACGAGTTTAAGTAGCATGCCCTCGAGCCCATCCGATCGCCTCAGACCGTAGCAATCCCATGTTCGGTTGAAAATTTCATGCACAAGTAGTGGATGGACGTGACAGTCCAAAGATCTATCAGAGCGGGTCTTCCACTTTGATTTATTGCCGAAAAATTCCATTTTTCATGGAGAAAAAATTCCTTTTTCAAGGAAAATTTTCGCATCTCTGTATGTCCTTCCAGTGGCTATTTTCTTCTGTTCTTGGGTTGTTGTCTTCGCTCTTTTGGTATAACACTGACCAAAAAATTTTCTGATGACCTTTTGGTATGTGGTATAATATGGTTAATGTAGCGTTTCCCACTGACGGCGCCAATCTGTTAACCTCGAAAATTGGTCCTTCCACGTGGCCAACCGAGAGCTACTCTACGTATTCCTCCCTGTGCACAATCAACGAATGGTCAGATGCACACGGTCGGGACTAGCGAGGGTGGTGGCGGCCGTATACACTCCGATGGTCAAGTCAGGTTGAAGTGATCGGAACAGTACCGAGGGGTTGTGCAAATCAATGATAAAGGGGGAGGAGAAAATATATAAGCTTGCTATGGAGTGCTATGTAGTAAGAGTTTCATTACCTTTGCGTCTTGCTAAACCTTGGGTATTTATAGGTGGTATGAGCCGTTGGATGTGGGACGTGTGTATACATCTGACGGTATGAGACGTTCGCTCATGGGCGTCAATCAACCGCATCTGTAGAGTGGGCGGACGGCTTGTCTCTTCTGAGTTGAATTGACATAAAGTTAATAAGTCACATCAACTAGCCTCATGGAGACGTCAAATCAATTTAAACTTTAGGTGCAGGAAAGATCTTGGCACAAATCTCTTTATGAAATTGGCGGCGGATCTTCTAACGGGGGTTCACTTGGCCTCGGCCTCGGGGGCGAGGTACTTTTGGTTAGGTCAGTACTACTAGGTTGCAGGCATTACTGACATCACTTCGGACGGGTCTTTATCAGGTCGGAATATATGGTGGTGTGCGTTCCGAAGCGTAACAGTAGCTATATCAAGTTGCATACTCGCAGAGTCGGTCCTTTTTGTGTTTTGAAGAAACCGGTAACTAACACCTATGTGATTGACTTATGGAATACGTTCACTATTATTGCAATTTTTAATGTGGAAGATTTAAGTGAGTTTAAGACATAAGTGCTAAGAAATCCATGACAGTGGATGGCACCGTCGTGCCCCCACCCGAGCCTAGAATTCCTGAAGTTGCTTTGGCGTGGGATGATATTACAGAAATTGCCGACCACCAGTTTGTTACCACACGGCATGAAGATTACTATAAATTTCTCTTCCATTGGATGCAGTATCGCCCCCACTTTGACTCGATTTGGCTACAAGCTGAAGAGCTTCGTCGTCTTAATGCTGATTTGTTTGACAAGTATGTGGCCCAACACTTATCGGAGTCAAGTGCTTTAGGGAGGGCGGAAATTGATGCAAATATTCCCAGTATGAGTGCTGGAAAAAGAGCCGCGCTGGAAGATAACGATCTGTTCGAACTTTGGTGGCCGACACCCTTGGGATAATTGGATTTGAATATGTTTTGTTTTTTTATTATCCATTTGTTTTACTTTATTATTATCTTTCCTAGATTTATGCATTTAGTAGTTAGTTGTTACCAAGATATCCAAGAATAAATAGCTGGGTAGGAGGAGTCTTTACGGCAATATTGTTTGGTTTGCAGAACCTTGTGGTCCCTTGGAATGATTCCAAGTTCCATTTCCATTGTTAATCCTATCAATTGAAATAAATTCTTTGCTTCATAATTCCGTGCTTCACTATTGATGGCGGTGGATGCCCGGAAAGGATAGCAAACCCACCTCAACGTGTTATCGATTGTTCTCAAGATGAAAGGTGGATTGCCAATCAGGCTAAAGAGAAGGTGACTTCATATCAACTCAAACTCGTATGTATAAGGACATGTTTGGGATAGCTCCAGCTCTTGCTTTTCCATTTCGTAAAAGAGCTTTCCAAAGAAGCCACATTCGTCCAATTTTCTCTCAAGGCTCTTTTAATTAGACAAAATACTTTAGTAAAATTATCTATAACTCCATTTGCATCAATAAAAGTTCTCAATTGCCTCACTTAGAACAAGTTATAAGCATTGTTTTGCATTAAAGAAATAATTTACTTTAATAAATTTGTCTCAGCATAGTATAATGAACGAATCCCGAATTCAAGTCTTGTCACCACCCTTATTTATTAACAACTGTACATTCGCCTTTGATGGAAAAAAATGAAAATGAATTCTACTAGAATGTGTTTGGCCTTCGATGAAAAAAGTTAGACTTGCACAAGTGGTGGCCAGTTGAAATGTAAATAGATAAGTATATTCACATTTTCACTTTAAACTTTTAGATGAGGTGGGAGAAACACTACATATTTTACATGTGCACATTTGAGGAAGAAGTAACAAGTGTTCACACGAATTTACCTTTAGCGATTTTATTCTCAATTGTTTTCTTGAGAGTTAATGCCTGTATCCAGTCAGGCACAATCTCCAGAATTACATCCACTAATTAGAATGTCGGTAAGTTACAGTGGAAGTGTAGGTATAGAGCCTGCAAGCAAGACCAGGAAACTCAAATATTGACGATTTTCAAAAATAAAAATGAAGTTCATATTCTTGTTTCTACTTTCATAATTCGAAGAGATTATAGAGATTTAGAGCCCGGAAACTCAAATATTGACGATTTTCAAAAATAAAAATGAAGTTCATATTCTTGTTTCTACTTTCATAATTCGAAGAGATTATAGAGATTTAGAGCCCTAAAAAATCCATAACGATTTTCTTAAACACATCCAGGTGGTCTTCCATGTGATGAGAATACAACATTTGCTTTAGATGCAGTTTGATAGTAAGACTTTTGATCATGCACAACTGCTCCAATTTCAACCATAAAGAAATTGTTGTTTTCTCCTTGAATACGTCTTGCAGAATGTTATTGGAGAGGTGAAGATAAATCAGCGATAGAGCCTTCCTATCTTTCCATTTCTCTGCTCCATTGTCCAATTTGCTGGCATTTTATCAAAATCCAGCAAAGCGTCATCTAAATCTATCTGCGCCAATATTTTATCAAAATCCAGCAAAGCATCATCTAATATTTTTAGGGAATGAAACTGTAGTTGTGATAAAAGTTAATGAATGATGATAATAAATCATTAACGTAGATTTTTTATTTAAATGCTATACTAAATTGTCAAGGTACGATAACCGAAATAGGGATGGGAAAGGAGCCGGAAGGGTGTTTGAAAATTTGGTGGTGCTAGTGGTACATAAGGGTGTACCTAAGCATGTACATCCCTCTCACATGGAGTGTGGGATCCACCCGAATAAAAAACACTTACTCAGGGATAATATTTTTTTTTAAATGCTTATTTAAGAAATGTTGGAAAAAATGGTTATGAAATTGGTCAACTTTGAGCCCAAATTTCAGTGGGACCCACCTTTTAATTAATACGGGACCTAGCATATTCACGTTCTACTCCGCGAGATAATTAACGTGAAATATTTATTTATCGAAAACCATTTAAAATTGAATGAAATATTAAGTGTTAAAGTAACCCACATAAACTAAGTATTATGGAAGAATTTGATTTTCCAAACACTTATCCCACAAAGGAAAGTTAGAAAACTTTGGTGTGGTTTATAAGGTGGAAGTTTGGAATTGGGTTTGGGCCCCAAGGGGTACCAATAGTCTTTGGAAGGGGGAAGACCTATATCTCATTGGGTTCGGTCATAAACTCACACGCGCGCGCCGTCGCCGCTGTCCATCCACCCGACCGGCCGGCTCGGCTCGGCATGGCACGGCACGAGCACGAGCATGTGTCCGAGTCCGGTCCGGTTCGGTGCGAGTGCGGGTGGACCTTTACACTATATTAACTTTTTGGACAAAATTTATTTAAAATTTTGGGCCAAATTGTAAATAATCAAATTCTTGGGTACATTATGAAATTTAAATTTTGGCTTATTCCGAGTGTTTTATTTTCTTTTAACAGTCGACTGTTAGTCTGTTCGGATTTTTGAGGCTTGTCTGAAAGGTGATGACTGTTCGAATGGCCACGAACAAGTCTATAAATAGCCAGCCTCTCTACCAGAAAATTTACACCATTTTTATTGCAAAATTTCTGTGCTTTGAATCTCATTTCCCCCCCCTCTCTCTCGTTCTGATATTGTTTCGAAATAAAACACACTTCATTGAGTTCGTTGGAACTCCTGCAGATTGCAGTGCTGCTTCCGTAGGAGACGAAAATTCGTTCTATCCTGAAAAACGATTGTTGGATGCCTTTAGCACCATTGAAGGCAGCGAATTCGTTTTAAAGAAATATCTCGAAGTCGGTGGGCTCGAATTACAATTTTGGATCCTGTTGATCATTTCTTACATTCAGATGATTCTGTCGGGTTGTTTTCGAAGGAGTAACTTCAAACTCCAGAAACAACAATCTTAAAACGAATTTTTTCTATTATTATTTTGTTTCTGTTTCTACTCCTTCTTACCGTTGATCTTCTGATTGCGTTTCAGAAATGGCAACTTCTGGTACCACACTCCCGAATGCGACCGGGGAAAAAATAGAAAAGTTTAATGGGTCAGATTTCAAGTATTGGCAACAAAAAATGCTTTTTTATCTGACGACGTTAAATCTGGCTAAATTTCTCAAAGAAGACGCGTCTTCATATACCGAGCAAGATAGTGATGCTAAAAAATTGGCTGCGGTTGATGCATGGAAGCATTCTGATTTCTTATGTAGAAATTATGTACTTAATAGACTGGATAACACATTATATAATGTGTACTGCAATGCTAAGTCCGCAAAAGAACTATGGGAATCTTTGGACACAAAGTACAAAATCGAAGATGCCGGCATGATGAAATTCATTTTGTTGTCGTTTTTTGGATTATAAAATGGTTGACAACAAGACTGTCATATCCCAAGTTCAAGAACTTCATATCATACTTAGCGACATCCATGCCGAAGGAATGAAACTAAGTGAATCATTAAAAGTCGCTGCACTAATTGAGAAATTACCACTTTCATGGAAGGATTTCAAGAATTACCTAAAGCACAAGCGGAAGGAAATGAAACTTGAAGATATCATTATCCGATTGAGAATAGAAGAAGACAATCGCAAAATTGAAAAAAGGAATGGTGCATCTAATTCGATGGAATCAAAAGCCAACATTGTAGAAGGATGTTTCAAGGCTAGCAAAAAGAGGAAGCACAATGGGGAAGAACAAATTGATTCTTCAAAAACTGCTAAAAAGTTTAAAGGCAACTGTTACAATCGTGGCAAGGCAGGATATCGATCCAAGGATTGTCGAAAGCCAAAAAATGTGAAGGGAAAAACTAACCAGGCCAATGTAACAGAACATGAGAACCTCACTGATAAGGTTACAAGACATGAATCTTTCTGCGGTCGTCTCTGAATGCAACTTAATTGGAAACACTAAGGAGTGGTGGGTAGATACTGGAGCTACTCATCACATATGCTCAAACCGTGGGATGTTCTCTGCCTACAAAACAATGGGTCATGATAAACATCTCTACATGGAAAACTCGTCATCTTCCAAGGTAGAAGGACATGGGAAGATAGTGCTGAAAATGACAAGTGGAAAAGAGCTCACTCTGAATGATGTTCTTCATGTGCCCGATATTAGGAAAAACTTGGTATCTGGTTCTCTACTAAGTAAGAACGGGTTTAAGCTAGTATTTATCTCGGACAAATTTGTACTCTCAAAGAATGAAATGTTTGTAGGAAAAGATTACCTGAATGAGGGGCTCTTTAAGTTGAATGTAATGACTGTTGTACCTCCAATTATGAATAAGAATACATCTTTTTCTTACTTGCTTGAGTCATTTAACATTTGGCATGAACGATTAGGACATACAAATTATAACACTTTGCGTAGACTAATCAAATTTGATTTATTATCAAAGTGTGATTTAAATCCTAATCACAATTGCAATATATGTGTAGAAGCCAAAATGTCACGTCTATCCTTTCGTTCTATTGAAAGAAGTACCGAACCCCTAGATTTAATTCACACCGACATATGTGATTTAAAATTTGTTCAAACTAGGGGAGGTAATAAGTATTTTATCACTTTTATAGATGATTGTACTCGATATTCCTATGTGTATTTACTCAAAAGCAAAGACGAAGCAATTGAAGTATTTAAACACTACAAGTTAGAAGTTGAAAATCAACTTAGCAAAAAGATTAAGGCCATAAGAAGTGATAGAGGTGGTGAATATGATTCACCATTTGAGAAATTCTGTTCGGAACACGGAATTACTCATTAAACTACCGCGCCTTATTATCCTCAATCTAATGGTATTGCCGAACGCAAGAATAGAACATTGAAGGAGATGATGAATGCTATGTTAATAATTTCTGGATTACCGCAGAACTTGTGGGGGGAAGCCTTGCTTTCTGCCAACTATGTTCTTAACAAACTACCACATCGAAAAACGCAAAAGATACCTTATGAAGTATGAAAAGGTCACAAACCTAATTATAAATACTTGAAGGTATGGGGATGTTTTGCTAAGGTAGTAGTTCCTAAACCTAAAAGGGTTAAGATAGGACCTAAAACCATTGATTGTGTATTCATTGGTTATGCCTACCATAGTAATGCGTACAGATTTATGGTATATAAGTCTGAAATACCTGATATGCATGTTAATACAATTATTGAATCAAGGGATGCTATATTTTTCGAAAATAATTTTTCTTATAACATGCAAGATGAATCAAATTCACAAAAGAGATCTCGTGAAAACGAAGAGACCATAGATCAAGAATCTATAAATAAATAACCTAGACGAAGTAAGAGGGCTAGGACGTCAACCTCCTTTGGGCCTGATTTTCTAACATATTTGTTAGAAAATGAACCTCAAAGTTTTAAGGAGGCTATGTCATCAACCGAAGCTTCATATTAGAAAGAAGCTGTTCATAGTGAAGTTGAATCCATACTACAAAATCATACTTGGGAATTAGTAGACCTCCCTCCCGGTAATAAGCCTTTGGGATGTAAATAGATTTTCAAAAAGAAAATGAAAGCAGATGGATCAATTGACAAATATAAAGCAAGACTTATCGATAAAGGCTACAAACAAAAAGAAGGTCTTGATTATTTCGATACCTATCCTCCTGTGACAAGAATCACTTCCATACGTATGCTTATTGCAATAGTAGCATTGAATGATTTGGATATACATCAAATGGATGTTAAAAAAATATTTTTGAATGGGGAATTAGATGAAGAAATTTATATGGAGTAATCTAAAGGATTTGTGGTCTCAGAACAAGAAAAGAAAGTGTGTCGACTTGTTAAATCATTATATAGATTAAAGCAAGCTCTTAAGAAATGGCATGAAAATTTTGACAAGGTTATGATGTCAAGTGGTTTCAAAATTAACGAATGTGACAAATGTGTTTATGTCAGGAACACTCCAAATGGATATGTCATGGTATGTTTATATGTAGATGACATGTTGATTATGGGTAACAATGATACCATAATTCAAACTACAAAAAGGATGCTAACAAGTAAATTTGAAATGAAGGATTTAGGTGTGGCCGATGTTATATTAGGAATTAAAATTTCTAGAACATCTGATAGTCTCATATTGTCTCAATCACACTATATTGAGAAGATTCTTGATAAATTTAAGAAATATTATATTATTCCTATGAAAACACCTATGGATGTTAGTATGCATCTTGTTTCCAATACTGGTGATAGTAAGTCTCAATTGGAATACTCTCGTATTATTGGTAGTTTAATGTATGTCATGAATTGCACTCGACCTGATATTGCCTATTCACTTAGTAGGCTAAGTTGATATACAACTAATCCAAGCACTGATCATTGAAAGGCTATTGTTAGAGTTTTATGGTATTTAAAACATACCCAAAATTTTGGATTGCACTATTCGAGATATCCAGCAGTACTTGAAGGGTACTGTGATGCAAATTGGATATCAGATACTAAAGACTCCAAATCAACAAGTGGATATGTCTTTACACTTGGAGGTGCTGCAATATCATGGAAATCTTCAAAACAAACATGTATAGCTAGGTCAACAATGGAATCTGAATTTATTGCATTAGACAAAGTCGAAGAAGAAGCCGAATGGCTACGAAACTTTCTAGAAGATATTCCATGTTGGATAAAACCTGTGCCTGTTATATGTATCCATTGCGATAGTCAATCAGCAATTGGTAGGGCACAAAATGCAATGTATAACGGTAAATCTCGACATATACGTCGTAGACACAATACTGTTAGACAATTGCTCTTTACAGGCATTATCTCTATAGAGTATGTGAAATCAAAAGAGAATATTGCGGATCCGCTAACTAAAAGTTTAACAAAAGAGCAAGTTGAAAGTTCATCGAAGGGGATGGAATTAAAACTAATAAAATAATCAAAAGTTTCGATGGTGGCAACCCAACCTAGTTGACTGAAGATCCCAAGATCTAGGTTCAATGGGACAATCGAACTGTGAAAAACTTAGTATGCACTGGGAAGATTTTACTTCTACCCATTCCTATGATGAGCTAGTGCCCAGCTGTCACGAAATAGGTTAAGATACGCTTTTAATTATTTCTATAGCTTGATTCGTTCAAGTGGAGTATAGCAGAATACTCTTTATGGAAATCACCTATGTGAGTGAGAAGGGGCCGCTTCTAAGAGAATTAGATGAAGATGAATTCTTTAAAAACCACTCATGAACCAGGAGGTGTCCAAGGCCAAAATGGACACAAACGTGAGAACCAACTGTGTTCGAAGAAAACCGTGTAACTTCTATTGTTTAGGTTTCCATAAACGGCTGACTGTTCAAAGCAACTTGCTACTAATTGGCTAAGGAAATCCGATAGATTTTACTAGGGAAAGTTCAAAGTCATTGACTACTTATCCCGATGCAATCTTCTTCAATTTTCTCTTTGAAAAAAACATATCAGATGTTATCGTTTGGAATAAGGTCAACATATTTCATTCATGTGGGGGATTGTTAGAAAAAATGGTTATGAAATGGGTCAACTTTGAGCCCAAATTTCAGTCGGACCCACCTTTTAATTAATACGGGACCTAGCATATTCACGTTCTACTCCGCGAGATGATTAACGTGAAATATTTATTTATCGAAAACCATTTAAAATTGAATAAAATATTAAGTGTTAAAGTAACCCACATAAACTAAGTATTATGGAAGAATTTGATTTTCCAAACACTTATCCCACATAGGAAAGTTAGGAAACTTTGGTGTGGTTTATAAGGTGGAAGTTTGGAATTGGGTTTGGGCCCAAGGGGTACCAATAGTCTTTGGAAGGGGGAAGACCTATATCCTATTGGATTCGGTCATAAACCCACATGCGCGCGCCGCCGCCGCCGTCCGTCCGACCGGTCGGCCGGCTCGGCTCGACACGGCACGAGCACGTGCCCGTGTCCGAGTTCGGTCCGGTTCGGTTCCGTGCGGGTGCGGGTGGACCTTTACACTATATTAACTTTTTGGACAAAATTTATTTAAAATTTAAATTTTGGCTTATTTCGGGTGTTTTATTTTCTTTTAACAGTCGACTGTTAACCGACTTAACAGACGCGACTTTTAAAAACATCATGTCTGTTCGAATTTTTGAGGTTTGTCTGAAAGGTGATGACTGTTCGAATGGCCACGAACAAGTCTATAAATAGCCAGTCTCTTTACCAGAAAATTTACACCATTTTCATTGCAAACTTTCTGTGCTTTGAATCTGATTTCCCTCTCTCTCATTCTGATATTGTCTCGAAATAAAACACACTTCGTTGAGTTCGTTGGAACTCCTGCAGATTGCAGTGCTGCTTCTGTAGGAGACTAAAATTCGTTCTATCCTGGGAAACGATTGTTGGACGTCTTTAGCACCATTGAAGGCAGCAAGTTCATTTTAAGGAAATATCGTGAAGTCGGTGGGCTCGAATTACAATTTTGGATCCTATTGATCATTTCTTACATTCAGGTAATTCTGTCGAATTATTTTCGAAGGAGTAACTTCAAACTCCAAAAACAACAAGAAATACTCTATGTAAATTTCCTTTTTTGGGACAGAGAAACCCCCTAATTCTGTCCCTAACTATGTGTGTATCAATGCTAAATACTTGATAGATGCAAAAGACAATATTTAATATTATATCGTCTATAATTTGAAAGCTAAATTAAGAAATAAAGCATTCCCTTTATCGTACTTTCAAAACGTGGTCATCACAAGGACTCAATTGAAACTGTTTTGGTTGTTTCATGGCACCGTTACAAAATAGATAGAAATAGACAGTCATAACTACAAATCCAACAAAATAAGTCCACTAGGAAAAATTGATTGCTTACTACACACCATACAAAAAGTTTAAAATGCATTAGGTTAGAAGGCGATGCATGGAGAGAGAAGATGATAAATTCTATCAACCACACCCTCTTGAATTGGATTCTCTTTTGTTTTCATCTGATTTTGTTTTTGAGAAAACTAGAAGAAAATAGTAAAGATGATGGTACGGAATATTTATTCGTATTGAACAATATGATGAACAAAATTTTAGCACCTCTCCCTATTCTACCATTGAAATCACTTCAAATTTACAGATATAAATCTACACTCTGCGAGCGTTTGAGTGAATGCAAGAGTTTGTAGACAGCACCATTCTATATATAACATGCCAACCGAATAAGAAAGGCCGGAATGTCAAGTTACTTGACAAAGAACACGAGCGATAAAAAGCTGAGACATTAACTTGCATAGATAAGATAAAGTGTCAACAAGCAAAACTGTCTCATGTACATTTTACGAATCATTATACCTGAAAAATGACTTCTCACTTGTACAAAATGAACAAAAAGCAAAAAAAGAATAGTTGAACTTGAAGATTTAGAGCGTGTTAGGTTGGGGTTAAAATTATATTTTTAATAGATTTTGATAGAAATTTTTGAAATGTGTGATTGAAAAATTGTAAGACCTGTGAAAGATGTGATTAAAATTGATTGTTTGAGTTTGACTCAGATTTTAGTCTGAGCCAAACAGGGTATAATCACATCTTTATGTCACCTCTTAAGTCCCAGCATTAAAGGATCTTTAGAATCTCTTTTCCATCCACTAGTTCAGGTTGTAGCAGTGCAGAAACTAATAGACTTTGTCTTGACTGAACTCTGTAAAAATATTGAATCATGTTACTTGTACATTGAATTTGATATAATTATTTATATTGTATCAGGTGGTGATATCACATTGAACAGTTTGAAAATAAAAAAACATTTTCCTGCCAACACTTATTTTGAAAACAATGGAATGTCAAGAATAATGTCAAACTGTTAATGTACAAATAGCATTGTTGAAAAGTATTTTACATATTTTATATTCTATTAAATTTTCTCAGATTTACTTTAGCCCTTGTTTGTTCATCCTTACTTTAATATTATTTTTTTCTCAAATTTATTTTCAATTACACGTTGTTGCTGTCCTACTTTTAATTACGTATTCTATAAAAATTCAGTGCTCCTAAACTCATTTTTTAACTTTAATGGTAGACGATCAGGGACTTAGGTCCTGCCTGGAAGCAATTTTGATGAAATTTTCTGACGGTTGCAAATGTACTAGCCCCAATTTGTGCCGTCATTTTTTACTCCATATGAAATGAAATATCAAAATTGCCCTTTTCTGAATAATGTTCAATTTTCAATAATTGTGGCTGTATAATAGTATGATTTTCTCTACAAAATTGATTAAATTTCTTCCACGCTTAGGAGGGCCGTCACGATGATTTACTATGTATATGTTTTACGTACGAATGTTTGGGAGTGGTTCGGATTGAAGAAAGAAAAAATCCCTATTAAAGTCTGTACGCGATTATTTCATAGTGTATTTCTTGTTTTACTTCAATTTCAAGAATCAAATTCTCTCCTATTTTGCAGCACTTTAACTCTCAATAATGGCGTCTTCGGCTCTCTCCAGAATTGCTAATCTCCAAAGACACTTCAACCCTTCAAATCCCACCTCAAAGGTACTCTCTTTTTCTTCTCCCTTGCTCTAATTTTTCTTTACTGATGTCTGTGTATGTATCTATACACACACTATCATAACATTTTAGGTGTAATTTTTGTACCTCTGCAATTTGAAGAATATTTTATTAGTTCACCATTAGCTGTATTCAAATGTTAAGTTTTGTTAATAAAATATAACTTTGAAAATCAGGTTCACAAAGTAAGTAACTTTTTTAATCTTTGCCTAGCTCATTGGAGAATTTGCATGAATATTCTGTTATTTATTGTTTAATTGTATTAGGACTTGATTAATTTGTTGTTTTACAGGTTGAAGGACTGATAAAGATATCCCCAGAAGTTTCTGAAGCTTTAACGCATAGGAGACCGGTGGTTGCTCTAGAATCCACCATAATTTCTCATGGTATGCATAATGGAGTCACACCCCTGTTTGGTCTCCATTTTAATGTGATTTTGGGAGGAAATGTATTTTGGAAATAATGATCACTTGTAATATAATAATATTATTTTATTGATGAATGTGTGGTTGAAATGAAGAAATAGAAAAATGCATTAAAATTAAAATGGAGCCCAAACAATGGTAAAACTTTTCAGTGATCTTTAGTTTGTTCTTCATCAATCTAAAAAAAAAAAAAAAGAAGAAGAAGAAAGAGTCTGATGTATTCCTTTCCTGTTTTAGTCTTTCAGTACGCGAAGTCGTGATAGCTGGACCGTTACTTAATTATTATCAATATTTTAGACAACTTAACAAGAGAATTACTAGCAAGGCACTAGCACAAAACCTCGTCTTGCAATTGCATTGGACTTGTCAGTAGATCCTGTCTAAGGTACCTTATTGTGGCCTGTGGGTAGAGTTGTTATTGTGGATACAAACTTTTATAGTCTGGCATGCCATCAAGTTCAGTGTTCATATTCTTATTTAACTTTCAGTTTCTGTTTACGTCCTTTTTTGTTATATGACAGAAAATCGTTTGTGTCATGGGGAAGCTTTTGGATTCCTTGTGAATCTTGCATTGACAATGAAATAGCACGAAGTTCTTGTTTGCCAAAGATATTGTTATGACCTGTGTTTTGTTTGATTGAGAATTAGTATTCTACGGACCACAGTTTCTATTTTTTACATGCTTAAACTTGTTAGTTGTTGATGATGTGAAACCTCATCGTGCATACTTATACATGTCATTTCACCTGTTTTTTAGGGATGCCGTATCCTCAAAATTTGGGTACGGCAAAAGAGGTGGAGGCAATAGTCAGAGAAAACGGAGCTGTACCAGCCACCATCGCTATTTTGGACGGTGTACCCTGTATAGGTCTTTATTGAACCTTCTTCTTTTTGTCTAACCATGATTTACTTTTATAACATTCAATATCCTCATCAAAGGGTATATTAACACAGTCCATTAGAGTTTCTTGAGGAACATTTAGTGTAGTGCTAGTAAATATTATTTAATTTGAAAACCATTTTGGTTGTACAATTTAGATCTTGTCAGAGCGGAGTTTAAAAATATTCAGATATGGTTATTGCTAGCTATTGTCAACTATGCTTAACAAAATTCTTTTGAAATCCATTTGACCTGTCAGATACATTATTGCTAGCTAAATCTCTGCTCTCTTGCCTCTGTCGTTGAGCATGATCTTATCTGCAGATTCTATTTTACATTTTTATATGGGTAGAAGACATTGGAAAATTAGAAATCTGAAGTTTCCTTCTTAAAAAGTTGTAATCAGCTCACTTTATGAAAACTGAACATGTTCTTGTCGTGTAATTTGTAAATGGAATCTTGTCCGATGGCTCACTGGATGATGGTTATATTTACCAATAAAACACAATGCGATGAATGGTGAGCTCTCATAACATTTTCAGGTTCTTTCATAAAATAACATAACCTCTCTCCTGTTATTTCTTTTCCTTTTTGAAGAATTTTCTCATTGAGGGAGGAGGGCTAACTATTCATCTTGTTTTCAATTACTTGTTATCTCATGTAATGGTGGCAAATTTGTACCTATTGATTGCCTTAAAGCTTCTTTCTTTTAGTCTGCTAGTTATGCACAAAACTCATTTTCAGAATGGAAAAAACTATATGTATTGTTTGCGTTTGTAGACTGATGTTTTATTTTTAGGTTTGAGTATGGATGAACTAGAGAGGCTGGCTAAAATGGGAAGTAAAGCTCGGAAGACAGCTCGCAGGGACATTGCACATGTTGTGAGTATTAGAAGCTAGCTTAATTGTGTTTGTCAGCAGCCTTGGATAATTTCCTTTATAAACATATATGGTGTCAACATATTGATTGCAATACGAGAGATAGAAACTCTCAATATTTCTCATCATCATTTGATGCTTGGGAGAATCACTGTGCTTTTTCCATTTACAGTAGTAACTCTCATGATGTGAAAAAATCTTTATTCCCAGATTTAATGCCCTGCTGGTCAAATTTCATGACCATTTATGTTTGTTCTGTTAGATATTTAGCATGTCTTGCCCAGGTTTTACCTTCTTCCATCAAGTTGTTTTGATTAGTACCACGTGTCTTCTGTTTGAATGTATGCTTGGCAACATTTATATTGTTGAACGTCGATAAAGTGTTATTTTAATTGTTGAACGTGAAAAAATTTTTTACGAACACATTTGGCTAAAGTTTAAAAAGAGGTAATACTAACAAAACTTACTTCTAGGAATCAAATCTTAACTTACTTTTTAGAAAGTAGCTTATAAGCTTAGCCAGATATGCTCTTAATGCCTAATTTGAGCTTAGATCCTTTTAACAGGTGTACGATAGTACTATGCATTGATTATTGGCAAATTTTCCAGGTAGCTACTAGAGGAAATGGTGCAACGACAGTTTCTGCAACAATGGTTTTCGCTTTCATGGTGAATGTTGCAATCTTATAAGCTTCTTTTTTGTTTCATTTTTTTTTTTTCTTTTTCTACCAAGCGTGCCTGTAAAAGGTATGTAATTGCTATTTTTTCTCATATTTGCAGGTTGGGATTCCAATATTTGTTACCGGGGGTATTGGTGGAGTGCATAGATATGGAGAAAGTAGTAAGTTAACAAACAAGATTTCATTTGTAGTGTTGACAGCAACCATTGAGTGCACTCTTGAGTCATAAATTTTTGAGGCTGGTGGAATGATTATCGGTAAAGAAACAAAGTAGTTGGCAGAATAACTTGTTCTTTATTATTTTCTTGCAGCAATGGACATATCTTCTGATCTTACGGAGCTAGGGAGGACTCCGATTGCTGTAATTTCTGCGGGTGTAAAATCAATATTAGATATCCCAAGAACCCTCGAATATTTGGTAATTCCTTGTTACTCCAAATATTATAAAGAAATCCTATAGCTTTATGCATAATAAATGAAAAAAACTATTGTTTGCTGAACTACAGGAAACACAAGGGGTTTGCATTGCAGCATATAAGACAGACGAGTTCCCTGCATTTTTCACAGAAACAAGTGGCTACAAGGTCTATATTTACACCATTTAGCCTCATTCCATTATAGTAGGAGTCCTGATAGTAACTCTTCCGACCAATGTGTTGTTCTTATCCTTAGCACTGAATTCTGTGATTGTGTCTAAATAGTTACATAATATATCACCTGTGTACTACATTAAATTGTAGACTTGCATTTTCTGCGGCATTTTTCCTGGTGAAGTTCTTTCTTCCCCTATCTTTTAAATTTATTAACTGGTAAATTCTGCCCAAAAATTCTAGGCACCATGTCGAGTTGATTCGCCTGAAGATTGTGCTCGATTAATAGGCAAGGTGTTTCTTCATTTTCTATTATGCATCTTTTCTTTTGTTTAGTAATGTTCTCTGCTTCTGGTCCCGCAGATTCAAACATGAATCTTGGCATGAACAGTGGGATTTTGGTAGCTGTCCCTATTCCAAAAGAATACTCTGCTTCAGGAAATTTTATCGAGTCTGCAATACAAAAAGCTCTCAAGGAAGCTCGGTAAATCTTTGTTCTCAATCACGTTAATTTTGAAACAGCTGTAAATGGGCTATTGCTTCTTATTTGTTTTATATGTTACATATCGTTATTCAACTCAGGGAGCAGAATATAACTGGCAGTGCAGAAACTCCATTCTTGCTTGGTAGAGTGAATGAACTAACTGGAGGGGCCTCTCTTGCTTCAAGTATCCTTTATATAATGCTTTAGGATCAATAGACAAATACTTCTTTGGGCTTAAGATTTTTTTTCCCCTTCTTATTCTATTCTACACAAATTTCACTAATTTGCCTTGAACTGTTTACATCTTACTAACGATTTTTTTTATTACATAAATTTCGTCCTATTATATCCTACCCAATTTCACTAATTTGCCTCGACCTTTTTACGTCCATCTTATTGTATGCATTTCCTTAATGCCGTCTTAGACATCGCTCTTGTGAAAAATAATGCATGCCTTGGTGCTCAGATTGCTGTCTCCCTCGCTCGGCTCCGAGAAAATAGTTGAAAGTGAGTGTTGACCTCTCTATGTTTTCAGCTAACAATATTTTTTTTAACGCTGTCCTCTCTATTTTGTTCATGTACTTCCATTTGTATTTATTATCTTTAGAACTTGAAAGAATTTATCATATTTATCACCCCTGTTCAAGTGTCGAGGCCACGAAGCACTTCCATATGGTGCGTTGCGCATATTGATCTCAACAAAAACTGTTCTGGTTCTTTTTGTTTCAAAACATTGTCTAATTGTATCTTGAGGCACGTGAGGCTTTCATTCGACATGTCGAAGCAGGCTTACACCTCGAGTACCATTTGTCGAGGCGTAATCGAGGCATAAGCCTCGACTTACTGAGACTTGTGCCTCAAGGCCAAGTCTAAGGGCAGTAGTACTCATTTATATTACCTTTTTTAAACATTGACTCTACAGTGCTGAACAAATGCAGTAACCTTATTCATTGATATTTTAATTGTAGGGACAAAATGGAGCCGAGTAGAGTAAAAGAGCCAACAGTCGACATCTATGTCTAGGGAAGCTGACTAAGTATTTTAGTCTCTAACCCTCTCATTCTGCTCAAAGTGGAAACTTTAATCTTGAACAAACAACACAAATGCGGAAGAGCTAGTTCATACATCTTCAATGTATTCTTTTCTTTTTTATTTTCTTCGGGTAGGCAACGAAGAGCTACCCGACTCTTCAAGGATGCTTATTCTTCTTTGAAATTTCTTGTTGGCTTGTTAGACTATGTGGAGCATATGTATACTTTTTCATTCACGGGTATACTCGTTACAATATTTTTGGACAAAACATGTGTGAGATCCTTTATATCCTTCTTTTTTACTATTACGGTAAAAATTTGCGACAGCGAGTGGATTGAACTCTCATAGTAAAGATGAACACTATGTCTTGATTCCTAACACGTCTCTGTAAATTATAGTTCGGTCGAGAGCTTTAAAATATATCATATTACGATTTTGGGATGCTTCTCTTTGGCTTCTTACTTTGCCCTTTTTGTTTTTTTCTTTATAGGAGAAGATGATACCAGTTTAGAGGTCACTGGCTCTCTCTCTCTCTCTCTCTCTCTTTTTCTTTTAAAGCAGAGGAAAACATAATAAAAATTTGGGAGCATATAGCCAAAGTGGACAGGTTCTTGCAATTGCTGCGAGTTAAAATGAACCAGAGAACAAATCTGATAGCACCTTGTTTGGCTTGTAAGGGCATGTTTGGAGCCTTGTGAATATTGAGGAATATTAATGTCGTTGGCCAACTCTTTGATTCCCTATACAATCTATGTCCAAACAAACATAACAGCACAAGAGTTTTCCCAAATTCTAGAAGAGACATTTGGATTGTTAGCATACTTTTATTTCTTTATTTAGAGAGAGGGGCGGAGGGTAAGGGGAGAGTTGTTCACCAAAGGATTTTAGCATAAAGTATTGAATAAAATTAGACAATATTTCTTATACGTTATAAAATATTATTCTCCGTAGTCGAGAAAAAATTTGAATATTTAATAGGTAATGTAAGAATTTAAGTCTTAACTCAAATGAAAATAATTGACAAATGTACAACACATGAAAATTTCCAAATTCAATGAATACGCACATACTTATATGTGTATATGGAGAAGGTGGTGGAGGGTGAGAGTCACGGGCGGACCCACATGGGGTCATGTGGGGTCAAATGACCCCACAGTTTTCTGATTTTTTTTTTTTTTTTTTGGGTGCTGAAAACTTAATTTTCTGTTTTTCTTTTTATGCTGAAAATTTAATTTTTTGCCTCAAAAAGTCCAAATTCTAAATCTATATCCATATCACATGGTTCATATCCATTATTTGGTCCATAAATATATCATATAATCCAACGATTTCTTCCCAAAGTGCACATATCAAATATGAACAGTAAACAACCGATTTTTCCTTTTTTTCCATGATACGTTGTTCGAAAAAAAAAATTTGACCCCACAGTTCAAATGGTCTGGGTCCGCCCCTGGTGAGAGTTATTCTCAATATGGTCTGCTAAAAAATTAGTACATACTTGTATGTGTATATGGAGAAGTTGGTGGAGGGGGAGAGTTATTCTCAAGATGGTCTGCTAAAAAATTAATATATATTTAGGGTAGAACATCGGACAAAACTTAACAATATAACAAATAAGATTTTAATGGTATTCCTTTTGTTATTTAAGATAATCGAAAAACTTGTACATTATAAAAGGTTTTGAAACTCAAGTCGACAAAAGAAATGCATGTGAAGTACTTAAAGAGTTTTACTTCAATAAAAATCATTGAACCTTTAAATTAGAACACTTTTCCCCTTAGATATAAGACGGATGAGTGTGGGTATGTACTTTACTCCGTTTTCTTGATAAAAATGGTATAACAAGAGCTCAATCTTCTGTTCATCTTAGTTACTATTTGATTTTGATTAAAATCAAAATTTTAATATATTTTAATAAAATGACGAAATGTACGATTGGAAGTTCATAAAAAGTGTGAATTTCATGTGATGTATGATTAAAATTGTTTTTTGACTTTGATTTAAATATTTATCAGTCTTTTAGCTAAATCAAACAGTGTTTTCATTTTGTTATAATTTAGTATGCATTATAATCCAAACTTCAACATACAAGTAATAGTAATTCAAACCAAGAAAAATTTCTTAGGAAATTCCTGAATTTTGACATAATTTTAAACAGAGACATATTTCTTCTCTTTAGTAGACTAACATAGATTTGTGTTCTCATTAACAAAAATATCAAAACCATATATTCAAATGCTCAAAATGATACTCGGATCAATAAGAAATTGAAGTTCTAAATGCACTTATTGTAAATGAGAAATATTTTTAAGGAACGTTAACTGGAAAAAAATAAAATGAATATGACTCATATTTGAAGGTATAAACTTGGGTAGTATAGATTTTATTTATAGCGCGCGCACAAAAATGCACTTGAAGAATCGGATTGACGCCTCGATCCATTGAAGTCATGTGCGAGTTCCTTTTGAATTGATATATTTTGAACTTTCACTCAACTTAATTGTATTGAATATTTCCGTTTGAGCTCCATTTTTGGAAAAATATGTTTTTGAGTGACGATTTTTGGAGAAAATATATTTAAAAAATAGAAAAAATTCTGAATTTATATGTAAAATTATTTTATGTGAGAATGTGTAGTGGATAATGAATTTTAAAATAAATAAATTTTGAGGAAAATCAGTCTCAAACAAGGTTTTAACTCCTCCACATTATTGTCATTTGATGTGCCATTTTCTTCGTCCCTTTGAGGAGAAAATGACGAGAGATTTCATGGACAAAGAATATGTACAAATTTCAAGACACGGACTTTTTAACTTTCTGCGGAAAGGATAAAGGTGCAAAAAATGGCACTTTTTCTCACAAATTCCATATTCCTTCAACAGACGACACCAAAGCACACTTTGGTGACAAAAACTACCCCTCCCGCATTGTAGACAAACGTAGCCATGTGGAACTCTTTCAAAACCGACTGAAATCTTGTGTTTTCTTGGCCATAGAACTGAACCAAGCTGCTCTCTCTAGTCTCTCCCTCTCTAACAAAATTCATTGGAAAACCAGAGTCCTAGCTAATTGTGAGCATTTTCTTGGGGAATTTTGTGGGTTTTTAATGAATTATAGAACCCAGAAGGGAATTTAGAAATCTGGTGTGTAAGTTCTTGCTATTTGAATTCTTAGCTATAGACTGAGCCAAACCGCTCTTTCTCTCTCTAACAAATCCATGAAAAAACCAGAGAGTTCTTAGCTGTTTGTGGAAATTTTCTTGAGGCCTTTTCTGGGTTTTGATGAATTGTAAAACCTAGTAAGGAATTTAGAAATATTGATTTGGTAAGTGAGTTCTTGTACTTTTGATCCGTTCCAAGTTTTGGTTGTTTTCGCATTAAATTAGGTCGAAATTATTGGCTGGCCTTATTTTTTTTTTGCGTATTTTCGGATTGTTTCGAGATTTCCGATTCACTTGTTTAAGGAACACACTTGTTTTTGTTTTTGGTTTTTTTTTTTTTTTTTTTTTTTTTTTTTTTTTTTTTTTTTGGTTTTTTTTTTTTTTTTTTTTTTTTTGGTTTTTTTTTTTTTTTTTTTTTTTTTGGTTTTTTTTTTTTTTTTTTTTTTTTTGGTTTTTTTTTTTTTTTTTTTTTTTTTGGTTTTTTTTTTTTTTTTTTTTTTTTTGGTTTTTTTTTTTTTTTTTTTTTTTTTGGTTTTTTTTTTTTTTTTTTTTTTTTTGGTTTTTTTTTTTTTTTTTTTTTTTTTGGTTTTTTTTTTTTTTTTTTTTTTTTTGGTTTTTTTTTTTTTTTTTTTTTTTTTGGTTTTTTTTTTTTTTTTTTGTTTTTTTGTTTTTTTTTTGGTGCCAATGTTTCAAGAAGATGGATCTTCCTCTGTAATTTCATCATCCCTGCAAATGTTTCCCATGCTGTCAGTTTCACCTGGAACAATGTCACCATATCCATGGCTCAAGGAGCTTAAACCTGAAGAGAGAGGATTGTATTTGATCCATTTGTTAGTCACTTGTGCAAATCATGTGGCTACAGGCAGTCTTGAAAATGCAAACATAGCCCTTGATGAAATTTCCCACCTTGCATCGCCTGATGGCGATACGATGCAGCGAATTGCTTCATATTTCTCCGAGGCTCTAGCAGATAGGATCCTTAGAACCTGGCCTGGTGTTTATAAGGCCTTTCGTTTGACTCAAATCACGATTTATGCAGAACAGGTTCTTGTGAGGAAAATGTTTTCCAAGTTCTTGCCATTTATGAAGGTTGCTTTTGTGATCACTAACCAAGCCATTGTCGAAGCCATGGAAGGTGAGAAGATGGTTCATGTTATCGATTTGAATGCAGCCGAACCTGCTCAATGGTGTGCACTCATTCAAGATTTAAGTGCACGGCCTGAAGGACCGCCCCATTTGAGAATAACGGGAATTCATCAACAAAAGGAAGTGTTGGAACAAATGGCTCATGTATTGATTGAAGAAGCTGAGAAATTGGATATCCCATTTCAGTTCAACCCCTTAGTTAGTAAACTAGAAAATCTTGATTTTGAAAAAGTTCACGTCAAAACTGGAGAGGCGCTGGCAGTTAGTTCGATTATGCAGTTGCATTTACTTTTGGCATCGGATTCTGAACTTAGGAAGAACTCCCTTCCGATGCCAATGAATGCATCCGGTGTTCACTTGCAAATGGTCAATCAAATGAACCAAAGTAGTTTACGTGAATTGCTTGAGAAAGATATGGTCAATAGTCGTAGTCCAAGTAATGACTCGGCTTCTTCCTCACCATTATATTCAACACCCTCTTCTAATATGGATAGCTTTCTTACTGCTTTATGGGGTTTGTCGCCAAAGATCATGGTGGTTACAGAACAAGATTCTGACCACAATGGGACGAGCCTAATGGAGAGGATATCGGAATCCTTGTACTTCTATTCTGCATTGTTTGACAGTTTGGAGTCTACTTTGCCTAGAACATCTTTAGAGAGAATCAGGATAGAGAAGATGTTAGGTGAGGAGATTAAGAATATTGTTGCGTGTGAACGAGCGGAGAGGAAGGAAAGGCACGAAAAGCTTGGAAAATGGGCTCAAAGATTTGATTTCGCTGGTTTTGCGAATGTCCCTTTGGGCTATTATGCTATGTTGCAAGCAAATAAATTGTTGCAAGGTTACAATTGTGATGGTTATAAGATCAAGGAAGAGAATGGTTGTGTCGTGATATGTTGGCAAGATCGACCCCTTTTTGCTGTATCAACTTGGAGATTTAGGAGGTGAATTCTTGAGTGATTTATCTTATAATCTTCTTCTGTGATTTAATTATAGGGCAAAACTTGGACTTCTTGTATGTAGATATAGATGGTGTTAGTTTTGTAAATTATTTGTTCTTGTCAAGATCTGTTGTAACTTGGAAGTTTTATTGAATAGATCTATTTAGTAATTAATTTATTATATTTGGATACCTATGCATGGAATTTCAGGGTACTTTTTAAAATTACTATTTTTCACTTCGATCAAAATTTTTTTACCATTCACCATAATGACATTTTCATGTGTAAAAGACAAAATTATCCTTGTATGTTATACAATTATAGAAATATGGTATTGTTTTAAAAAGACAATAATATCCTTTTAAATTATATAGAATTCCAAACACTTCCCACTAAAAATTTTATAATCAAGCCACTTTCTTTATCTGTTTACTTCAACACGAATAAAAATTGTTTCATTTTTCATCTACTTTAACCTTGAAATGTCATAAATTTATCGAATGTCAATATTGTTTCTAGCTATCACTCGGAATTGATAAGTATATTAGCGTATTTTATTTTTTTTCATTAAATTAATAAAATTTTTTAATCGTTAAATCTTATTTCGACATAGGCAGATAAATTTCTACAATCTTAAATGGATTTATAATTTTTAAGCAAAAAAAGAAAAATTCATCTGCATATACATTAACAGTCGATTGGGAATAGTTTGTTCATCGTCTGGGCCAGTTGGAAAATTGACAACCCAGTCAAATGGGCTGGGTCGTCTATTTTTCAGATGGCTGGATCCAGTCGATTGGGCCGGCGGTTTCGAGCCAAAACAGATAGTCCATTCGACTTTTCTCCCCCTTTTTTATCTTGTAATTATATTTTTAACAAATTATGTTTCCTAATGCAGATATGGGATCAGCTATATTCTTGATTTGTTACTTTGGTGAATTTGAAATGAATGAAAATAATTGATAGATGTGGAAATGAACAAGTAAAAGACAAGGTACTACTGCAAGTGTGATAAGATCAGCACATCATATGCAGAAATGTACCATAATTTACAGAACAATCTCAACGTCGATCCCTCTCAATACGACATACAATTAAAATTTCTATTTAACGAGCATATATCCATTTTTAATTTCACCTGTAATGGTTACTTTCGAAACTGAATTGAAGGTTTTAATTGAATTAAACCAAAATCACGCAACTCCTGTTTGCGTAACTATAGTAAAAAAGAATGTCTCCGAGAGTGAACATGAAGATTCCGATGGAGGAAATTGTAATGTGAATAATTTTTGCGACACAATGGAGATAGTTTATAAGGATGATGTGACTATTTTCGATACAGTTGTTCCTCACTATGATATCACTATTACGCATAGACTTCCCTCGATAGTTCAAGACAATGAGAATGAAAATGAATTTACAAATGAGGTTTTGATGGCGTTATCCTGTCGAAGACATGAGTCGGATGATAGGTCATAGGTTGGAACGAGTGAATGGTCCTTTAATTGTTCACGTGTAATTCTCGATGATGAATATTTATATGTCGAGCAATTGTTTGTAATAAAGATAAATTTTGCATGAAGTTGCGCATCAGATTACTTTCAAATGTAAGTTTGAATTTAAAGTGAAAAAATCAAATAAGTCAATGTACACAATTATCTGCATTGACAATAGTTGCCATTAGCGTTTACGAGCGATGAAGATGGACACGAATGAGTTATTTGTAATTCGTAAGTATGCATGGGAACATACTTAAGAAGTTGATATTCGTCAAAATGATCATAGACAAGTCCAAGCATGGTCCATTATTCGACAAATAAAGCACAAGTTTCACGAACGATCTATAAACCATCAAACATCATTAACAATGTCCATCGAGAGTATGGGTTGGTCATGAACTATTAGAATGCCTCGAAGGCCAAAAGAATTCGAATTGGAGGACCTAATGGTTTCAACTGAAAAGAGTTATGCCAAATTGGTCGGGTATTACTATAATATGGGGAAAACTAATCCTCGATCGACATTTTTGATTGAGACGAAATGCGAGAATTTCTTTAAGTATTTCTTCATAGCCCTTGGACAATGCAATTGAGGATTTCAAAATGTGATGCGACCCTTAATTCTAGTCGACGGTACAATCCTTAAGACTAGATATGAATGCAAGTTGATTATTGCAATATGTCAATATGCCAACATCCAAATTTACCCTCGTACGTTTGCCATAGTCGATGGAGAGAATGATCTAGAGGTGCAATGGTTTTTCACGAAATTGAGGGAAGTAATTAAGAACGTCGAGAATCTTGTATTCATAACTGATCGGGGCAGTCAATAATAAATGATATCGTCAAAGTCTTTCCCTAGACACATCATGGTTATTGTATGTACCGTACACATGACAACCTGAAAACTACGTATCGAGGTAGTAACATCATTGCATTATTTAGCAGAGCTGCAGAGGCTTACGGTTTTGAAGAGTTTGATAAGTTCATGATCAAAATAGAAAGTAAATCATATGCTACATGGGAATATCTAATAGAGATAGGAATCGAACATTGGACATAACCACATTTTCTAGAACGTCAATACAACATGATGATGTCGAACAATGCGGAATCACTCAATACAATATTCAAGAACAATCGAGAGTTACTAATTCTTATAATGATTGAGCACATTCGTAACAAGTTCCAGTAGTGGTTTCATGACCAACGTGTGGAAGTTGCAAAAGTGTGCTAACTGGGGTTTAAGAAGATAAATGCTTCAAAACTCTACAGGTGGAAAGAAAGGTATGTATGGAATCGCTTGATAAGTTTTGCTTCTCCATGATATGTAGAGGTAATATTGGATACATCATGGACTTGAATGATAACCCGTGCACTTGTAGAAAGTTTCAATTAGAGAGTTTTTCATGTACGCGTGTAGTGACAGTGACTATGCATAGAGGATTTTCACCACACACCTTATGCAGTTATTATTATATGACTGATTATTAGAAAGTAGCTATGCCGAAACAATATTTCCTTTGCCAAATGAAGCTGAGTGAGAAATTCTCAATTACATTCTCCCACTTAATAGTTTATTGCCACCCGAAGTCGAACCACGTATTTCTGGACGTAAACGTACGTTTAAAATATCATCTACCCAAGAATTTCTCCAATCTCGTAAGTATGGCGGGTGCAACACAATAGGTATACTCGTCAATTGTGTATAAATCAGATTCTTCTACATAGCAATTCAACGGTTATGTAATGTAGCACCTTGAATTTTTATTTACTACTTTCACATGACTTAAATTTAATGTTGGTTATTTAGCAAGTGGAATAGTCCATTATTCTGTTTGTTATTTAATAAAACTTAACTTTTGTTTGCTACTTTCACATTCAGTCCGTTATTTAATAGATTTTTTTATTTTCAAGCATTTGACGTCTTGTATTAAATTTAAATTTATGGTTTGGAATCATAATATTTCAAGATTTTTATTTGGTAATACATCAAATTTATTGTCATAAAAAATAAAATAATAAGAAGAGTTTTTAGTTATTCGTTTGCTTGTGCAGTCAAATATGATCAGAATTACAAATACGATTGTTGCATGACAACACAAATCATAATAAAAAAACAATATTTATATTTTTTAATAAAATAATACACAATATACTAAGGATCACAATTTTATATACTATTTTTAAATTATTTTTTGTCAACAATACTAAAAATTCAAGAAAAAATTAAACTATAATTAGTATTAGATGGAAAATTAAAAAATTCAATTACAAAAATAATTAAATATTTAATAAAATTTAAATTAACAATTAAAATAAATAATTATAAAATGAAAATAAATAATTTAAATAAAAATTAAAATAAGTAATTACAAAATCAATTATATAATAATTAATTAAAATAAATAATTAAATATTAAATAAAAAATTACGAAAATAATTGAAAATGAAAATAAATAAAAAGGAAAACGAATAGATAATGGAAAAAAGGAAAATGAAAGTAAATATAAATTAAAAAAATTATAAAAAGAAAAATCTAATTTTTGTTAACAAAATTAAAAATTCAAGAAAAAATTAAACTATAATTAATATTAGAAAAATTTTAAAAAGAAATTATAATTAAATATTAAAAAATTAATTACTAAATAATTAATTAATATTAATCAATTAAATATTAAATAAACGAATAAATAAATAATTAAATGTTAAACAATAATTAAATAAATAATTAAATAATCAATTAAATATTAAATAAACAATTAAAATGATTAATTAAAAAATAAATAATACTAAATAAATAAATTAAAGAAATTAAAGAAATAATATATTAAAATAAATAAATAAATATTAAATTAACAACTAAAATAAATAACTACAAAAAATATTAAATAAACAATTTAAATAAAAAATTAAAATTAAATATTAAATAAGTAATTAAATTTTTTTGTAGACAAAATTTTGAAATTCAAGGAAAGAACATTATTACATTTTTAAATAAATTAAATAAGTAAAAAAAAAAATCCGACTGCAACGACCAAGTTAAATTGTTCCAAACGGGCGCCTAGATTCCAAACGATCCAAACGTCTTGGCATGGTCTGGATTCAGCGTAGACATCGATAAATGCAGGCAACACTAAGTATACCAAAATTCTCAATTTCATTTGATCTACAACAATTTATGCGATATCATTCAACAAATGAACATACAACATGCTTTATTTATTCAATTAATGGTATCTTCTAAAGTTCCAAAACTCATGTTCTTCAAAAAAATGTGGTTTGACAGTTTCTATACAGTGTTTTCCACTCCCCTCTCTTCAAAATGATGTGAGGGTATACATGGCTTTTTAATGTTTTTTTATGGTTTTAATAAATTTTATTTTTAAAAAAATGGTCAACGACCGTTTTGAAAAGATGGCCAAATATTTCATCACGGAATTTAGTGATATTTTTGCTTTCTTGAGATGAATAGGGTTACCAAAAAAACTTTTGATTTTACAAAGATGCCTACTAGCTATAAATTGCATCCTCTCTGTTCCTATCCTAGCTTGTACATAAACTAGATTTGACTCAATTGCTCGTCTCTTTTAGGCTTTTCTTGAGTATAAGTTTCGATAATTCAAGATTTTGCTGAGCTCATCGTGGATCAGTATTCATCAAATATATTGTCACCATTGTCAAAAGAAAACTATTGTCAGTAGACAATATCATTGGCGTGTTTTGGTGTGTTTGAAAGATAAGAGGTATTTTTTTATATTTTTTTTTAACCTTTTCTTCTTTTGGGTTTGGTGTGTGGGGTGGGGCTCGTTTAGCTAGATAAGCTAGATTTATTGGCTTTGGGTTTTAGTCTCAACGCCTCCAATCTTGATCTTGAAACTTGGAAGTGGAGGAGTACCATCCCTACCAAGAGGTAAATAGATCGTGCCTTTTTTAGTAACTCAACTTGCTCCCTATTTAAAAAAAAAAAAAAAAAAAAGGGATCTTATTTTGTAGAGGCTTAGTCACTTGTTGAATTTGTCTACCCATCTTGCATTATCTTCTTAGGTTCCTTTGTCTGAAGGCAGGCACGGACCCAGACTGTTACTGCTGTGGGGTCAAAATTTTTAAATATAATTTTTAAAAAAAATAATATAATATTAATGAAAATAAGTTAATATATATTTTGATAATTTGAAAACATCTTATAATTACATCATTATCAATATTATTAAATAAATTCTGTTAATTGTATAGTTTTGTTTACCATTTCATAAATGAATTGAAATAAATTTCAAGTTTAATCCAGGAAGTAAATAAAATTCAAATTTAAAGAAAATGTAATTCAAATGTAATTTAAATTACATTTAATTCATAACGATCCTAAATTTTTTTATGTCATATTCCATGTAAAATTTCCCAATAAAATGATAAAAATTTTATTGTGCAAAAAAAAAAAGGTTAATGAAATAATTGAATTTTTTAAAGAAAAGACGAGTTAAACGTATTTTTTGAGACATACGTTTGACGCATATTTAACTATTTACGATATTCGTTTGGACCATTCGATATGACAACGATATAGTTTTCGAAACGAGTTTCTACATGACATAGACAATTTGTGGATTAAGATAGATATGATCGCCGGCGAATTTTACAAGTTAGAATATTATCGAAATTATCAAAATATTAGTTTTAAACAGCCTAATTTGACACGTAGTAACTTTTGCTACAGTTGACCACTTCGCAAGCCATTAATGAGTGAAAAATTAGGCCATGATCACTTCAAAATGGTATTACGAATACACTATTTCGACTTCATTTAGCATCCCATAATAAGTGTATCAAAGTAGATCACAAAAGGGTTTTAAAAAAAATCTGAGATAAAATTTTGTGTGCTCATTTGATCCCACATGACCCCATGTGGGTTAGCCCCTGTTCGAAGATATAGTTAGATGAGACAACTTCTTAGGGCCTAAACCAATTCTAAACCTACAAGAGTTTCTTCGATCTATATAGGTTATATCTAGATAGAAAGAAAGAGATCGTTTCACAACAAGAGCAAGGTGAAAAATATGGTGACATCGAATAGTAGAGATTAAAGTCAGAATTTAAGCAAATTTTTAATAGCAGTTGATGGAATATGTAGTTAAAAAACTATAGATCCTATAAAATGTGCAGTTAAAATTTATTGTTAAAATTGACTTAAATTCTAATCAGATTTTTTAGTGATAATAAATTGGACATAATATGCAGATGTAGCCTTCTTATTATCAATCGGAATAAATAGATTGATTGACAGTTGACTCGCTATTAATAGTGTGAACTGAGGTTAGGTGGATTGGGCTGTATCTGGTTTGATGCGAAAGGCCTAGGAAGCTTCCTTTTGTATGACCATGGGCCGTCTAGTTGGACCCCAAAAAAACAGCTTCAACCCACAACTTAACACTTTCTCCAAAACTCGGTCCATCCAAAGAAACCATGTTCACAAGTGAGGCCCAACTATTGACATTTGAGGGTCCAAGTATCAGATGAAAGAGGAAAGGGTTAATAGCACAAAACGTCCCTACGTTTGGCACTTGTTGCGGAAAACGTCCTTACGTTTGATTTTATTACATTTTCGCCCTTATTTTCAACGCTTCGTTGCGAAAAAGGTCCTTTCGTCCATCTGTCATCTATTTCATAGTTAAATGCACACCTGGCTCACTTTTAATTTCAAGCTTGAAGGGTAAAATGGTCAAGCACTCCAAACAAACTCTGCTTCCCACGATAAAATACGCACGTTAGTCTTCATACTCAGAACTCTTCACGTCCCCTACCACCCATCCGACTTCAGCCCTTTCACATGTCATTGGCGATTTCAACACAAAGGGTGGGCAATTCTCTGCATCCAGTGGAGACAAACTAAGAGAAGATACGTGGGTAGCAGTGAAGCTGTTATTTTCGAAGTTAGTGTTCAAAATTTCAGACATTGAATGATCGACGCTTGGTTGCTAATTTTTATGGATGTTCTCATTTTTTCTCACAGGGTTTTTTGTTAAAAGTGAAATGCCTTCTCCATTTATTAGAGGACTCAATGATGCCACACCCACATATGATATGAACATTGGAGGGGGTTAATAACTGTTTTCCCTCCATTAATCTTAATTTCTACGTGTAGTTCAAGTTTGGAACTTGATTAAAATCGAAAATGGGAAATAGGAAGAAAACCAGACGTTTTGGGAGAAATTTTTGGGGGTCTTAAAGTATGAATCAGAGATTATACGGTATTGGTTGGAAGCTTAAATTTTCGTGGTTTTAGTTGGGCTTTAAGCATTTATGCTGTGTAGTCCAAATTTGATCAGTGTGTATTTGTTCATTTCCACCACTTCCATAGCATTTTTCACTCTTCATACCCTAATCTGATATGAATCAAGGCGCGTCAACGACCAAGACAACTGAAGCGTCAAGTTACGGGAAGGATCCGTTGATCGTCGAAGGTGGACCGATGACGCGATCGAGGATGAAGCAAGTGAAAGAAGTGATAGAATTGCTCGTCAAGCAAGTCAATGAAGACACAATATTTGGGGCGCTAAATGGATCAAGTTTCATGTTGGAGTCGAGGGCTCCGAAAGGACTTGGATATACGTGATAAAGACGGAAGAAAATAAAGCGGAAGATTGTTCCATGCGACCGCATGGTTAAACAACCTATGCGGTCGCATAGATGGCCTCAAGGATAATATTGGGAGTAGGGACTTGTTCTATGTGACCGCATAGATTAACACTATGCGGTCGCATAGAACAAAAACATGAAAAAAATTCGTTTTTTTTTTTTTTTTTGAATTTCCTAGTTTCGATAGAATTCTTATGAAATCAAATTATTACCATAATTTGATGGGTTTTGGACTTTTTTTACTCATTAGTATAAATAGGAGAATATTTTTCATTGTAAGGACTTTTGCTTGAATAATATTATAGAGAGAGAATTTGTTCTTTCAATTTCTTGTTCTTCTTGAACAATCTTGGAACTTATCAAGATTCAATTTCTTGTGGCGTTCTAAACAATCGGATTGTGGATTCTTTTAATTGTAATCAAGGGGTTTTAGGTTCTTCGCTAATCTAGGGTTTCTTGGTTCAATTCTTGGGGTTCACGATCTAAAACCGGGTTAGTATTGGCATTCTTGGGTTCCGCATCAATTTCGTTGTGGGTTTCGTAGTTTCCATTGCTATGGGGTTCGCATCAGTTGGTATCAGAGCTTTGGCTCCAATTTAATCAGGTTATATCCTTTGTTTTCTATTTTTTTTTCAATTCATTGTGTTCTTGTGTTCAGAAGGTTTTCTTGATCCTTTGATCCAAAAGTTTCATTAAAAATCTTCAAATTTCGTTTCTGGGCTCAATTTTCGCCCAAATCAGTTTTTGTTTTCTTCGTTGGATTTTTTATTGATTTTCGGATCTGAAAAAAAAATTACTGTTCATCCGTACAGTAAAAAATAATTCGTTAAATATCATTGATATGTCAAATACCAACTTTTATTATTCAATATCATTTCTAAATTACTTGGACACATTGAATCATTCCATTCCTTCAATTCAAGTCAAGTTTTAAAAGTTTTCTTTGAGTCCTTTGTTATAATTATTGAGTCACATCCGGTTTGGAGAATTCGACACGATTGGATTGATTAATTGAGTTCATTGATTGTTTCTAGAAGCAATTGTTGAAAGAACTGAGTGGTAAAAGGCAGAGAGGTGAGCTTAATAGAGGGTAAAAGCCCTTGTGTGTTTCCGAGTGACTTTTGGTGAGGCAGTAATATAAAATTTTTAGTGTTAGGATGTCAGAAAGGACAGAATCAAACTCAAGACGACAAGGCAATAATAACAATGCATCGAAGGATTTGGAGCAGAGATTTGGGAAGGCGTTTGGAGATGTGAGAGATAGGTTGGAGAAGTAGGAGGCTTGGATGAATAGATTAGATACATCGGTGGCTAATCTTAGTCGGGGGCATCGAGTGGATGTATCCAATGCCAGAGGACCGGATAGATGGGAACCTAGGAGGGAAAGGCGAGAGGAGTATGGATATGGGAGTGACATGGGCAAAGATGAATTTCACGGTGTTGAGATGGGAAGGATGAGGAATAGAGGCGATAGGTTCGACATATGGGGTCGAAATGATCGCGGGGAGGAGTTGGATGGAAACTTGGGAAATATAAAAATGACAGTTCCTTCATTCAAAGGAAGGAGTGATCTCGAGGCATACCTACAGTGGGAAAGGAAGGTTGAAATGATCTTCGAGTGTTATAACTACTCGGAGGAGAAAAAGGTGAAGTTAGTAGTTTTGGAGTTCAGTGACTATGCAATTTCATGGTGGGATCAAGTGATTACTTCACAATGTAGGAGTGGGGAAAGACCAATCAGCACTTGGGAGGAATTGAAGTCATTGATGAGAAAGAGGTTTGTTCCTAGCCACTATTACCGAGAGATCCATCAAAAACTGCGAGGTCTATATCAAGGGTCGAAAAGTGTAGAGGACTATCATAAAGAGATGGAAATACTCATGATTAGGGCTAATGTGGTGGAGGATCGGGAGGCTACCATGGCACGATTCTTAAATGGGTTGGATAGGGAAACTGTCAATGTAGTGGAGTTGCAACATTATGTGGAGTTGGAAGACATGTTGCATGTGGCTATGAAGGTAGAGAGACAACTGAAGAGGAAAGGGACAGCTAGGCAACCGTTAGGAACTTCGAGTGTTAATCCATCTTGGAAGCCAGGGTGGAACAACAACAACAAAGGTGATAAAGTTGTACCTAAAAGTAGGAATGAGTGGCAGAAAGGGAAAGAAGAAAGTGCTAGCAAAACAGAACCCAAAATAGATTCACAACCATCAAGGAATCGAGACATCAAGTGTTTCAGATGCTTGGGGTCAGGGCACATTGCTTCTCAATGCCCAAATAAATGGGTAATGGTGTTGTTGGATAATGAAGAGGTGGTGAGTGAAAGTGAAGGGGAGTTTGAGGACATACCTGCATTGGAGGACGTTGAAGAAGAAGAAAAATTGGAGTTTGCTGTTGAAGAATCGTTGGTGTCAAGGAGAGCTCTTAACACTCAAGTCAAAGTAGATGATTCGAAGCAACAACGAGAAAATATATTCCACACACGTTGTTACGTCAACGATAAGGTATGTAGTATGATTATTGATGGTGGGATTTGCACGAATGTAGCTAGCACAACTTTAGTTGAGAAATTAGGACTAGCATTGTTAAGACACCCTAGGCCTTATAAGTTGCAATGGTTGAAAAGTGGGGAATTTAGGGTGAATAGAACAGTTTTAATTAATTTCTCAATTGGGAGTTATAGTGACAAAGTAGTATGTGATGTGGTGCCTATGCATGTGGGTCATATCTTGTTAGGAAGACCATGGCAATATGATAGAAGGGTCACACATGATGGATATAGGAATCGTTATAGCTTTGTCAAGGATGGGAAGACTATTACTCTTGCGCCATTAACACCGATACAAGTGTATAGAGATCAAATCAAGTTGAAAAGTGAGGAAGACGAGAGAATAAGAGAGTCGGGAAAAAGGAGAGGCAATAGTGAAACCATCAATAAGAGAGAAAATAGTGAGGTGGCTGCGAGTGGAGAAAAGAGAGAGAAGCCACATGAGGGGAGAGAAAAGGAGTCAGTTGAGAGGAGAGAAAAAAGTCAGCTGAGCGGAGAGAAAAGCCAAAGGTCAACTTCTATGCAAAAGAGAGTGAGTTGAAAAAGGCTATGAGCGATAATAGGCAAGTGATATTGTCCCTCCTCAATTCTGAGGTTCTAACATATCCCTCCCTAGTTTGGTTAAGTCTTTATTGCAAGAGTTCGATGATGTGTTTCCTGAGGAGATGTCAAGTGGATTGCCACCAATTAGAGGCATCGAGCACCAGATTGACTTTGTACCCGGAGCTATCATACCGAATCGACCAGCTTACCGAAGCAATCCCGAGGAGACGAAGGAACTTCAAAACCAAGTGGAGGAGTTGATGAGCAAAGGTTATGTCAGGGAGAGCATGAGTCCATGTATTGTACCTGTTTTGCTGGTGCCTAAGAAGGACGGGACTTGGAGAATGTGCGTGGATTGCCAAGCTATCAACAATATCACGGTAAAGTATCGTCACCCAATACCTAGGCTAGATGATATGCTTGATGAGTTGCATGGTGCTTGCATTTTTAGTAAGATTGATCTTAAGAGTGGGTATCATCAAATTCGCATGCGGGAGGGTGATGAATGAAAAACGGCGTTTAAGACTAAGTATGGATTGTATGAATGGTTAGTTATGCCATTTGGACTCACTAATGCACCGAGCACTTTTATGCGTTTAATGAACCATGTTTTGCGTGCTTTTATTGGGAAATTTGTTGTAGTTTATTTTGATGACATCTTAATCTATAGCAAAAATCTAGATGAGCATTTAGAACATTTAAATTGTGTGCTTGTTGTGTTGCGAAAGGAACAACTGTATGCTAATTTCAAAAAGTGCACATTTTGCATGGATAGAGTTGCTTTCCTAGGATTTTTGGTTAGTGCTAACGGGGTGGAAGTCGATGAAGAAAAGATAAAAGCTATAAAAGAATGGCCAACACCTAAGACTATAACTAAAGTTAGGAGTTTTCATGGATTGGCTAGTTTTTATAGGCGATTTGTAAGAGATTTTAGCACCATCACCACACCGTTGACTAAAATAGTAAAGAAGAGTGTAGGTTTTCATTGGGGAGAATCTCAAGAAATTGCATTTAACACAATTAAGGATAAGCTATGTAAAGCACCTGTTTTGGCATTACCAAATTTTGATAAAACATTCGAGGTTGAGTTTGATACATCAGGAATAGGTATAGGAGTAGTATTAATGCAGGAAAGGAGGCCTATTGCTTACTTTAGCGACAAGTTGAGTGGGGCAGCATTGAATTTTTCGACATATGACAAGGAGCTGTATTCACTTGTTCGAGCATTGGAGACTTGGCAGCACTACTTATGGCCAAAGGAATTCGTGATACACACCGATTATGAATCTTTAAAGCATTTGCAAGGTCAAGGTAAGTTGAACAAAAGACATGTGAGATGGATGGAGTTTATCGAGACATTTTCCTACGTCATCAAGTACGAACAAGGTAACGAAAATATAGTTGCTGATACGTTGTCTCGAAGGTACGTGCTTTTAAATTCATTAAGTACTAAATTACTTGGTTTCGAGCATATTAAGGGCATGTATGAATCTGATTGTGATTTTTCTAGTATTTATGCTTCATGTGACAAAGGTGCATTTGATAAATTCTATAGGCATGAAGGATATTTGTTTAGGGAAAATAAGTTGTGCATTCCTAATTGTTCTTTGCGTGAATTATTGGTAAGGGAAGCACATGGGGGTGGTTTAATGGGACACTTCGGCGTTCAAAAAACTTTAGACATGTTAGGGGAACATTTTTATTGGCCTAAAATGCGACATGACGTAAAACAAATATGTGGAAAGTGTATAACTTGTAAAAAGGCTAAGTCTAAGGTTCAACCCCATGGTTTGTATACTCTTTTGCCTGTACCTATTGAACCTTGGGTACACATATCTATGGACTTTGTGTTAGGTTTGCTTAGGACAAAAAGGGGTCGGGATTCAATATTTGTAGTGGTCGATAGGTTTAGTAAGATGGCGCACTTCATGCCATGTTATAAAACTGACGATGCTACTAATATTGCAGACTTATTCTTTAGGGAAATAGTATGTTTACATGGAGTACCTAAAAATATAGTGTATGATAGGGACGTGAAGTTTTTGAGTCATTTTTGGCGTGTTCTGTGGAGTAAGTTGGGAACTAAGTTATTATTTTCTACAACTTGTCACCCATAAACAGATGGACAAACTGAGGTAGTTAATCGAACTATGACTCAACTACTTAGGACAGTGATCAATAAAAATCTGAAATCATGGGAAGAGTGTTTACCGTTTATAGAGTTTGCATATAATCGAGCTACACATTCTACTACTTCGTTTTCTCCTTTTGAAATTGTTTATGGTTTTAATCCACTGACATCTATAGATTTAATGCCTTTGCCTATGCATGAACGAGGTAGCTTGGATGGAAAACGAAAAGCCGAGATGGTGAAAACACTCCATGAAAAGGTCAGGATGCAGATCGAAGAGAAAGGAAAACTGATTGCATGAAAAGCAAATAAAGGAAGAAGACGCGTTACATTTGAACCTGGAGATTGGGTCGAGGTGCATTTCATAAAAGAGCGTTTTCTAGAACAGAGGAAGTCAAAATTGCAACCACGAGGCGATGGACTGTTTCAAATCATCGAGAGGATCAATGACAATGCATACAAATTGGATTTACTTGGTGAGTATAATGTTTCAGCTACTTTTAGTGTCGCTGATCTTTCTCTTTTCGATGTAGGTTTAGTTTTGAGGATGAATCCTTTCGAAGAGGGAGGTGATGATATGAATCAAGGTACGTCAACAACCAAGACAACTCAAGCGTCAAGTCACGGGAAGGATCCGTTGATCGTCGAAGGTGGACCGATGACGCGATCGAGGATGAAGCAATTGAAAAAAGCGATGGGATTGCTCGTCAAGCAAGTCAATGAAGACATAATGTTCGGGGTACAAAATGAAGCAAGTTTCATGTTGGAGTCGAGAGCCGAAAGGACTTGGATCAACGTGATAAAGACGAAAGAAAATGAAGCCGAAGATTGTTCCGTGCGACCGCATGGTTAAACAACCTATGCAGTCGTATAGACGGCCTCAGGGATAATATTGGGGGCAGGTACTTGTTCGATGCGACCGCATAGATTAACACTATGCGGCCGCATAGAACAAAAACATGAGAAAAAATTCATTTTTTTTTATTTTTTTGGAATTTTCTAGTTTCGATAGAATTCTTATGAAATCAAATTATTACCATAATTTGATGGGTTTTGGAATTTTTTACTTATTAGTATAAATAGGAGAATATTTTTCAATGTAAGGACTTTTGCTTGAATAATATTATAGAGAGAGAATTTGTTCTTTCAATTTCTAGTTCTTCTTGAACAATCTTGAAACTTATCAAGATTCAATTTCTTGTGGCGTTCTAAACAATCGGATTGTGGGTTCTTTTAATTGTAATCAAGGGGTTTTAGGTTGTTCGCTAATCTAGGGTTTCTTGGTTCAATTCTTAGGGTTCAAGATCCAAACCCGGGTTAATATTGGCGTTCTTGGGTTCCGCATCAATCTCGTTGTGGGTTTCGTAGTTTCCATTGTTACGGGATTCGCATCATAATCTCTGTATTGTTCTGCATGCAGGTGCAAACTCAGGTTACTTCACTGTTGAATTGCATCACGAAGGTTGCTTCTATGATAAGACAAACAATCTGTCATACAAAAACGGATTTGTGGTGTTCTTCGACTTTGTCCATGCCAAAATGTTTACGAAAGGTAATTTGATGAAGTTTATAGATGCGGTTGGCAATGATTCAATATTGGAGTTTTACTACAGAAAACAAAAAAGGGGTTGAATAGATTGGAGAGTGAGAATGATATAAAGAAAATGCTTAGGGATAGAGGTGATCGTCCAGTCATGCAGATATATGTTGTTGCCCCATTGTAATTGTATGCATTGGTAATGCATACATCGATCCCAGTAGATGATGCACAATGCGATGAACCACAAACTTTTGAAGGTTGCTATGTACCTTCTGTAGAAGAAACTGAAGGTGTGGATCTTGAAATCGATTGGTCAGATCAAGTTTTTCATGACAATGCTGAAGAGTTGTGGTCACTGTACGAGGAAACCCTTCAATACCATTACGAAGAAGATCAAAATGTGGGTCATATGGGTGTTGAGAATGATAAAGTTGGGTTGAAGTTGAGGCTGAAGATGGGGTTGAAAGTTTGGTGGAATCTGATTATGAGATGGAGGATCAGCCAGTATCTACTGCTGAAACTGAGCGTGAATGGGTAATTTTTGATTTTGGATTAGGTGTGGAAGATGAGTATCAAGTTAGGGATTTTGATACCGACTATGGGGACTCCGATGAGTTGCGAAGCATGGATAGTACAGATGAGATGATACAACTTCAAGAAGAATGGCTTCCACTGATGCTTTCAATTCAAGGACTGATATGAGGGACCCAAAGTTCTGATAAGGTAACTTCAACACATTGTTTACCTCACTTGCAATCCATTCTTTATGGATGACTGATATGATTGTATTTTCTTATTGTTCGGTTTGGTATTTGAGTCCAAATCTGTGTTGAAGGCTGCCATCACTTCATACTTAGTTATGAGCAACAAAGAAATTAAATACAAGAAGGATGATACATCGAGATTAAGAGCCAAGTAAAAGGGAGAGTGTCCCTGGATTTTGTATGCTACCAAGGAGCATTTCAAGACAACTTGGGTGATCAAAACATATGTGGCAGAGCATACATGCTCGATGGTGTATAAGAATTTTCGAGTAACTTCCACGTATTTGGCAGATAGATATTTATCTGATTGGAGGTCCGAACCAAATATGTCGGTCAACACATTCACGGAGAGGGTTAAAAGGTACGGTTTAGGTGATATATCACTCTGGGGAGTGCATAGAACTAAGGAGAAAGCACTGGAGAAGATTAGGGGGACTGTGGTGGACCATTACAAAATACTGTGGGATTATTGTAAGGAGTTGAAACGAACTAATAGTGGGACCATAGCATTTGTTGAGGGTTATGCTGGAGAATTCTGACGGTTATATGTTTGCCTTGGAGCTTTAAAGGAGGGTTTCATTAGGGGGTGTAGAAGGGTCATTAGTCTAGATGGTTGCTTTACAAAAACAGAGTATGTTGGGCAGTTATTGTCTGCAGTTGGAGTGGATGCAAACAATGGTATGTATCCAATAGCGTATGTAGTTGTTGAGGTGGAGAATGGAGACAATTGGAGGTGGTTTTTAGAGTTGCTGAAAGATGATCTGCATATACACAATGGCATGCACTGGACATTCATCTCAGATAAGCAGAAGGGCTTGGTTAAATCGATTGAGTCGTTGTTTGAGAGTGCAGAGCACAGAACATGTTTTCGATATTTGTATAATAATTTTAGCGTGACGCATTAGGGACTGGCTATGAAGAATTGCCTTTGGGATGCAGCCAGAGCCACTATTGTACCACATTAGCTTTCACATATGCAAAAAATATTGGACCTCGACCCGACTGTGTATGGGTGGCTCGAACAAAAACCTGCCTCCCATTGGAGCAAATCCCACTTTTGAGAGTGGACGCAGAGTGACATGCTACTGAACAATTTGTGTGAATCATTCAACAGTACAATTATCACTACAAGAGAGAAGCCCATTCTAACTATGCTTGAGGAGATTAGGGTATATTTGATGAAGAGAATTGTAGCCCGTAGGGAGGTAGCTGATAGATGGACATCAATAGTGGGCCCTAGAATCCAGAAGATTCTTGAAAAGAACAATAAGCTGTCAAGGTTTGAATAGGCTGAATATACGGGGAATGAGAAGTTCCAAGTTCGGCACAATACATGCATTATAGTACATTCTGTTGACCTCAGGGCAAGGACTTTTACATGTTGTGGGTGGCAGTTATCGAGAATCCCTTGTTGCCACGTGATCGCCTCATTAGTATCAAGAGGCCTTAGTGTTGTTGATTATGTACATGCCATCTACAAAAGGACTATTATTTGATCATGTATACGCCTTCAATTTCCCCAATCACAGGACCAAACTCATGGCCTAGTCCAGGTCTCAACCCATTCAGACCATCTGCATACACAAAGAAGGTCGGGAGGCCAAAAAAGAATAGAAGAAAATAACCGAATGAGGTAGAGTCTTCTAGTTAGGCAAAGAAATCTAGAACGTCTTCACAAAATGAAACCCCTTCAGAGACAATTTCAGCAGGCATATCTGGTGTGAAGAAAAGAGCAGGCCAAACTCAGAGCTGTCGAAAATGTGGAGAATCAAGGCACAACAGTAGGAGCTGCAAAGGGGCACCGCCAGCAAGGAATTAGGGACAATCAGATCATTTTTTTGGTTTCTGTAGAATGCAGTTTGAGACTATCTTGAAGTAACTGTTGAACTGTAAATTTCTTTTATTTAAACATATGAATGCTATGTCAATGGACATCTTTATTTTGCCTACATTAGATGCAAATTTGGCTGTAAATATTAACTATTATATTAAGCCTTTTATTGTGCCATTACAAACCTGTTTGTTCAGTATATTCTGCTGGTTTTTTAATTTGAAGTTTGACCAGTAAGTAGAGTTGGTGGATTGATTAGTTTGTGGGGTTGCTTGTTAAGTTTGCTGTGAGTTATTTGATAAGTGCAATTTGTGCACTTATTTAAGCCATATTATTAAACTTTTATATCGTCAATTTATTAATTCCTATTTAACTTGAGTTTATTTTATTTTATTTTATTTTTAGTGTTGGGCTCGTTTGAAGCATTTGGAAAATGATGAAGGATTAATTCGCTATTTGATGGAAAGTTTGGAGATAAAATTTTATACTTTGAAAGTTGAGGACTTGGGGGATTAATCTTATACAAAAAAAAGACTACAATTGGGCTGGAAATATATATCCATACATCCCATTACAAGAAGGAGAAGAAAACCTAGAAAAAAGAGGGGCTAAATTCATATATCTTCTTGGAGAAAAAACGGCAGCTGGAGGAAAACAAGGGACTGTCTAAGTTGATTTTGAGAAACATATACACAGATAATTGGGTAGCAGTTTGGAGGGGCTGAAGGAGTTCTTTTTTTTTTCTACAAACAAAAAGAGGCTGCCAACCTACTAGAATTAAACACGCCAACCGGATTAAAAGTGCTGTTGGGTTGAAGATATATACACATCATACTACAAAAAGGGAGGAAATTAGTGGCTGAATTGATTTCACTTACATAGTTGCTTGGGGATTGATTTATATTTATATACACATGCAATAGAGAAATTGGAGGGCTAGAATTTGGAGAAAACATTGGGACTTGCTGCTGATATATATATATATAGGAAGGAAACCTTCGAGAAAAATAAGAGAAGTGGACGGCTGCCTTGGAGAAATCAACATACATGTGCAAAAGTCGAGCAAATTCGTGGAGTCAATCATGTCCCGTTGATTTTCGGTGATTTCCTTCCATTTTATGTTTTTAATTCCAATCTTATGCTGAGCTAAATATTTTCATGTATTGGATGGATGACAAAATTGTTTAATTCTTAGTTTTAATTCGAGACCTTTGTTTTTATCTTAATTATTGTGTTGTGATTCTATTAATATGTATAATTATATTGTTTAAATATTTGCGTACCATTAGGACAATAAGTTACTTATTCGTAGTGTTGGAAAACTCACAGTAGGTAGAACACACGGACAATAAATGTTAGGAATAATATTTGTGGTGTATGCGATCATATGTGATAATTCTAAATGTCAATGCATGTTTGCCATATGAATTCGGACTAGGAATATGATCGTCTCGTGGTGATCATATGTTTATTATATTTTGGGAAAGAATAATAAATAAAAATGGAATTATCGATCGTCGCAATTGCATGAATTGAGATAATTATCACTGGTTGAGAATTAGAACTAAGAATTGATCAGTGGTGTCGAAAATCCACTACGTTCGCACATTTGATTTTTAAACCAACTTTCATCGTTTTCACAAGTTTTAAGTATAAAAATTATTTAGCTATTCCTTAGATCGTCTTTTAGTTACAAACACGAATTAAATATATCAAATATACTAAAATTGATCCTTATTCCATGTGAGACGATAACTCTCTCATCACGATTATTACTTGTACAACGAACCTGTACGCTTGCGGGATTTTGATGAACAAGCTTTTGGCGCAGTTGTCGAGGAATAACGGTGTTAATTTTAGTTATTAGATATTTTAGATTCGTTTTTGTTTCTACTTTTTATTTCTATTTTATTTTTAGTTGTTGTTTTTAGGCTACCATTACACTTTTTAGGCAACTTTAGTTTATGGAAAATCCTGCTGAGCCAGATCTCTTTCCGATAGACCATGAAATTGAAAGGACATTCAGAAATTCTAGGAGAGTGCAACATCAAGCAAGAAGAATGACCGATAATCAGAATCAACCACAGAATCAGGTTCAGCTTCACCAGCTAATACCACAGCTAAATCAACCTAGAGCTATCCAGAACGAAGTTCCTATCTTAGTTGGAGATTACGTCAATCCAATTCTCGCACTAGTGCAACTTGCTGTGGTATATCCTCTATTCGGACAACCTAATTTTCACCTTAGACTAGATGTCATCAATTTGTTTCAAAATTATCAAGACATCAGATTCTTTGGAAAAGCCACGAAAATCATCATGAGGATATTTCTGCTTTTCTCATGTTATGTGAAGTGATCGGTCATGAAGGGATATCAGTAGATGTATTCCGAATAAGATTATTTCCTCGTACCTTAAAGGACACTGCTAGAGAATGGTTCATCTGTTTACCACCAGGGAGCATTCAATCATGGAACGATATGGTTCAAAAATTCACGATGAAATTCTTTCCACCTTCTTGAGTTCACCAAATTAGGAATGACATCCACAACTTCAAGCAAAAAGATCTCGAGAGCTATCCTGAGGCACGGGAAAGGTTCAAGATTTTTTTCAGAAAATGCCCCAGCCTTGACATTCCCAAGCAGGCTCAGCAGTATCTTTTCTACTACGATCTAAAACAAGAGTTCAGAAATATGATAGATGCTTCAGCATGAAGATCAGTGATGAAATTTGATATGGATGAGGCATATGACCTGTATAAAAAAATAGCTGAAAACCAATCGATGTGGCCAACCGATAGGGAAACTCCAAGGAAAACATCATAGTTACACAATGTGAATGCAGTGATAGCACTAGCCGTGCAAATGGAAGTTCTTACAATGAAAATGGACAATCTATCTAAGTCAGTCAACATGATACACCAATCGCCACCTGTTTGCTAAGGCTGTGGAGTGGATCATGCTAATACATGCTGTCCTTTGGCGTCTACACATGTTAATCAATCCGAAGAAGTAAGCTACGCGCAGAACTTTCAGAGACAGCAAAATAATCATTTTTCCAACACATATAATTCGAGTTGGAGAAACCATCCAAAATTTTCTTGTTCCAATAATCAGGTACAAGAACAAGGAGCAAACAATCAGAATAAACCACCAGGGTTCCAACAGCAAGGGAGAAAGTCATCGTTGGAAGATTTGCTGGCTCAATACATTACTAAAACTGAGACCAACTTTCAGAACCAACAAGCCTCGATCAAGAATTTGGAACAACAAGTTGGACAAATTGCAGCTGCACTATCAGGTAGAGCTCAAGGGACATTGCCTAGCAATACTGAAACAAATCCTAAGGAGCAAGTCAAAGCAATCACTATACGTATTGGCGTCCAGTTACCAGAAATACATGTAAAACGGCCAACAACTGTTATAGAAAAGGTACTTACCATGGGTGAGGAGCAAGTGGATGAATTAGACAAAACAACAGAGAAAATTCAAATGAGTCATCTGACAGTCCACAAATGAAGACGATCGCTCCTGGCAAAGCATATGTTCTTCCGATCCCATTTCCACAGAGATTGTAAAAACATAAGCTTGATAAGAAATTCTAGAAATTTTTGGATGTGTTCAAGAAGCTGCATATTAACATAGCATTTGCTGAAACTTTAGCTCAAATACCCATCTACGCCAAGTTCATGAATGATATTCTATCAAACAAGAGGAAGCTAGAGGACAATGAAATTGTCATGCTTACTGAGGAGTGTAGCGCAATTCTCCAACAAAAATTACCATCGAAACTAAAAGACCCAGGAGTTTTACTATTTCTTGTAACATTGGTAATTTGTATATAGATAAGGCATTATGTGATTTAGGAGATATCATTAATTTAATGCCTTTATCTCTTTTTAGGAAACTAGGTTTGGGGGAAGCAAAATCGACAACAGTTTCACCGCAGTTGGTTGACGGGTCGATCAAGTACCCTCGAGGTATTTGTGAAGATATTTTGGTGAAGGTCGACAAGTTTATCTTCCCAGCGGAATTCATTATTCTTGAAATGGAGGAAGATAGGGATGTCTCCCTCATATTGGGTCACTCATTTTTGGCTACGGGAAAGACTCTGATAGATGTTTAAAAGAGTCAGTTGATATTGAGGTTACATGAAGAAGAACTGACAATAAACGTGTTTAGAGCTTTCAGATTTCAGAGCGAACCGAATTCTTGCATGCAGATTGATGTAATAAAAGAAGCGGTGTCAGAGACATTCAAACTAGATCACCCTCAGGATCCACTTGAGGCTTGTTTAGTGCATTCGCAGGATTTACCATCAGAAAAGGAAAAAGCAGAAGAATGTGCACGTTATTTGACAGCCATACCACCATTCTTCAAGCAACCACGTATGGAGCTTGGTGAAAGATCCACAACACCTTTACCATCTATACAACAAGCTCCAACTCTTGAACTCAAACAACTGCCCACTCATCTTCGCTATGCAACTTGGGAGAAAAGAATTCACTTCCAATAATTATCTCGAACAATCTGACAGAATCAGAGGAGGATCAGTTGCTAAGGGTACTTCGGGAGCACAAGACAGCAATAGGATGGATGATATCAGATATAAAAGGGATCAACCCTTCGCTTTGCATGCACAAGATACTGATGAAAGAGGACTACAAAGCTTCAGTTGAGCATCAACGTATATTAAATCCGACTATGCAGAAAATGGTAAGAAAAGAAGTATTAAGGCTTTTGGATGCAGGGATCATCTGTCCCATATCAGATAGCCAATCAGTCCAGTACAATTAGTGCCAAAAAAAGGGAGAATCACGGTAGTCCCAAATGAAAATAACGAGCTCATCCCTACACGGACAGTCACGGGTTGGAGAGTTTGCATTGATTATCGCAAACTCAACAATGCCACTAGGAATGATCACTTTTCCTTTCCTTTCATTAACCTTATGTTGGAGACACTCACTGGACATGCTTACTACTGTTTCTTGGATGGTTATTCAAGGTACAACAAGATTTCTATAGCGCCGGATGATCAAGAGAAGACAACTTTTACATGCCCTTATGGCACTTTTGCTTATAGGAGGATGCCCTTCGATCTTTGCAATGCTCCTGCCAACTTTCAACATTGTATGATGTCTATTTTCTCAGATATGGTGGGAAATATCATTGAGATATTTATGGATGATTTCTCAATATTTGGAAAATCATTTAAGGAATACCTTGAACATTTGGGAAAAGTGTTGCAGCATTGTGAAGACACAAACCTTGAATTAAATTGGAAGAATGCCATTTCATGGTTCAGGAAGGGATTGTGTTAAGGCATCTGATTTCAGCACGGGGTATTGAGGTGGACAAAGCTAAGATAAAAGTCATCGAAAAACTACCACCGCCGATAACAATGAAGGGAGTCAGAAGTTTCTTAGGTCATGCTGGGTTCTACCGTCGCTTCATCAAAGACTTTTCCAAAATCTCGAAGCCATTATGTAATCTATTAGAAAAAGGGACTCCATTTCACTTTTCTGAGGAGTGCTTGACTGTTTTCAACACTTCAAAGAAAAAATTGGTCTCTGCTCCAGTATTGGCTCCTCCAGACTAGGATTATTCGTTTGAGCTTATGTGTAATGCTAGTGATCATGAAGTGGGGGCAGTGTTGGGACAACGCAAGGAGAAGATTTCTCATGTTATCCACTATGCCAGTAAGACTTTAGCTGAGGCTCAAATGAATTATGCTACTACAGATAAAGAGCTTTTGTCAATGGTGTTCGCCGTTGATAAATTCAAATCATATTTGATTGGGTCAAAAGTGATTGTCTATACGAATCATTCAGCCTTGAAATATCTAATGAGCAAGAAAGGCGCAAAGCTGAGACTTATTCAACGGATACTCATATTGCAAGAATTTGATTTGGAGATCAGAGATAAAAAGGGGAGCGAGAACGTTGTTGCAGATCACCTATCTCACCTTGAATCACATGAGTCATACCCTACAAAGGAAATCAATGAAGTTTTTCCAAATGAGATGCTCTTTAAGATTATCACTACACCATGGTATGCCGATTACGTCAATTATTTGGCCCGCTTTATCATCCCACTAGACTACTCAACTCATCAGAAGAAGAAATTCTTTAGTGACTTAAAACACTACTTCTGGGATGATCCAGTTCTTTATAGAAAGGGTTCAGATCAGATTATACGCCGTTGTGTGCCAGAAGTAGAGCAGCATCAAGTATTGGAATCATGTCACTCTGCACCGTATGGGGGTCACTTCGCAGCAACCAAGACAGCAGCAAAAGTACTCCAATCGGGCTTCTATTGGCCTGTGTTATTTAAGGACGCCCATTATATGGTGAAATATTGCGATAAGTGCTAGAGGACTGGAAATATCTCAAGGAAGAACGAGATGCCTTTAAATAGCATTTTGGAAGTTGAAATATTCGACATTTGGGGCATTGAATTTATGGGACCTTTTCTTCCATCCTATGGGCAACAGTACATACTGGTGGCAGTGGATTACGTGTCTAAATGGGTTGAGGCAGTGGCTTTGCCAACTAACGACGGCCAAGTAGTGACTCAATTTCTGAAGAAAAATATTTTCACGAGGTATGGCATCCCGAGAGCAATTATTAATGACGGTGGGAAGCACTTTTGTAATCGCCTTTTTGCGTCACTACTAGCCAAGTATGGAGTAAAACACCGTGTTTCGACTCCATATCATCCTCAGACTAGCGGGCAGGTAGAAATCTCCAACAGGGAGTTAAAGAAAATTCTCGAAGCTACTATCAATGCATCACGTAAAGATTGGACTAAGAAACTAGATGATTGGACTAAGAAACTAGATGATGCACTTTAGGAATATAGAACAGCATTTAAGACTCCAATTAGCATGTCTCCATATTGGTTGGTGTTTGGAAAGGCTTGTCATTTGCCGGTTGAGTTAGAGTATAAGGCATATTGGGCAACACACTTGCTCAATTTCAATATGAGGGTAGCACGAGAAAAGAGGGTTCTACAACTTCATGAGCTAGATGAGTTTCATTTGGATTCGCGTGAGAATGAAAAGATTTACAAGGAAAAGACCAAGAGATGGCACAACAGGCATATATGGGAGAAGGAGTTTGAGGTTGGTCAGCAAGTATTGATGTTCAATTCACGCTTCAAGCTTTTTTCGGGAAAGTTAAAGTCTAGATGATCCGGTCCATTCACAGTAGTAGTTGTGTTTTCAAATGGTGCTGTGGAAGTGGTGTTTCAAGATCAACAAAGGAGATTCAAAGTAAATGGACAACGATTGAAAGCTTATCGGGGATGTGACTACTCCTGTGAGAAAACAATCGTGCCACTTGACAATGCAGAGTAGCCAGGATAACAAAGTTTAGCTAAAGACTATAAATTAAGCGCTTATTGGGAGGCAATCCAATTTCTTATCCTTATTTATTTTACTTCCTTTATCGCATTGCATATAGATTTGTTTCAATTATTAGTTTATATTAGATTTAGGCACGTTTAAATTTATAGAGTATCATCATCCGATCATATTTTCACGGAGACCCTTAAAAATAATGTTGGTTATTTCGAGTGTTTGGGCTAAGTAATGCATGTTTTAGATTATTTGATCACTAATGTTTGCTTTGATTGCCATAGGCAAGATCATAACATCATGAACACTCAAACCAAAATCGACCAAGGGGAAAGCATGATGAGAAAGATTGTCTAGTCGTCACCTACAGTATCGTCCACGTTCAATAGAAAAATTCAGGGAATACCTTCATGATTTTCTTCCTCGTCCCATTGCATTCTTAATTATGTTTTAAAACATTGAGGACGATCTCTGGTTTAAGTTTGGGGTGGGAAACACTTTGTGTTTTTGATTTTCGTATGTCTTCGTGCGTTGTTTTCGTATGTTTAATTAACAAAAAAAAAATGTTGTGTGTGTTAAGTTAAAAAATAAAAAATAAAAAAATCGTTAAATTTTTATTTTTTATTTATTTTTGGCTATGCTTGTGTGGGTTAGATAGTTTGACTGACAATGATGATTAAATTTGAGATTTGGTGTTGATTTATGAACTGTGGATAGGATGCATGCTAGACTGATTGAAACTTGAACTTGCAAAACTTGATATTATACATGCACTAGAATTGAGTTTGACATTATGATGAAATGAGTTGATTTATGCACTCGATAGATTGAATTAGTTGGTCATAGATGTTTTACCCAAATCTTACTAATTAATTATCCTTAGACCAAATTTAGCACAATTTGAGGAGATCTTACTGTTGTAGGAAAATACGGATGTGAATGTGAATTCCTTGTGTGAAAAATTTTTGTGTGGATTGTCTGAGATTAATAGGATAAAATTGGGTGAAAGTCTTAAATTGGAGGTCGGTTTCTTGAATAGGTGTGTGATAAGGAACATTGCACTAATCAAGGCATATATTTTGAAATTTAATTGGAGTTTTTATGACTCGAGCAATTAAGCCGGCAAGGGTATCTTAAAACTTGGTGCCCTAAAGTCATCTCACTTGGGAGTCATGGCCTAAAGCTCGTTACATGGGTCATTTAAAAAGCAATCAGAGATGAAATTATCCTAAAAAATTGTTCTCTTCGAAATCTTTTTGACTCGGGTTATTAAACCTGTAAGGGTATTTGAAAACTTGGTGTCTTAAAGTCATCTGATTTGGGAGCCATCGGCCTAAAACCTGCAACACGGGTCATCTAGAAAGTTTAAGTGAGAGTGCATCAAAAAAAAAAAGCACTAAATGCCTTGTAAGTCCCAACACTTGTTCGAGGGAATTTGACTTTCGATGAAGGATAATTAACCTAATTGAATCTTGACGGTCGAAACAATCAAATAATTGGAGAATCCTTGTTCATTGACGTGTTGACTTGCAACTAGTGACATCCACTTGAATTGAAAATGGTGAGGATAGTAATGAAAATTCAATCTTACATCACACGCTGGGAACACAGTGAAGAAGAACTAGTTTAGGGGTTTGTGAATCTTACAAAAGGATATATTTGACTATAAAGGGTCGGGAATTGGAACAACTTTTGAATTCATTAATGTTTACTTAGTTATTTACACACACACATCAGTTTTGCATTGTAAAAGTGGATATTAATTTGGTATTGTGACTTTGAAGTAGTTTGTAGATTTAATACCCTGATTTCAAATTTTGAGGTAAAAAGCTAAATGGTCCAACCAAATATTTTTACATGTTTGTGTGTTTGTTATTATTTAGGTTATAATTTTGTTCCAGGACGAAAGGTTTAAGTTTGGGGGTATTTGATAAGTGTAATTTGTGCACTTATTTAAGTCGTATTATTAACCTTTCATGTCGTCAATTTATTAATTCTTATTTAACTTGGGTTAATTTTATTTTATTTTTAGTGTTGGACTCGTTTGAAACTTTTTAAAAAAAAATGAATGATTAAATGGCTATTTGATGCAAAGTTTGGAGATAAAATTGTATACTTTGAAAGTTGAAGACTTGGGGGATTAATTTTATACAAAAAAAGACTACAATTGGGTTGGAAATATATATACATACATCTCGTTACAAGAAGGAGAAGAAAACCTAGAAAAAAGAGGGGCTGAATTCATATATCTTCTTGGAGAGAAAATGGCAGTTGGAGGAAAACAAGGGGCTGTCTAAGTTGATTTTGAGAAATATATACACAAATAATTGGGTAGCAGTTTGGAGGGGCTGAAGGAGTTCTTTTTTTTTTTTTCTACAAACAAAAAGAGGCTGCCAACCTACTGGAATTAAACACGCCAACCGGATTAAAGGTGCAGCTGGGTTGAAAATATATACACATCATACTGCAAAAATGGAGGAAACCTTTGAGAAAAATAAGAGAAGCGGACGGCTGCCTTGGAGAAATCAACATACACGTGCAAAAGTCGAGCAAATTCGTGGAGTCAATCATGTCCCCTCGATTTTCGGTGATTTCCTTCCACTTTTATGTTTTTAATTCCAATCTTATGCTAGGCTAAATATTTTCATGTATTGGATGGATGACAAAAATTTTTAATTCTTAGTTTTAATTTGAGACCTTTGTTTTTATTTTAATTATTGTGTTGTGATTCTATTAATATACATAATTACATTGTTTTAATGTTTACGCACCATCAGGACAATAAGTTGCTTATTCGTAGTGTTGAAAAACTCACAGTAGGTAGAACACTATTATTAGAACACGTTCACAGAATATTTCTTTCAATTTTAAAACTCACCGCAAGTGTACGGTTCGTTAACAAGTAGTCAAATGGACTATGAATCCAAGTATCGTTCCCACGAGGATTGAATTAGCTCTAATTAGACTAATGTGACCTTAACCGAATCTAATTGAATGAAAATTTGGTTTAAATGTGAAAACCCCTAATTGTGGGAGAAATCCCCAATTTGAAACCCTAATTTTTAAAGAAAACCCTAATTTCGAAATTTGAAGCCCTAATTTCGAAATTTCACTAATTGAATGGCTCAAAAACTCAATTAAAATGTAAATACGCAATTTTGGAAGTTAATGTATAGAAATAAATTGAAATGCAATCATTAGGATCTCGAATCCCCAATTGACTATTAAAAACCCTAATTTCACAAATTCAACGAATCGATGAAAAAATGCCAATTCAATGTTCCTAAACCTATCCAATATACTCTCTCGATATATATTGAATCTACTCTTACACACCACCAACCTATATTTCTATGGATGATGCAAATATACAAGAATGCATGAATTTTTATGAACACCTTATGAATTGCACAAAGCATAGGGGTATATTTCTATCCCCTATCGAACCCTATGTTAATTTATATTATATCGAATCTATTCCCTTTCTTTTGAATGCGAAGAATAAATAATCTAAACTCACATAACATATGGCCAATAATTATGGAAGCAATCAAATCATATAAATCAAACAATTGTCCAACCGAAACTTTATATTGAATTTATGAAATAAAGGAGATTAAATAATCAAAGGTTCATCGATTTCCTAATGAATAAAAACCCTAGCCTATGATCATAATTACAGAATCAAGAATTAAAACGAAATTAAAAGATATAAAGAATACACCCGTATGATAATCCTTCAATTTTGTGTGTAATTTTCAATTCCTTCTTGAATCCTTGTGAAATCAAGCACAAGATTGTGTTTCTTGCTTTCAAATTGAGTGTATTTCTTCTCCCTGGTTGTTCCTGCGGCTTCTAGACGTCTTGTTGCTATATAAACCCGTCCAAATTAGGTTACTAAAGGAGTTGCAATCGTATAAGGAAAGTGCAAAATTCGGGAAAATTTATACCTATGCGACCGCATAGGTTTAATAAAAATGGCCTTTTTCAACCCTGGAGGTTCACTCGCGACCGCATAGGTTTTATACTATGCGGTCGCATAGTATAGCTAGCTTCTAGTTTAATTCATTTTGGTCCTCAAGTTTCATTCCTTCACTATTTGACCTCCTCTCTTGTTCCTAGTTGCTCCAATGGTCCCTTATAACTTCCAAGAGGTGCTTGGCTTGATCAATTGCTTGATGTGTTCATCGGATTAACTTTCAGATAATTGCAATTTGGTCCTTGAATTTTCTCTTTGCTTCAATTTGGTCCTTTTTCGGCTCTTTTCTCCTGAATTCTACTATTTCCATAGAATTTCCTACATTGCATGAATTTGACAAAGTTAAGTAACAATTAAATCAATTTACCTGTATTAAAATCATGTTTGTGATGTAAATAAGTGTGCAAAAACACACTTATCAAACCATCAGAACACATGGAGAATAAATGTTAAGAATAATATTTGTGGTGTGTGCGATCATATATGATAATCCTAAATATCAATGCATGTTTACCATATGAATTCAGACTAGGAATATGATCGTCTCGTGGTGATCATATGTTTATTATATTTTGGGAAAGAATAATAAATAAAAATGGAATTATCAATCGCAATTGCATGAATTGAGATAATTATCACTGGTTGAGAATTAGAACTAAGAATTGATCAGTGGCGTCGAAAATCCAATACATTTAGCACATTTGATTTTTAAACCAACTTTCATCGTTTTCACAAGTTTTAGGTATAAAAATTATTTAGCTATTCCTTAGATTGTCTTTTAGTTACAAACACGAATTAAATAAATCAAATATACTAAAATTGATCCTTATTCCCTGTGGGACGATGACTCTCTCATCACAATTATTACTTGTACAACGAACATGTACGCTTGTGAGATTTTGACGAACATTGCTGATGCCGTGAATGAAAGGGATTTCAAACAGAATGTATATGGACGGTTTTTGCAAAAAATATGAAACATAGGGATGTTATGCGCAAATAGGTGACAAACGTAGGGACGTTTCATGCAATACAAAATGAAATGTAGGGACGTTTAACGCAAACATTGTCGAACGTAGGGACATTATACGCAAACACTGTAAAACGTAGGGACATTTTACCCAAAGATTTTCCAACTTCGGGGAAAGCATGTTTACGGCTTTAGTTTATGGTGCAGATTTCGGGACTAAGCTTAGTGAGTTTTTGGTAATGGCGAATGATAGCTGGTATAAAAACCAAAATTTGTTTTCTGAAAACGCATCAACTATGGTGACGATGAACATTCCATTTTCGAAATGCAACAGACATGGGTGATGATTAACACAGGATTTCTGAAAACGCATCGGCCATGGTGATGATGAACAGTGAATTTTCAAAAATGCACCAACCATGGTGATGATGAACAGTAGGCTTCGACACTGTAGTTCGCGGAGAATAATTTTTTCTTTTTCTCTTTTCGGAATAACCATTTTATCGTGGGAAACAGAGTTTGTTTGGAGTGCCTAACCATTTTACCCTTCAAGCTTGAAATTAAAAGTGAGTCAGGTGTGCATTTAACTGTGAAATAGACGGCAGATGGACGGAAAACTTTTTTGCATCGAAACGTTGAAATAAGGGCGAAAATGCAACAAAATGAAATGTAAGGACGTTTTCCGAAACAAATGCCAAACGTAGGGACGTTTTGTGCTATTAACCCAAAGAGGAAATTAGGCACATAGCTTTGTTATTGTCAAAACTTTGAAAATTAGATATTTGGATAAGATTTTAAAAAAATAAGGTAGAACCAAAAAAAAAAAAATCCCGAAATTATGTCAATATTCTCTCTCATCCTCCTAATATAAATTGCAATCCTTAGAAAATCACTGCAGAAGATTATCCCATTGGCTTTAGTTAATAACATTCTGTAGTTATCGAAAATATTGATGATTTATGCTTAAAAACTAAATGAGGGACCCTATGACGATAAATAAGGATAAATGAGTTGTATGTTACTTAATTGTATCAAAACACGTTTACAAATGAGACATCACTTTATAAATAACCTTCTTTGCCGCATTACATTCGTTAAAATCAGCGTGAAATATACATACACATCCACACAAATTTGTGAATTTCGAAGGTGAACGAGAGTGCCACTACCAACTTAACTACACTACTAAAGTTACTAGTGCATGTACATGCATTTGTAAGTATTGAAACAAGACAAAATCATCGCTACCAACTAAACTCCTTTGTCAAAACAAATTGGTAGTATTGCATCACTACTGCATTCAATGATATATGCATCCACAAACATGTATGTGTAGGCATAATTGAATGGTAGTAACATTCAATGACACACACCCTAACATATAAATACGCTTATCTGTCAAATAGCCATACTTATTGAATCACTCCGTTAAAGTTATTCCATATAACATATTTTTTAAAAGTTCAACACATGACAACGTTACAGCTATCTAATACCTTTATTAACCAAATCTGCAAAATAATTTTGATGTTGCATTGTCATCGCATTGATTACAATTATATCTATGTATGCTATTTATGGCAAAAAACCATCTTTACTAAATCATACTGTGAAAAGTTATTATTACATTGTAATTACATTCAATTTCAAATATACATAAATACACATACACACACTATCTTATTCACTAGAAATAATGCTAGATGGTCCCTAGGGCACATCTCCAAGTGATAAAAGGGGAGGGTGGAGAAATTCAACTTTGTTTGAGGCTGCCGCGTTAAGGGTTCGAATCCTGAAATATGGATTTGGCTCTTGGGTAAGTGCAAGTGTACAAGCAGCCTTTCACCCTTTACCCTTGGAGGCATAACCTGCGATTTACCTCCCTCACGATACTCTAGGACAGGGGCGGTGAGGGACCCTTAAAGTTGGGGTTCAACCTTTAGAAATAATGCTAGATGTAATCAGTTTTGGTGGTGTGGGTCCCTTGATTTACCTTCAAATGAAAATGTAATACAATTTAATGAATTGGACAATGAATGAAGGAATTCACTTCCTGTAATGATTATGATAATCATTTTATAAAGTTAACACATGCTACATACTTACGGCAGATAAAGTATTACAATAAATCAATGTAGTAGTCAAGGTTATTACAGTGATTCTATTTAATCCCACTATGGTTGTAACCACAATTTAGGTGGCACTAATGTAGCATTAATTGGTAGGTAGAATTAAATAACTTATTTAATTTCACATCTCATTTAATTTATCATCTAGTGTCACCTAATTTGGGGTTGCACTCAAATTATTATTACTTAACCAACGTATTTAATTACAACTACTCACATTTCCAATATCTCGATAGCAAACAAATACATACGCACCTACATCGAAATAAACCTTGTTCAATAGATTGCTTCGTCAATCAAAGTTATTGTTGCGTTGTCATCACACTGAATGACAAATACAAAAACATATACGCTATTATATCAAAAAACCATCTTTATTTAATCACATCGTTAAAGTTACTATTGCTGCATTCAATTTCAAATACACATAAATGCAAGCACATATTCACTTAACCTTTGTACTAGAATAATGCTATCTATACCAATTTAGGTGGAGTGAACTCCTTGATTTACATCCCAACGAAATTCTGACACAATTTAATGAATTGGAGAATAAATTAGAGAATCTACTTCGTAGGTTAATTGATAATGAGAATCAGCCGATAAAATTATCACATATATACCTCAATTATAGATAAAGTTCTTGAATATATCTCTTCATCTATCAACACAATCAATACATTCAATTACAACTATCAAAATTTCAAAAATCTGACAAAATACGCGTATGTATCCTACATCACAATTAATATTGTTCAATAAATCACTACTTTAGGTCAAAGTTACCATTGAATGGTCAACGTATTCAAATACAAATACATACATGTATACATATATACGGTCAAATGTAATTAAGTTCCTATTTTTGATAAATAATTATTTTTCTTTATCCGTTTTGAACTCTGTCAGACTGTCAGTTAAGAAACGCAGCTGAGTCTGTATTCACATTGTTTGGACTTGTCCGTGGTCCCCACTCTCCAACACCATCAGCACACCAAGTCACCAACTTTCTGTAGTCTACACAGGGAAACACAGAGCAAAAACTCCCTACAATTTCCCTCTATTCTCTCTCCAAATTCGAGGCTCAGAGGGGTTCTATCGATCAATTAAAATTAAGGCTTTTATTCTTTCGGCTTCAGTTTATTCTTCAATTTTTTAATGTTTCTTTGATTTTCTATTTATGAAGGTTTGAATTTTAGAGGAAATGGAGTATGTGGGGAGAAAGGTGAAGAAAGAGTTTGAAGGGCATGGTACATTCTTCGGTTCTGTTGAATCGTACGACGCTTCAACTAGGTTTTTCAAGATCGTGTACGAGGACGGCGATTCCGAGGAATTGGACTTGACTGAAATTAGTTCTCTATTGGTGTCTTCAGAGGGACTGGAGTCGGCTCGGGAAGCGCAGCCATCCTCCGCGGAGGAGCCCACCAGAAGGCTTGTTCGCAAGCGGAGGAAGCGGAGCCATATGAATACAGGTAAAATTGGTATTTCAGTAATAGAGAGTGGCGTTTCTGGTAATTCTGGGGACATGGAATTAAATGCGGTTGGTTTGAATTTGAATGAAGGGTTGGATTTAAATGATGATGGGTTTAATAATTTAAATGATGATTATGAGGGGACTTTGGGTAATAATTGTGATGTTGGTGGGGCTAAGCTGCAAGGTGTGAATTTGAATGAAGCTGTGAATTTGGAATCGAGGGATGAGGGCATGGCTTTAAGTGAAAGGGTTTCAGATGATAGGTTGGGGAAAAGAAAAGAATTAATTGATTTAAATTTGGATGTAAATGAAGATTCTGAGAATTTCAGTCCCAATGGAAAAAGGGTTTGTTTTGACTTGAATTTAGAGTTGTCAGAGAATGAGATTAAGAATCCGGATTATTTCCTGGTACAGTTTGAGAAAAATGAAAACTTATGTGCAGAAGAAGAGAAGCTGGAGGGGGAAGAAATTGGTGGGGAAAATAAGGGTATTTTATTTAATGTGGAGGTTGAAAAAGGAAATGCGAATATAAATTTAGAAAAAATAGGAGTATCAGTGGAAAACTGTGCTGGCATAGCCGATTATGAAAATGAGGTTCCAGTGAGTGCGCCAAGGGGCAGAAGGGGTAGGAAGAGGAGACAGGTCTCGGATAACAATGTTAACTCTGCTACGCCAGAGATGGTAAACATGGATGGGGAAAGTGGGAATGTGATTATAAATTCAAAAAACAACAACGAAACCCCATGGGAAAGTGGTAGTGGAGTACTTGATTATGATTACCAAGTTCCTGGAAGTGAGCCAGGAGGGAGAAGAGGTAGGAAGAGAAGAGATTTATCTGATGATAATATTCCATCTGCTACGCCAGAAACAGGATTGAGAAGGAGCAATCGCAGAGTGAAAAGGGATTCATTTTCTGGTCAAGATCATATATTTAATACAGCAGGGTTAGATGGAGTCGCTGATCAGTTGTCCTCTCCTGCTATTAGCTCAGTTTGGGAGGAAAAGATCAAAGCATTGGGTTGTGAAATATTTGAGGAAAACATTCTTCCGCCAAAGGTGGAGTTGCCACCTTCTTCCGGGAATTTGGATTTAAATGGAGTTCCTGCATTTAACATTCTTTCTATTTATGCATTCTTGAGGTCTTTCAGTATTTCGCTGTTTCTAAGCCCCTTTGAGCTGGATGATTTTGTGGCATCTGTGAAATGTAACTATTCTACATTATTGTTTGATTCCATTCATTTTTCCCTTTTGCAAACGTTACGGAAGCATTTGATGTCGCTTTCCAATGAAGGTGACATGTCCTCATCTAATTGTCTCAGGTATTTAGTTTACTTTCATTCCAAAAGTTATGCATTTGACATCCCCTTCCTTGGCTCTTATTCTTTTCTATTCAATTTGTTAATTAGGTCTCTTAATTGGGATTTGCTGGACTTGATCACATGGCCCATGTTTGCGGTTGAGTATCTGTTGCTGTACAGTTCTGAATACATACCTGGCTTTGATCTGTGTCACTTGAAGCTTTCTCAGAGCGACTATTACAAAATACCTGTGTCGACAAAGATTGAGATACTGCAGCGCCTTTGTGATGATGCGATGGAAGTAGAATACATCAGGTTAGAGATAAATAGAAGGACACTAGCAACAGAACGCCAAGGGGGTTTTGTTCGGACTACGAAGTCTGACAGCTCCAAGAAAAGAAAGGCTATGATGGATGTTGCTAGCAGTTCTTGCATCACAGAGGAGGATGTTGAAGAAACTGCAGATTGGAACAGTGATGAATGCCGCCTATGTAAGATGGATGGAAACTTAATATGTTGTGACGGTTGTCCTGCGGCATTTCATTCCAGGTGCGTAGGAGTTGTCAGCAGCCTGTTGCCAGAGGGGGATTGGTATTGCCCTGAATGTGCAATTAACAAGGATAAGCCTTGGATGAAAATGGAGAAGTCTATTCGAGGAGCAGAACTGTTGGGAATGGATCCTTACCACCGACAATATTATAGCAGCTGTGGTTATCTGTTGGTGTAAGTCCCTTTCTTTATAAAAACCAAGAAAATTACGTGAATTTAATTTTTGTGAATGGTTAATCTATCATTTAGGTCCATAAACAGAATAATTCATAAGTTGGTAGACAGATCTTATAAATGTCTGAGTTTTGTGATGTTTTAATAATCATAAAGTTGCTGCGTCTTGCATGGTAGTGAAAATATAGAAGGTATATATTACAAAATACATTGACTTAATGACTGATATTTCGAGATCCATTTCTAAACAGTCTAAGCATAGCCCCTGTTTGACAACCACTATAATAAGAAATTTGGGGAAAATGTATTTTAGAAAAGTAAATTTTGGGAAAATGTGTGGTTAAAAAGAGAAGGAAAAGTTTTTGATTTACTTGTAATATTATTTAATAAAAAATGTGATTGAAAATAAGAGAGAGAAAAATGTATTAAAATTTTAATGAGAACCATAAAAGGGCATACTTTTTTTTATAAGCTCTAGCTTTTCTTAATGCTTCGACGATGCTGAATCAAAGTTCAGCCTCTATCCTTTCTGCCTATTGCACATTACGATTTTTCGGCTAATGTGCATGTATACTTGATTTCTATGATGCTCGGACTCTTCAGTCCGGTCGGAGTACCCGTATCGACACGACTCGACATGGGTACGAGTATGAGACATGGGGCGGACATGGTACTTTGCAACCGTACACGCCATGGTGGAGAAAGCGACAGCACTAATGGAGAAAACATCCGACGAAATTCACGGCCATGATTGGAAATTGAGACGTCGCTTCATAAATAACCTTCTTCGCCACATTAGCATTCGTTAAAATCGATGTGAAATATACATACACACACACAAAATTGTGAATATCGGAGGTGAACAAGAGCGTTGCTACCAACTTACCTACTCTATTAAAGTAAACTTGATTTTTGTGATGCTCGGACTCTTCAGTCCTGCCGGAGTACCCGTGTCGACTCGACACGACACAGGTATGGGTATGAGATATGGGGTGGACACACTATTTTACAATCGGACACGGCATGGTGGAGAAAGCAGCAACACTAATGTAGTAAACATCCAATGAAATTCACGGCCATGATTCATCGTCATCAACAGCAGTAGAAAAATTTGGAGGTTTACATGTGAGTATTCAGGAAGTGAGAACGAAGTAAAATGGTTGTCGCGTAGAGGGCGGAGATAGGGGACGATTATGAAAATGAGACAGCGGTGGGAATGGATGTAGGGTAACGTAGAGTTAAAAGGCAAACGGACAATTTCTAGAACAGCCTACCTAACTAGCTTAAGAAAAAAGAGTGTTTATAGGTGGAAGCACTAACTTTAAGAGTTTCATGGGCTTCCTATTTCTTGGCCCATTTCTCCAATAGCCCAACTAATTGGGTTAAGAAAAAAGAGGCAGTCTTCTCCAATTTATTCCTTAAGACTAGCGGGTGCCTCTTTTCCAATTCTCGCCAATCAAATAAAAAAGAGCTCTACTTTTAAAAAAATAACTTCTAAATACATTCAAATATTATACAAAAGTTTACTTTATTTTAGTCCTTTTGAAGTTTCAAAGACGTAACCACATATCCGTGTCCGAAATTTGGACCTTTTTTAGTCAAGTCTTCGTATCTTACATTTTAGAAAATAGAAGGTTCGACACTTATATATGTACCTGTACCCAAGTTCGAGCATCATAGGTTGATTTAGTGCTATTGCATTTGAATTTGTTGGAAAAGGTTTCTGTCCATTGCTAGTTGTGGAAGAAAGAAACATCGATTTCTTTTGGATTGCGTTTGGTGATACATTATCAACCTGATGTTGGTGTTGGATGCTCACAGTATCCAATATCATGATGATAGTTTCAATTTGGTAATCATAAGTTGGCTTATTAGGGTGGGCATTAAATGGAGGGCATGCATATTTATTTTTGCCTATTGTGATGGCTACAATGCACTTGGAAGGGGATTGAGCTATTGCTTATTATATGTTTATTTCTTTACTGGCTGCAGTGATCATGACTCCTTTGGCATGTTCTAATTCAAACTATAGTGGTGCAAGCCTCCTATCCCGAACCGTAGTTTTGTTGGTTCAAAAAAAAAAATAATAATAATAATAATAAAATAAAAAAACCGTTTGGCTGTGCTTAGAAGTTATTTTTGTAGAATCTAGTAATTTTTGTTAACAAAACAAGCAAGTTCGAAAAGCACATTTGGCAAAATAAGTAACTTTTACTTAAGCTAAACAGACTTGAGCCTTGTTCCCAATAAATATGGAGTTATCTACACGTGTCTAATTTTACTACTCTAACTGCTCCCTGATTGAACGAGATTCTTTCCAGTAACAAAAGGAGACTTGGTCCAATGCACAAGACCATTGTATGGACTATATTTCAACAGTACAAGACTTTTCCTTACCTCGTGCAATGAAGTGTTTAGTCCGGTTATTAAGAAGGAGATGATGCTGAGAAGGATTAAATAGTTGATAGCGAGCAATCATCTAGAAAGGTTAAATTATCGTTCATATGAAACGAGAGTAATGAAGTACCTATTTTTTGGAATTTAATAGTCAATCTTCTTTTGTAATTGAGTTGTAACAATTGCAAACATTCCCTCCCTCTTTGACTTTGATCGATTTACCTGCAGAATGTGCAATGGTCTTAATATTTAGTCGAAAAAAGGAAAATAGGCCATTGAGTTAAATTAATAAAATTTTACTTACTTAATAGGACAACAAGAAAGCCATGACCTATTTGATCCTTCAGCCATTTGGGCTTCAATTTCAAGAGCGAATTAGTGATCTGACGCTTCTCTCCATTCATTATTTATTTGTTTCGTATTTTGATGCAACTTGTTATATCTACTATTTTTTTCTTTACTGTTATAACAACCTTGTAATTGGGAAGAATGCGGGATAGTTCGTCGAGAGGATTCATGACCACACATATCAAAAGATCCAATATCGACCAATCCTTTGCAACCTTTTAAATTATCTCATCTAAAAGTTTAAGTTGTTAAAGGACATAACACGTACTAATGCAAGCCATATTCATTTTGTAACTTGTGTGCACAACTTCTATATATGGACAGTGGCATGCCTTGAGCTTAAGATTCCTGGCTTCTTTGATACCATGTTGAACCATTTTATATTAGCTTAAGCTATTAGAGAAAGATGAGTATTCAAATTTCGTTGCCAACACGTCCACATCACATTATGTTATTTTGGTCTCGTCTAACTAATTATTAATAATAATTTGCATGAATTGAAAGGCAGCTGATTATCTCTATACTTTTATAATATTGTAGTTTACAACTACGAAAGAAAATAACCTCCCCTTTTGTCTTTGTGGTACGTTATGCCTTGAACATAAACACACGCTATACTTTTCAACACATTTGTGGTCTATTGCTTTTAACCGCCCAACTACTCTTCGCTTCTTGGCTGAGTCACCCCCTCATTTAACCTATTTTGTGTTGATGCCAGCTCCTATTCGAGTTTTAGTAAAATGTTCGCTTCTTTGTCGCTAGGTTTCCATTTGATTTTGTTTTGGATAAGATGATGGAAGATTTAACAAGCTACGACTTGAATACATGATCAATACCTTAACAAAATTGATTATAGCTTTTTAATCTACTAGCAAACTAGATCTCAAAAGAATATAGATAAAAATTTACTCGGAGTCTTCTCTCTTTATATGTTTTACCATACAAGCTAAGACTAGAAAGAAAAGAATTGTGATTAAAAGCAGAGCTTTATTCTCTCAGAGTGAAGAGTTTCTCCTCTTGTTAGAAATGTTTGCTGGAAATTCTTCTGTAAAAAAGAGAATACCAATTTAGAATTTTGAAAATCATTTAATTGAATCAAGACAACATGTTAGCACATGTGCACCACTTTAATAATAAGAGAGGGGATAGAACACTCAATTTCACAACTTCTGTATTTAACTGTGGTATATTCTATAGTTCATACCGATATATGAATTTATGTTTTTATGCATTGCCATCATTACAACAACTAATTAAGACTATATGATTCTTTTTCCATTACGCCAATAGGTTCATTGTTAGATATATTGGGAGACAAGTTTTTTGATCCTTAGTAACTACTACAGCCATGTTGTTTATCCCTTTTTTGATTTGTTCTACCAACATCATCACTCTTATAGTGGGAGCCTTTTTAAGTTCATGCAAAGCATGTACTAACGACTTATGTTCCTCTTATATTTTATCCTCAATTCCAATCGGCACTACATCCACTGGTTGGTGCAAAATAATTTTTATTGGGCATTTAATATATCTATTCTAGTTATGGAGTTACTAACTACTAGGGCATTAATTGTACATTTTTACGTTTTAAATGTTAAATAACATTAGCTTTACTCAAAAAAGAGGAAGAAAAATTTAAAGAGATGTCTTGAGGCGTAATCAACTATAGCCCCTCTTAAGCACCTAATTTTCAATTCACAAAATGCCTTGACATGTGGAGAGCAGTTAGATGGGGGCAGAAGTGTATCAATTAAAAAAAAAAAAAGAACGTATTTGAGTGTATATTAACTTGGCATTCCCGTCAGACCAAGAAATAAACTGTCTAATGTGGGACCTATGCATTGTTTTAAAGGATGTTTGAGTCTTGCATTAAACACCTCGATGCTTATGTCTCGATTGCCATTTGTCAAGGCTTACACCTCGAATTATTGAGATTTACTCCTCAAGGCTAGTTTTTTCATTATAGGCCTAAGCTATTTGGGCTATTATTTCACTAGTCTATATGCCTTGTACATAAGGGAAGGATAAGATGTCATTGCAAGTGGATGCTTACAAAGAATGAAAAGGAGTTAATTGTTCCAATGGTTACTCAACTTAGGTCCATATCTTTGATTGATTATTGAAATTTAAAATGTCGAGTTTTGGTCACTGAACTTAGGTCAATGTCTTTTATTGTTCACTAAACTTATGTCAATGTCTTCGATTGCTCACTAAAATTTAAAATGTCGAGTTTTGATCATTGACCTTTGAAAAATGTTGTACATTACTCAATGAACTTTGGAATATGTCGTACATTACTCACTAGCATAATGGATGAATTATGAAAAATATCGAGTTTACAGTAAGTAATGTACAATATTTTTCAAAGTTCAATGACTAATGTACAAAATTTTTCAAAGTTTAGTGGCCAAAACTCTACATTTTAAAGTTCAGTGGCTGATCAAAGACATGGACCTAAGTTCAGTGACCATTGGAACAATTAACTCAATAAAAAGTAACTTCAATAGTGTGAGGAGGATGATAAGGGGGTTCAAATATGTTGATGATTTCTCTTAAAAGTCCCATGCAATGATGATATGAGAGACTTGTAGGTTGTTTCCTCTTAGTAGTGCACTAGAATTTTGGTACGTGATTATTAAGTTGAGAATATACTATTTACTACTTTATTCGTCTATTTTAGGTTTATCTGCAAATTAGACTTAATATTGTTAAATCTGTTTTATTATGGATTTTTAAGATGGTATATGGTTTGATATGGACATAAATTTTGTATTCTCGTATTCTTTTGAATTGTTCTATTGGTTTGTCTTGATGTTGGCTTACCCACAGCCTCACTGAGGTAAAATTTCTCAGTACCCAATTGAATCTTTTTATATATCATGATATCAGCTGGTTAAATAATGCCATTTTTGATTGGTGGATTCTTAGTAGCTAGCATGGTCAACCTAAACACTAACCGCTTAGTTTAGTACTTTGAAAGAGTGCGTAATGTAACTTGATTCATTTATTGATCTTTTATCCATTAACATTGTTGTTCATTTAGTTTTGAGCTGCTGCAACTTTTAAACTGAGAGCTAGATTGTTCTTAAATGTGATATATTTCCCTAGATTTGATCTACGTGCATTAGAAGTTCTAATTCTAGAAACCACAAAAACCGGTGTTTATGTCAGTCACGATCATTACATTATTTTACTCAATCGATCACTGCACTTCCAAATTTTGCTGAGAAAGTTATATTATGCTTTCTTTATATCCTCTTTCCAGTAGGCGCTGCAATTATCTTACAATAATGAACTTACCTCGTCCATGTTTTCCATGAAGTTCAAATCTCTTGTTATTATTGGCCTTGTGATTCTGTTTTGATGATTAACCTGTTATTAATTAACCATGCAATTCCTCATTACTTTGTGTTTCTCTTTTAGTCGTATAATTTATGGTGTTTTGATCGTTTTGGCTTTGTACGTGCGTGTTGCTTTAAATGTATGCTGACTTCTGCATGACCATACTAGCAGGTCAGAGTTATGCAATGATGAATATTCGTTTTGGTACTACCATAAAAATGATTTACCCACCATTATAGATTCACTAGAGTCATCCCCATTTGTATATGGCACAATAATAACTGCTGTTAGTAAGCATTGGAATGTCACTCATGGAGATGATGGGTCAAAAACTGATTTGGATGCTCACTCCTCTATACACTCTCTTTTTCCTATAAAAGGGCTGCTGCCTCATATGCATCCTACACCTTCAGAAGCACATATCAAGGATGTTGCTGAAAGAAAGTCGGAAGAAAAATCCATCGTCTCTACTTACCCTAGTAACATAGAACCTGGGGTTCCGGAGTGTGTCAATATGATGTTGGGGACTGATAACCATGGTGCAAAGATGGAAAATCGATTGGCAAGTTCTGAAGGATCAGCCGAAGTCTTCCAATCAGTGACTAACACTGATAACATTAAGGAAAGTGGGCAGGATTGTTCAGAAAGAGGCACTGGTATATCATCATATAATTCTGAAATTCCATCGAAGTTTGTGAACTCTGGAAATCATTATTTAACATCTACTATCTTAGAAATTGAACAAAGAACGAATCTCATCTCTGCAAATCATGGCCATGCCCCATCCATCATAGATCCTTGTGGAATTATGCCTCAAGGGTGTTGTGCGGCAACTTATGTTAACTTCTATGAATTTGCTTGGACAACATCATCAGTTGTTGAAGCGTTAATGCGTAAATCATCAGAAAAGACATCTGAAAAAATCATAAGATCAGAAGAAGAGGTTATTACCGGGCAGTTGAAGGTTATATCAAGTAAATCTGCTTATTTATGCTGGCCGAATATTCAAAATTTAATTGCAAAGAGTAGGAAAGAAAAATGTGGGTGGTGCTTCACTTGCCAAGGTCCTGAAGAGGAAAGGGACTGCTTATTCATTGTGAATGAAAATGGTCCTGCTGTTGAAAATTTTACTAGTGAGGTTTTGGGTTTTCGGTCTAGAAAGAACATGAAAAGCCATCTTATTGATGTCATGTGCCAAATTATTTGCACTGAAGATCGTCTACAAGGGCTTCTGTTGGGCCCATGGTTAGATCCTCAATATTCCGAGCTTTGGCGTAAAAGCGTTCTTGGAGTGTCTGACATTGCTTCATTGAAAAGTTTTCTACTCAAGGTAAGAATATTTCCTTATTGGATCTCTAAGTTTATATACTTGTGGATATATATTTAAATTTTTACTGATGCTGAGGTGTTAAACTCCAAAGATTATTGTCTTCTTAAAGAAATAGTTTGTCCTTTTTAAAATGATTGTCAGAAAGTATCTTTCGTTCACGTGAGAGCTCATCATCTGGCTGTGTCTGAACAAGTATTTTTTGACCTTGTTAACAACGCCCAGCCTTGTGAATTATCACAGAGAATAAATCTTGGTTTGCTTTGACAACTTGCAGAACTATTTATTATCAAGAATGGGATGATGATATGGTCCAATAAAGCAAACCACAACATATTGTGCAGGATCTGGGCTTGAGTTTCTTTTGATGAGAACAATAGCCATAGGCTGTTCATTTTAACTGATTTTCACAGTAGAAGTAAAATGATCTGTTGCAGTTGGATATTGTCTGAAGTTTTAATTTGGAAACAGTGAATTTGATTATATATACATTGGCAACAGGTGATAAATTTAGAAAAAAAATTAGTAAACGAAAAGCTTCCTTATTAAAAATACCTAATGGGGTATGCCAGCCACTCAAGTCTAGTAAATTTCGATAATCTGAAATTTTCCTTTGGCATTTTGAGGCTCAAGGGTGTAACAATGTTTTCAAAAGTATACATACATGCACACATCATAATTCCAGGAAGATAGATAATGAAATATGCTAATCTATTTCTCAGCTCCAGAAAACATTGTTGATGGCCTTAGAATGTAGAAATTTTACCATCTTATATTTCTAGACTACAAAAGTACATTAAGTTTAAATGACAAAAAACGCATATTCCGGAACAGAATAAAACATGGATATAAGATGAATCTTTGTCTTATCTTTTCATTTCCCTCTTTTCGGCTTTGAAACATTTTTATTCGTGTTTTCCCTATTGCACTTCATACTAGTTATCTGATTATTTGCAACTTTCAACACCAGCTAGAGTCAAACTTGCATCTTCGAGCACTTTCAGCAGATTGGCTGAAGTACGTGGATTCTGTTCCTACGATGGGTTCTGCTTCTCATGTTGTGAGAAATTCTGTACGAGCGTCTATGAAACATGGAATTGGCAGGAAGAGAGCTAGGTTTTTGGAGCTGGATACAACTTCATCTTCAAGTTCTGCAAATGGATTGATCTTATTTTGGTGGAGAGGTGGGAGAATTTCACGTCAGCTGTTCAATTGGAAGGTTCTGCCTCGCTCTTTAGCTTCCAAAGCTGCCCGACAAGGTCTGGAGTATCTATTCTTCTGTTTAAACTTAGATCCTTGTGGAAAACACACTTTTCTGAATATGTTTGAAGTTTAAACTGTTGCAGGTGGATGCAAGAAGATACCAGGCATCCTTTACCCTGAGAGTGGAGAATACGCAAAAAGGAGTAAATGTGTTGCCTGGCGAGCTTCTGTTGAGACATCAATAAGCGTGGAACAGCTTGCTTTCCAGGCATGTCTCTCTTATGATTCAATATGCCTCCCACCTTCATTCCAATATTTGCTTTCCATTCACCTTGGCCTAAAGGCCAACTAGATGTAAAATGATTGCTGGCGCCAAACTCTCTAAAGGGCCTGCCTTTTCTTTTATTATATTTTATTCACCAAGTGATGGTCTATGGGAATTTGGTCTAGCTGTCAAAGAATATCACATTTATGATAATTAAATTCGTTTAGATTCCTGGTCTGTACGATGAAAACATTCTCTGAACAGCTATTGGCTCTACATTTTACCCCATCCAACAGGGGAAAGAGATGAGAACAAAGCAATATGTTGCAACTTAACTAAGGGGGTGTTTGATATCCATTTTCTTGTAAAAATGCATTTTAGAATAGTAAATTGATGGGAAATGTGTGGTTGAAAAATAAGGAAATTTTTTTGATTTACGTGTAATATTATTTTAATAAAGAATGTGTGGTTGAAAAGAAGAGAGAAAAATGCATTTTGAAAAAAATGAGTACCAAACGGGGCCTAAGTTATCTGTCGTTGACATTTTTCATGTGCCCAGGTCAGAGAGCTTGATGCAAATATCAGATGGGATGACATTGGGAACCCAAACCTTCTATCAAAGATGGACAAGGAGTCCAAAAAGTCAGCCAAATTATTCAAAAAAGTTATTATACGTAGAAAGTGCTCTGAGGGATCAGTGGTTAGGTATCTTCTTGATTTTGGCAAGAGAAGATTTATCCCTGATATTGTTGTGATACATGGATCCATGCTTGAAGATTCCTCTAGTGAAAGGAAGAAATATTGGCTGGAAGAGTCTCATGTTCCATTGCATCTCCTGAAAACGTTTGAAGAGAAAAGAATTGCTCGCAAATCAAATAAGACATGCTCTGGAAAACTTCGTGAGAGCAGTGTGGTAACGAATAAAACCTTCAAGGAAAAGGGATTTTCATACCTTTTCTCAAGAGCAGAGAGATTGGAAAATTATCAGTGTGGACACTGTAACAAAGATGTTCTCATCAGGTATGATATGATTATTAATTGTTAATATTGGAATTTCTTTTAGAAAAAACAGGACCATATTTTTATCAAAGAAAGGGAAAATGAGTGGCAGTAGATAACAAGTTGTTCTTAGACAAACAAGACCCTTCTAATAGTTCTTAGATTCGAAGTAAAATCAAAAGATAACCAAACATAATATGCAGTTACTTTTGAATATGCAGTCTTGCTTTATAGTTGTAGTTTTACAACATAAGGTTTAAGTCATTCCTTTTGATATTTTCTTTTGTGAGGTTAGATAATCTAGATGGTTAGTTAATTTTTATTTTTTTTATTTTTCTCTGTTGGACATGTGTGTTGGTGTACCCACATTGGCTTTCTTTATGATAGATACATGATTTGATATTGGTGTGAGGTTATTTGTGCATGGACAAGTTTTTCCTTTTATGTTACAAATTATATGCGTATTGGTTTAAAAGTAGTATGTATATCCATGATTCATTAATTTGAATAGTATTAGAGAACGTTGTGGCTTAAACTGTTTATGTTTGCTTGTGAATCACTTTTTGGCCTCTGAATTTGCAGTCTCAGTGATCAGTTTTCTCTTGTCCATTTGCAGGGAAGCAGTGAGTTGCCAGTACTGCAAAGGTAAACTTCTCTTTGTGGAAGAGTTTCTGGTTTATGTGTTTCTTCAATTATCCCTATATTGCAAAGACAAATCAATTGTTGCATTTGCCAGTCTGTCTTCGTCATTGTTTAATTCAGCATGCATGAGAAAGGAATTCAAAGTATTTTGATTGTTTAAAAATGGTTCAAATTTCTTTTATTAGTCTACCATCTTACTGTTTCATCTTTTTCTTTTCATGCTTGGTGCAATCACAACAAATGTTGAAATTTTATTTTACTTGGACCAATTTAAACCCATATATTCCTGTTTGCAAACCTGACTTTTCAAAATTGTTAGGCAAAACTAATTGTGTTAAATTAAATCAACATATTGATTTGGAGTTGTGTAATGAAATTTCTGGACTTTCTTCATTATCAGATACCAAATAACTTTCTCCTTCTATCCTGCCTGCAGTGTTTCTGTAGGAGTTGATGTACATAACTGTAATCATCCAATACTTACACGATTGAGTTGTTTAGTGTTGGCATTCTTTTTTTTTTTTTTTTTTAACTCGGGCACACTTGTTAATCACATTAAACTTGAGACCTTTATGCTTTGCCATGAAATAGAGATTATCACAACTGTTCATTTTCTTTAGACCACTGAATGATGATTTTTTTGACGTTTTATGCTTTGCCATGAATTAGAGATTATATCAACTGTTCATTTTCTTTAGACCCTGAATGATGATTAGTTTGGACAGTCTTATTGGTTTATCAAGGCTCACTGGAATTATTGCTTTATGTTCATTTTGGAACTGAAATTTTTCCTACCTGCATGCAGGAATAGTTATAGAATATTGTTAATAAATATACCTCTACTGTCAATTGTATTAAGCGTGTATCATTTTCTAAAATATTTTCCCTTAAATATTGAACTGTTTTTCTAGTAGTTTTCTTTTTTACGTTAGCGATGATCTGGATTCGGGGGTTGGCTTGGCTTTGCTATTGAAGGTCTGGTGGTGCTTGATTGTGCCTTAAAGTTTGTTAGTAATTTTTAAAGTGGGTCTGAAATTGATGGTAGTTGATGCTTGGGCCAACAGAAAGGTGCCAGTAGCAGTTGGATGGTGCTGGCAGTGATGTCAGGAAACAGTAAAATAAGGAGATATCTTGGGGTTACAAATATAAATTTGTATCTTTGTGGATTGAACTAGTTTTTAATTTGAAATAGTGGATATACTACATGCTTGATTCACGTGACTTCCCATGATTTATGAATTACTTCTAAAAAACACTTAAAATATCAACTTATTTATATTTTTATGGATTTTCAGGCTTTTTCCATAAAAGACATGCAAGGAAGTCTGCTGGGTCCATCGTCGCTCAGTGTACATATACATGCCATAAATGTCTCGATGGGAAGTCCATGGAAATGGATACTAAGACGGGGGAGTCCAAGCCACCAAAAAGTAAGAAAGCATCAAAATTAATGAAGCCGTTGGGCTCCAGAAAAGGGAAAAAGCTGGGCAAAGACAGGCAACGAGTGCAATCCCAAAAAAATAAAATGGTTCAACTTCTTGTACCCCTGCGCCGTTCTGCCAGGCATGCTAAACCTGTCGTAAAGACATCCGTGCTGGATACAAAGATCAAAAGACGGAAGAAAGGGAAACAAGCTAAATCAAAAAAAGACAAACCGAAGAAGCCGGACAAACTGAAGAAACCAAAAAATAGTAGTTTGCAGAAGAAGAGAACACTGGTCAATTATAGTTACTGGTTGAATGGTCTTCGGTTGTCAAGAAGGTTAAATGATGAAAGGGTGATGCATTTTAGAAGTAATTTGCTTGTCCTTAATGGGGAGTCGACTTCCATTGCATGTATGCCGAAATGCAGCCTCTGTGGTGAATTAGAATTCAAATCTGAGCTGAATTATGTTTCTTGTGAGATATGTGGAGGTAACAATCTTTACACGTGATTTATCTTACTTGCACTAAATAAACACATGTATGCTGTGAAAGATTATTATCTCTATCTTGAATTAACTGCTGGCTGAGAAAAATCGTTTTAGAGTCCTTGCCTGTATAAGAATAACTCTTAATATTCATGATAGATGACAGTTACAATTTTATATAGTTACGTATGTATGACTGACGTTTGGCACAACCAGCTCAGGGAAGGCACCCAAATTTGTCGATATAATTAGTTTACTATTAAATTACAAATTTTCACAATTTGCAGATTGGTTTCATGGAGATGCTTTTAATCTCAAAGCTGAAAAAGTTGAAAAGCTCATTGGATTTAAGTGCCATAAGTGTCTTTATAAGAACCCTCCAGTTTGCCCCCATGTTTGCTACTGGAAGCAGCCAAGCTGTGCTTTTTCCAGAAATTAATGTGGGGCGTGAATGCACTGGGAAAGAATCTACTGGTCTATCCTTCTTGGAGAAAAGATTTACTGATTAGAAATTTCTGCCAAATGAAGAATCTAATGAGGCGTTCTTGATTGATGATGATCATGAGAAGCAATCATCCAATTCCTGATTCTAACCAGATACAGGCAAGTGATGCAAAAGCAGGACTTTAAATACTATTTCAGAGTAGAAAACAGCAGTTGTTAACTTCAGTGAGGAAGGAAGACCTCTTGATGAATTGGTACCAACAGGAGAAGACCTTGCTGGAAGCTGACCATGGGAAGAAGCCATGTTTACATTGTTGATGCATGACCATTTGAAGAATGGTTTGATAAACTACCCTTCTGTAATCTGTAGTCAGTAGAACTCTTCCCGACTAATCCTAGTTGTCCCCAAAAACAATTTTTGTGGGAGAGAAAATAGATTAGAATTCGTAGTTCATACTTACCTTTATACAAGAGATTGTGCTATACTCTAGGCGCTTAAACGTTTTCGTGAATCTAGCTGAAACGAAATGATTCATTTCAATTTAGAGCAACCGAAAAAGCGAAGAATTAATTTGTTGCTCCTATTCTTCTTCGAATATCTTCATGTTTTTGGTGAGTCATTATTGCCATATTTGGTGCTGAAGATAATGATTTAAATGAATACATATAGCCTCTCTTTAAATGCTTAGCTTTTAATCGAGATGGTTCAACATAACATTGTAACTAAGCAAAAGACCTGAGTTCGAGTCTCATTGCCAATTTTTAAAGGAAAATTGTGAATGATTTAGACATTTGATAAAAAAATGAATCTGATCTGCAAGTTTGATCCATGCTGAAGATGAGATTTAATAGAACATGTGTGGCTTCTCTTTTATAGCTTAAGCTTTTATACATAATGGTTCAACATCTGGCAATATTTGTGTTTTTGGAAACTAGCTGCTGGTACATTTTGCATCTGATACTTGGCACATGGTTTGTTGACAAGTCATTGACAAAATATGGAGTATCCAGGATTAATTTCATTGTTCTTTGAATCATTTCAGGTGGCAATTTTCTTTTTCTGTATTCTTGTATCGTGTCGATTGAAATCTATGTTTTTTGAATTATTTGACTCTGTTCTATAGACCAGAAGCTTGGAAGGTATTGCTTTTAGTAGTTCTCTACTATTGTTATGAGGATGTACCTGAGTCCTTTACTAATTTAACAGTGTTACTGATGGAGATTCTAATGGATATTTGGAAAGACTTGCCATAATTAGACTTGATTTTAGGCAAAAGAATAAGATCTATATTTTGATTGATTTTCGAATATTTTGTTTCGTTTCCCTTCCATAATCATTAGGTTAAATTAGGAATTTCCCTTCTTCATTAGGAGTTTTAAGCTTAAAAACTGGGGATTTTGTATTAGACATACTATTGCTTATTGAAATATTGAATACATTGAAATCTGCTTTTTCCCACTTTCTCTCTGTGTGCTTCTCTCTCCTTTCTTCATATCTATATTCTATGTATACCTACTATGCTGCATTGGTTACTCTTTTTCTGTAACTTGATCTGTCTTTGGTATACCAAATTCTTCATGATCATAGTTATAGAGAATCACCTGTTATATTCATTTTCAAATTTTTTGAAGTGTGGACGAATGTAGTAGTTAGTCATTTTTTTTTTATGGCACACCAAATTCTCTATTGATCTGAATTTATTAATTTTTTCCAATAAATGAAAATTTTTGATGACCATGTGCTAACTTGTTTCACATACAACAATGTGGCACTCTAAATTGATGAAGTATGATATCAAATGTCGTCTTCGTAAAATGGAAGTTCTTGTACGCTGATACACAACAACAATGGGGCATTTTAAATTGATGAAGTATGATATCAAATGTCATCTTCTTAGAATGGAGAAGTTCTTGTACTCTAAACTATGCTTTAATAGGATTTTTTCTTTAAGAAGAAGAAGAAAATGCGCAGAAAATATGAGATATATTTGTTTGAATGACATCTCAATGAATATTATGTTGTGTGACTAACATTTTCTGTTTGCTTCCTTACTTTGATTTTGTAGTCACACACTCAGCAAATTGTGACAGGGGTGCTATAAACTTTTTGTGCCTTGCACGTGAACTGGAGGCTGTATTATGGATGTGGAGTTGGGGACGAAGTTAACATGAACTCACTTGGGAAGTGCTTAAATGTAAGTTCTAGTTACTTTTAGTTAGTTATGTTGAGAGATAAAATCCTTAAACCCTAAAAATTTCACATCGAATAAGGATGAAAACATAGACCAATAAGTGCTTGGGTTACTCCTCTTAATAAGGTTGATCTTTTAAGATAGAATCCTAAGTTTTAATGAATTATTTAGTGCATGTTTGGCAAAGTTTAAAATTTGAATTGGTCAAACATACTTTTATCCACATATTTCATGGGACCCACAACTTACTACCACTTATTATCACACACATTCCGTGGGTTACAAGCACTTAAAAGCACTACCAAGCAAGCACAACCTAACATGATTTTCATAATTGCTTCTTTTACTAACAAAATTTACTATTTTGAAAAGTGGGCTTTAGCTTACCTTCCAGAAAAAGTAACTTTTAAGCAACAAGAAGCATGCTCAAGTCAAATTTTGCTATTTGATTCTTAGCTTCTAATTTGCCTTTCCAGAAATATTACCACATTATTTTGAGTTTCTTCTCTGATGTGAATTCCATCAATTTCAGTAAACAGTCCTGGTATGCTGTTGCAAATTACAGGGTACTAATAAAAATCGAACAAGGAAATCGACGAGACTGGAGCACAATCTAGAGATTAGCAATTAAAGCTCAAGTATCATCTGCTATTGCTTTCTGCTAAAAGGTTTGTATTTTCTTCCCTAGTTATTGTTTTCATTATCATTTTCAAATATTTATGATGAAACCATGATGCTATGAATGTAACTTGATTTGCATGTCCTGAATTTTCTCGAAGTGACGTAGAAGAGGTTTTGTATAGGTGTGTTATTGGATAATGTTTGATAACTGGAAATAAGGGTTGAAGTGTCTGTCTGGAATCATTCCTAGTTATGGACAGTGGTCTCGTTAATTGTGTTTTATGCTTTTGTTTAGAAGGCAAGAATCATATATTTTTCCTTGTACATGCCTGGATATTGAGAAGGCTGTATTTGCAAGTTTTTTCATGTTAGTTTTGGTGGGGTTTTGAATTACTTAAAAACTGTTGGGAAAGTAAGGAAGGACAAGGTGAAAAATGAGACGTAAATTACACGAGCACTTAAATTTCTTGTTATAAAGTAAAGAACTATGGAACATTTAGGGATTGCTTCATTCGACTCAACTCTGCAGAAACCAAATAAAAAAGCTACGAACTTTGGGATACAAATTTCAAACTTCTCATTTATGTTCCTTCTTTTGGTTCTAGACATCTTTCATATTATTAAGTCAGTCGTGATCACTGAACACGGATGCTGTTATTTCTATAAACTGACTTATTTTATCTTTCGTTTAAACTCAGGTATGGATTCAACATCTCTTTGCATATCTACTTGACTCGAGAAAACGTTCTTTGTTGTGTTATATTCTGTTAGGAGGAAAAATATTGTTCAATGTACCATAGAAAGGATCATACTGTGGATATGATTTTCCTGGCTCATGATTTCAACGAAAGCTCTTAGATTTGTGGGTTTGTACGCATTGTGTTGTATTTTTGCTTTTGGATATAAATGAAACGTTTATTTTGGATTTCTAAAAGTAGAGTGATCGACTGGAGTACAATGGTTGAGGCAAGACGAGTAATGACAAAACATTCTAAATTTCACTATTTATGCATCCAAGTAACATTTTCCTCTTACAGTCATGATTTCCTGTTCTCACCGTACACGATAAAAACTTTTCATTGCTGACGTGGCAAGAGAACTTTAATTATTTTACTCAATCGGATATATGCATCACCTTCACAACTTGAAAATCAAAGAGACTTGTCATATTTTGAGGTACATCCATCGATGGATGTTCCTATTTCTTTCGACTATTCTCGCGCGTATTTTTGTTTTAATCATTTCTAGTCCAATCCGTTTAATTAGTTGGAAAGCTGCAATTATTCTTTCAATTGCCTCTCTTCAGTTGTACAAAAAAAATAAAATAATAATTAATAAATACATAAATAAAAAATAAAAAAAAACACGACAAGCAACAATTAGAAGTCGAACGCCAAACACTTTTAAGGCATATTTGGTATGCTCGACTATCCTCACATGCATCTCTTATTTAATTGTTCTAGTCTTTTCTAATTGGTGTGCTCGACCATCCAATTGTTTAACTAGTTAGAAGGTCGAAACCAGCAATTGTTTATATCAATTCTTTCTCTTCAATTTTAAAAAACACGAGAAATGACAATAAAAAGTCGAAAATCGCACAATTTATAACATGTTATTAGCTCAGCTATCAAACGACGGCCCAGTGTGAACGGCTAGTTTTTGCTTTTGGGCTTTATGATATTCCCTAATCATTGGGCCTTGTATCGACTTGCAAGGTCTAGCCCACTCTATAAACAGCCCGGCCCGAGTCCATTTACAAATCGATAGGGCATTAAAATTGTGAAAATGTCACATATTGGCCACCCAACTTTAATTTATTTTCAAATTTATTAAATTAAAACCCTCATCCCCACTCAGAAACCAAATCCACTTTTCTTCTCAAGTACAATTCTGTAAGCAACAATGGCGAACGTGGAGGCGGAGGCAGTGGATTTCGAGCCGGAGGAGGATGATCTCATGGACGAGGACATAGGGGACGGCGGTGCGTCATCCCCCAACCGCGGCGCCAATGTTCCTCGGCTTAAGTCTGCCATCACAGGCGGCTTGTCGGCCTCTGCTCCGAAGAAGACCAAGGGCCGAGGCTTCCGTGGAGAGGCCTCATCTGAGGCCGAACGCAACGCTCGTATGTCTGGGCGCTTTGACTCCCTCGACTCCGACGGTGGGCCCGGCCCCGAGCGATGTTAGCATCTAAAACCTGTATCACTATTCCTTTTATATGCATTTGATTTCTCCACTTATTTAATTTTTTATTGATTGGGACTGTTGTCAGTAGCGAACCTATTTTCAAAGAGTATTATTTGTTCTTTTTTGTTTGATAAAGATCTTTGGTTTAGCTGAAATAGTGCAAATGAGATTATAAAGTTCAAGGAACTGAGGATTATAAACCAGGCTCTGTTTATTCTGCTTCTAGTTTTATGCTTCTCTTGTGCGAGATCCTAATGCTTTCTTTGGATTCTAAAGGAAAAATAGTTGCATGTAAATGAAAGTTCTCTTCAAAAAATTGTTGTTTTACGATAGAGGTTGGATATATTACACTCCTTCATGGCATATCACTATTTAGTTATTCGTGTCTTCTTGAATTTGTTCCAGTTCAGTAGATCTTACTAGTTATTAACAAGGAGTATGAATGTATGTTAGGTAACTAGTAAACATCATGTAATGCATATATACCCAAATGTTGGATAAAGTACATACAAAAACTAAGGACACGTTTGGCATGGCTTTGACAAGTCAAAAGAAGCTTTTGGGCCACTTTGGCCAATTTTATGAAAGTGTTTTTTCTAGCTAGAAGAGATTTTAGAGGAAGTTGGTGCAATGTAGCTTCCTCAAAAAGTACTTCCGGAGTAGGAAGTTCTTTTAAAAATTAATTTCAAACAAAACTTAAGGTAGTTTCCTCCGAAAGCTCTTGTATATGTAACAAATGCAAAAGCAAAAGCAAAAGTCATGTCAAATGGGCCCTAAGAATTCTTATTAAATCATCATACAACATGTCGCTATTTGGGGCACATAATTTTGGTGCTGTCCTAGCCTTGGAGTTATTGAATCCTTCTGGACATCTTACTGGCATTGATGAACATTAACTGTTGAATTAGATTCTTTAACTGATGAAAATGAAGAAACCTGAAATATTGATCTTTTAGGTGTAATAAATTACTGCCACACTGTTAGAGATTTTTGCATTTTATGATTACTGTTAGGTATCAGTCACCTGTTATATACTGCAGGTTGAACTGGCACTTTCAATCAGATGTTATCAGTTTCGTGATATCTAGAGAAGAGTACATGTAGAATGTGATGATTTCTAATTGGTTTCGAATTCGTGCAGCTATTGAAGGATGGATTATTCTGGTTACTGGAGTTCATGAAGAGGCACAAGAGGATGATCTACAAAATGCATTTGGCGAATTTGGGGAGATTAAGAATTTGCATTTAAATCTTGACCGACGTACGGGTTTTGTCAAGGTAAACTAGAACTTTCCTTTGAGATCCCTCTACAAAAGATGATTACCTCTTATGATTGGCCTGAATATATTATCTTCTTGTGATTGGCCTGCCATGAATTGAATAGGATAAATGAAGAATGCACACCTGAGAAATTTGACATTTGGATCATTGAGTGGGTCCTGTACGGACTAGGGAGCTATTCAATTTAAAGAAAGAGATAAAACTTATGTGCCAAAAGAGTCCCCTCAGGGAGCTAGTATAATTGAACCACATACCCACACGTCTTCTTTTTGTTTAAAAAGAACAGTGAACTAAAGAAGCAAAGTGAGAGGAATTTATGGTAGTAATGAAAGTAGACCTATAAAGAATCAAAAGAAAAACTGCAAGTCATAATGTGATTGGACGCAGCCAGCTTTGGTAGAACTGTGCTTATTTGCCAATCTGTGCTTGTTTAACAGGACTGTTGCTTAAAACTTCTGTATCACATGGAATCAATGATCCCCTTTAAGGATAATTTTTTATTTTTATTTATTTATTTATTTATTTTTCAAGTCAAAGCTTGAAATACCTTCCACATAATTATGGCAATGTGTGTGGCACGTTAACCAAGCTTTTTGTTCTTAGGATGAGAGTAAAGATAGTTAATATAATTTTTTTACCATGGGAAGAACATTAGCAAATATATACTTGGTTAAATGAGTACTGTGTATTTCTACACTTCATCATTTGGAATGGAGATGCTGTCACCATGTTAAAAAGCCCTTTTAGGTATTAAGACATTTATTTCTGAAGTCTTGCTGAACAACAGTCTGCATATAAGAAGTTTCCATGTGCTCGTCATTTATTATTTTAGTGAAAGTGACCTGATTTTGTTTATGTACCTTAGTTTGCCGTGGCTTTCTTTTAGGTACTTTTAACAAACTTGGCAAATTGACCTGTTCTGTAGGGTTATGCACTAATTGAATATGAGAATTTTGAGGAAGCTCAGAAAGCTATAAGTGAAATGGATGGGACAGAACTGCTCACCCAGGCCATAACTGTTGCTTGGGCATTCAGCAAAGGTCCATTCAAAAGGAGGAATATGAGGAGGAGGTACTTGTTCATGAAGTCTCATGTGTTTGCCATTATTTAGATCAGTATTGCGTTCTAATAATTGTTCAAACTTGAATTGGATGTGCCTTATTTAACTTTGTGAAGAGATGTCTACTCAACCTTACAGAGACTTGAAATTTACTCTATGATGATTCTATTGATGAACAACCTTGAAACTTAGATTTTCACGTTTGCCCGGACTCATTTATTTGATAAGGATACAATGGATTGTTATGCAGTGAGGAGATATGCTGTCTATCAACTGTTGTTTGATGTGTGTGTACATCTTCCTTTTGAATTTTGAATGACATCACAAGTTATTTGTTTATTGGTCTACTGTCAAAATATCAAAATAATTCTCTAATCGCTTCGAACTTCTGTATTATTTTGAACGAGTAAAAGTAAAAATTATCCAATAAACAAGTAAATAGTTTACCTTTACTTTATATGGAAATAGTCTTATAACAGGGAATAGGGATGAAAATCTTCTATCATTGATGGCCACCCCAACATCAACCCACTGGGTCCCAGAAAAGGGATATATCCATTTTAGCATACTCTAATGACAGACCTGGTTGGTGGCAGTGAAGTTGAAAATAAAGCTCCAAGTATTGGAAATTTTTAATGGAATGGATACCAATGCTGACGTGGCCAAGCTTGATTGGCATGGGTTGGTTTGTTTTTTATTTGTTTGTTTTTTATGTTTTCCCATCTTCCAGTGGTGCCGTGCCAAGTGTTTTCTGTCAAAAATATCTGTACGATAGCATGATTGGTTGAAAAACTTAAATAGAAAGAATAACCACAGATTTGAAAGGGGCGAATGAGAAGCAAATTTTAACTATGAGTTCTTTATTTATTTATTATTATTTTAATGATGAATCTTTGTCCTTCTTCTTCTTATGGTTATATAATCTTGTCCATTTTAAACTTATTTTTGCAGATCACCTCATGGTCATCGTTCTAGAAGTCCTAGGAGGAGATTCTGATGTTGGCGGCTTTTTTAAGGATTTTGTGGCTTTTCATTTAGTGTCAAGAAACCATTCTGATAGTTGTGGACCGATGCTAAAATTAACCATGTGTATGATTGTTGATTTTGATGAGGATTTGTATTTCCTTTCCCCCGTTACATGGATAACTTATCTTCAGTTTATAAGTTACTCTTAATGGATTGTCGAGTCTGCGTTCTTTGCATTGAGCTTTGGGTTCGCTATGGCAACCTGTTGCGTGTGGAGATTCCACGTAAAAGGGACATTCTGATGAATCTGTTTCTTGTCTGGTGTAATGTATGTCGACCGTACTCTGCTTACTTTCTGTGGAAAAGAATTTTGTACTTTCTATTATCTCTGGAAGGTTTAGTATGTATATCTGGAACACCCCTCTTGTCAATCACAGCCATTTTCATCTGCATGTGCCTTATTGTGTTTTTTTTCTACCACGCAGCTCATGGAATTCATTACTTTCGGCCATTTTTTAATTACATATTTCATCAACTTTTACAAAAATTTATTAAAAGTTTGATTTTTATTTACAAGACGGGCTAAAGGCTTGTTTAAGCCACATTAAATTAGAAAAATGCATTTTAGAATAGTGAATTGATAGGGAAATGTGTGGATAAAAAATAAGAAAATTTTTATATTTACGCATAATATTATTTTATTAGAAAATGTGATTGAAAAGAAGAAAGGGGAAAATGTATTTTGAGAAGAATATGAATTAAGGGTGTAAGTTTCTTTTGAGTTGTAGGCTCCATAGTTAGAAGTCCAATCAACCTCAATATTTTAACTGCAATTCAGGGATATTTTAAAGGACTTTGGGACTGTGGATGACTCTAAGCAATGAGGGATAATGGATTAGATTCTCTTATTAAATATTGAGTTTCTTATAGCATATTTGAGAGTGTTTTTGAGAATTGATTTTTTTATCGTTAGGATAAAAGTAGGGTTTATTTGTGAGAGAAGAAATCAAATATGACGATTGGAATAGTAAAATAACAATTAAAAAATCAATTTTTTAGATAAAAAAATCACTCTCAAACAGACTGTTAATGTTGAGGGAAAATTGTAAAACTCGCCCGTCTCAGTAGAACACATTTCAACAGTGAGTTTCTAGTGTCATAAAGGTAAAGAAAAACGTCACAATTGATTGGACAGCAAGGTGGTTGGTTGAATGAACGAGGGTAGGCTAATTTCTCATGTATGGCATACCACCTAATAAATAATTTATAATAGGAATTAATCCTAGTACCCAACTGTTTAAAGATGGTATTGAACATTTAATATTTTGAATTTTAACACGTACTGCGGTAATTTAATGTTCACGATACGACGATGGAACAAGGAATTAATCGCTGTACTCTAGTTTTTATTCTTTGAGAGCATCCCGTATGCGAATGTAGAACAGAGAGATGTTCTCTTAAGTATAAAAAGGATGGCTAAAAAAGTTTACTTTTGTTCAACTAAAAGTCAAGTGGACGGAATTCATCCACCTGTCTTCTAGCTGCACTTGAGATAAAAAGTTTGAGACCCCAACTAGAAAATGAAAGGTTTGGATATATTTGAGATAATTTTGAGTGGGAGTCATTTGATCGTTTTGGAAGATCAAAATCGATTCATGTTCTCTTTCGTGAGTACATCGAATCATATAGTTACTTGTAAAAAATAATGGACCGAATTAACACTTTGGACCTTGAAACTGTGTGCGGGCGCTACTTGCATACATGAATGTCAGACTAAAATTGGACGCTTCGATTGGTTCACGTTTTCCTTTATTTTTTATATATTTTGAAAATAATGTTATTTGTACATAATGATTTATATATAGATGACGTGTCAGAAAGAAAGGGATTTTTTTGGACATTGCTACATGTATATCAAGTTTTACATAATGAGTTACATAATGTTACATGTCACTATTTCATTTGTCGGTTTAAAATATAGTCAATTTTTTTCACACAATTTTTTCCCTCCACATCATTTTATGTAATCCCTTATGTACTATTTCTATGTAAAAGTAGCATAATTCATTTTTTATTTGGTTGAAAAATTATGACCCTATCATATCTCATCACATCATATGTAAGTAAGTTAATGTACATGTAACACTATCGATATTTTATTATTTTCTCCAAATAAAACCTTCCAAATTCTCTAACTCCTGAAGCTCATATGGGTCATGTTTGTGTTAGCGTAGAGATTGATAGATGGGTTAATGGCTATAACACCTGTAACTCATGGCATGTCAATTCTTCATTATAGCCTATTTACGCAGTCTATTTTCCTCCACTCTTAATACAATGCTCAATTTCTACACATTTGTCTATTATATCTTGGGACACAGATGCTTACAAAAACCTCAAACACTTATGGAGAGAGAGCAAATCTGTTTCAAAGACTGTTTTTACATAGGCCCCCATTTAATAGTTTATTCCCTTTATAATTCTAAATAATTTACTGTTCAATCGATAATTTCCTGCTATGTTCTTTTCCATTATATAAATAAAATATATCATTCTACAAATGAATTTTGTAACAATTCTTCCTGAAAGGGGTTCTTATTTTACATTCACACGTTATGTCCTTGTTTTGGAGTGCTTGCTAAAACTATAATTTAAGCAGCAGGCCCCACAGGATGTGTGGAAAAAAGTGGATAATACATTGTGAGTTCGTAAGTGTCGATAAAAAGTGTGTTTGACTTGCTTAAATTACAATTTAAGCTTTACCGAATATGCACTCTTAGGGATACTTTAACAGTTTAAAAATAATGGCCGCCAGTAAATCAAATTTTGGTTCTTCTCTTAGGGACTTACCTTTGACTTAAAATCAGATAGTGAGCATTACCATGAGTATCATAATTCGATCCTTGTGGTCCCATTAGTATCACGTCAAGAAATCAATTGCAGTGCCATATCATTCATGATTAAGCTAAAATTGAATATGAGAGCAAAGAAGTAAGAACCAATGCTCGTCCTGAACAAGTTTACAATTGATCTTGGATTTTCATCGTTCCTCACAAATCTAGAATGCTATTGTGACAATTCTTTCTTCATTTGTGTACAGGAGATGGTTTAATATTATCAACGGCACCTGGGAGCACGACATATTCCCTGGCAGCTGGAGGATCCATGGTTCATCCTCAAGTACATCTTGAACCATTTGTCTTCCCGTCTATTTGTCATTTAACCTTCATAGGGTAAACTAAAAAAGTACTTGTTAGTTTTGAGTAAGTGCATGCTTGGGAGTGCTTATAGGATCCTACAAAATATGTAAATAATTGTTGTGAGTTCTACAAAATGTGTGGATAAAAAGTATGTTTGACAAAATTAAATTATAATTTAAGTTTTGCCAAACACGCACTAACTTTTTTATATCAAAATATGTTGGACAATGTGATTTTTTCTTGAGAGTGCATATAAGATGTGAGTCCTACAAAATGTATGAATAATAAATAATAGCTCTGAGTTCTATGAATTGTGTGGATAAAAAGTATGTTTGAGTAGGCCAAACATGCACTAACTTTTTCTATCAAAGTACGTTGGACAACGTGTTTTTATTTTTCTTGATTAATGCTCAGTTAGACCATCCCATGAATAGCTTCCATTGATTTTTAGGTTCCCGACATCCTACTTACCCCAATTTGTCCACACTTTCTATACTTTTTAGCCTCTGATATTGCCTGAGCATGCGATGGTTCAAGTAGTTATACCCTTCAATAGCAGAACTCATGCTTGGATATCATTTGATGTCAAGGACTGGAAATAGTTGGGATTGGGTGACGCATTCGTGCGCAGCAGAGCATCTTGGCCCATTCCAACAGTGTGCCAAGTTGATTCCACCGGTGACTTTCTATGCAGCATACTCGACGGTCTTCACTCGCGAAATCGGTGGGCTCGAATTTAAATTTCTATAGCACTGTTACGGTAATTCTTTCGGATTGTTTGGAAGGGGAAACTTATATTCTAGGATTAACAATCTTATAACGAATTTTGCTTTTCTGGATCATTCTATTTCTACTCCTTCTTATTGATTATCTTCTTATTGTGTTTCAAAAATGACAACTTCTGGTACTACACTCCCGAATACGACCAGAGAAAAATCAGAGAAATTTAATGGGTTAGATTTTAAGCGTTGGCAACAGAAAATGCTTTTTTTATCTGACAACATTAAGTTTGGCAAAATTTCTCAAAGAAGATGCGCGTCATACACCGAGCAAGAAAGTGGCGTTGAGAAATTGGCTGCGGTTAATGCATGGAAGCATTCTGATTTCTTCTGCAGAAATTATGTACTCAACGAATTGGATAACACATCATATAATGTGTACTGCAATGTGAAGTCCGCAAAAGAACTATGGGAATCTTTGGACACAAAATACAAAATTGAAGATGCCGGCACGAAGAAATTCATTGTCGATCATTTTTTGGATTATAAAATGGTTGACAGCAAGATTGTCATATCCCAAGTTCAAGAACTTCAAATCATACTCAGCGACATCCATGCCGAAGGAATGAAACTAAGTGAATCATTTCAAGTCGCTGCACTGATTGAGAAATTATCGCCTTCTTGAAAGGACTTCAAGAATTATCTAAAGTATAAGTGGAAGGAAATGAAACTTGAAGACATCATTGTTCGATTGAGAATAGAAGAAGACAATCGCAAATCTGAAAAGAGTAGTGGTGCATCTCATTCGATGGAATCAAAAGCCAACATTGTGGAAGGAGGTTTAGAGACTAGCAAAAAGAGAAAGCACAATGGCGAAGGGCAAATTAGTTCTTCAAAACCTGCTAAAAAGTTCAAGGGCAATTGTTACAATTGCGGCAAGGCAGGACACTGATCCAAGGACTATCGAAAGCCAAAAAATGTCAAGGAAAAACCTCACTAGGCAAATGTAACAGAACATGACAACCTTTCTAATAAAGTACAATAAATAAATCTTTCTGTGGTTGTCTCTGAATGCAACTTAGTTGGAAACACTAAGAAATGGTGGGTGGATACTGGAGCTACTCGTCACATATGTTCAAATCGTGGGATGTTCTCTACCTACAAAGCAATGGATCATGATGAACAACTCTACATGGGAAACTCATCATCTTCCAAGGTTGAAGGATATGGAAAGATAGTACTGAAAATGACAAGTGGAAAGGAGCTCACTTTAAATAACGTTCTTCATGTGCCCGATATTCGAAAGAATTTGGTATCGGGTTTCCTTTTAAGCAAGAACGAGTTTAAGCTAATATTCGTTTCAGACAAATTTGTACTTACGAATAATAAAATATTTGTAGGAAAGGGTTACCTGAATGAGGAGCTCTTTAAATTGAATGTAATAAGTGTTGTACATCCGATTATGAATAAAAATAATTGTTCTTCTTACTTGCTTGAGTCGTTTAATATTTGACATGAACAATTAGGACATACAAATTATAATACTTTGTATAGACTAATCAAATTGGATTTATTACCAAAGTGTGATTTAAATCCAAATCACAAATGCGATATATGTGTAGAAGCCAAAATGACACGTTTACCCTTTTGTTTTGTTGAAAGAAGTACCAAACCTCTAGATTTAACTCACACTGACATATGTGATCTAAAGTTTGTTTAAACGAGAGGAGGTAATAAGTACTTTATTACTTTTATCGATGATTGCACTCAATATTGCTATGTGTATTCACTCAAAAGCAAAGATGAAGCAATTGAAGTGTTTAAACATTACAAATTGGAAGTTGAAAATTAACTTAGTAAAAAGATTAAGGTTATAAAAAGTGATAGAGGTGGTGACTATAATTCTCTATTTGAACAATTCTGTTCGGAAAATGGAATAATTCATCAAACTACTACGCTTATTCTCCTCAATCTAATGGTATTTCTGAACGCAAGAACCGAACATTGAAAGAGATGATAAATGCTATGTTGATAAGTTCTGGATTACCGCAGAACTTGTGTGGGGAAGCTTTGCTTTCTGCCAATTATCGTCTTAACAAATTACCACATCTAAAAACGCATAAGATACCTTATAAAATATGAAAATGTCACAAACCTAATTATAAATACTTAAAGATATGGGGATGTTTCGCAAAGGTAATAGTTTCTAAACCTAAAAGGGTTAAGATATGATCTAAAACCATTGATTGTATATTCATTGGTTATGCCTACCAATAGTAATGCATACAGATTTATGGTACACGAGTCTGAAATACCCGATGTGCATATTAATACGATTATTGAATCAAGGGATGCTACATTTTTTGAAAATGTTTTTCCTTATAATATGCAAAGTGAATCAAATTCACAGAAGAGATCTCATGAAAATGAGGAGGCTATAGATCAAGAACCTATAAATGAACAACCTAGACGCAGTAAGAGGGTTATGACGTCAACCTCCTTTAGGCCTGACTTTCTAACATATTTGTTAGAAAATAAACCTCAAAACTTTTAAAAAGAAACTATGTCATCAACTGAAGCTTCATATTGGAAAGAAGCAGTGAAATTGAATCCATACTACAAAATCATACATGGGAATTAGTAGACCTTCCACCCAGTAATAAGCCATTGGGATGTAAATGGATTTTCAAAAGGAAAATAAAAGCAAATGGATCAATTGATAAATATAAGGCTAGACTTGTCGCTAAAGGCTATAAGCAAAAAAAAGGTTTTGATTATTTCGATACCTATTCTTCGGTGACAAGAATCACTTCCATACGTATGCTTATTGCGATAGCAGCATTGAAAGGTTTGGATATACATCAAATGGATGTTAAAACAGCTTTAATGGAGAGTTAGATGAAGAAATTTATATGAAACAACCTGAAGGATTTGTCGTCCCAGAACAAGAAAAGAAAGTGTATCGACTTGTTAAATCACTTAATGGATTAAAGCAAGCTCCTAAAAAATGGCATGAAAAAATTGACACAGCTATGATGTCAAATGGTTTCAAAATTAACGAGTGTGACAAATGTGTTTGTGTCAAGAGCACTCAAAATGAATATGTTATGGTATGTTTATATGTAGAAGACATGTTGATTATGGGTAACCATGATACCATAATTCAAGTTACTAAAAGGATGCTAACAAACAAATTTGAAATGAAAGATTTAGGTATGACAGATGTGATATTAGGAATTAAAATCTCTAGAACATCCAATGATATCATATTGTCTCAATCACACTACATTGAAAAGATTCTTGATAAATTCAAGAAATATGATATTATTCTTATGAAAACACTTATGGATGCAGTATGCATCTTGTTTCCAATACTGGTGACTGTAAGTCTCAATTAGAATACTCTTGAATTATTGGTAGTTTAATGTATATCATGAACTGTACTCGACCTGATATTGCTTATTCAATTAGTAGGCTAAGTTGATATACGAGCAATCCAAGCGCTGATCACTGGAAGACAATTATTAAGGTTTTAGGGTATTTAAAACATACCAAAAACTTTGGATTGAACTATTCGAGATATCCAGCAGTACTTGAAGGATACTATGATGCAAATTGGATATTAGATACTAAAGACTCCAAGTCAACAAGTAGATATGTCTTTATACTTGGAGGTGACAAACATGTATAACTAGATCAACGATGTAATTTGAATTTATCACGTTAGATAAAGCTGGAAAAGAAGCCGAATAGCTACGAAACTTCCTAGAAGATATTCCATGTTAGATACAACCTGTGCCTGCTATATGTATCCATTGCGATATTCAATCAATAATTGGTAGGGCACATAATGCTATGTATAATGGTAAATCTCGACATATACGTCGTAGACACAATACCGTTCGACAATTGCTCTCTACTAACATTATCACTATAGATTATGTGAAATCAAAAGAGAATATTGCGGATCGGCTGACTAAAAATTTTAACAAGAGAGCAAGTTGAAAGTTCATCGAAGGGGATGGATTAAAATCGATAAAATAATCAAAAGTTTCCATGGTGGCAACTCAACCTAGTTGATTGGAGATCCTAAGATCTAGGTTCAATGGAACAACCGAACTGTGAAAAAACTTAGTAAGCACCGGGGAGATTATCACTCCTACCCGTTCCTATGATAAGCAAGTGCTTAACTACCGCGAAATAGGTTAAGTTATGCTTTTAATGGTTTCCATATCTTAATTCGTTCAAGTGGAGTATAGTAGAATACTTTTTATGGAAATCACCTATGTGGGTGAGAAGTGACCACTTCTACGAGAATTAGATGAAGATGAATTCTCTAAAAAACACTCATGAATCAGGAGGTGTCCAAGGCCAAAATGGATACAAACGTGAGAACCAACTGTGTTCGAAGA
>NC_036256.1:19863250-19871862 GCF_002742605.1 Olea europaea var. sylvestris | reverse complement strand
GGTTTTTCGTAATAAGAATTTAATGAGACATTCTGTGTGATGAATGTCTATAAAATGTAAGATATTTACACTCAAAATAATAATATTATATGTGTGAGACTCCCGAAGATATCGATAAAAGCTATTTTTCGAATAATTACGTTACCACAATCATTAAAGGCCGATTAATATTTCGTATGAAAAAGGTTTTCTTGAAGATATTGACGTATGAGATATTAATATTAAAAACAATGACATGCAAGACATGAATTGCTTGATATAAGAATTGAAATTATGGAAAGTAGCTTACTCTTTTTCCTTCAATCAAGTTTTGTTCCATTCGATTTTCTTGATAAGGTTTTAATGAGATAACACTTTACTACTCCAAATTATTTTTACTATTTTTTTTTTCATTTGATAGCATTTTTGTCAAATCAAACTTTTCCCCAAATAATGTTTCAATGAGATAGTCCTTATGTAAATAATCATTCAAGGAGAGTGTTGTAAATATAGTAGTATTTGTAAATGACTTTTATACCCCTATAGCTCTAGTCATTATGATTGTATTATCCCTTGTAGTCCTAATTCTATCATATAAATATGAGGCTTTGGTTATTAATAAAACACACAATTTCTTAACTTCTCTTTTGTTCTATATATATATATGAATTTGAAAGATATGTGATGATTAAAGATTCAAAATCACAAAGGACTTTAGTATGTTATGCATTTAAATTAATATATAATTTTGGAAAAGAAAAAAGTAAATGTATAAATAAATTATTACTATTATTAAGATTAGCTGTTTCCTTTTATTTTTGAAACTGTCTGCTTTCTTTATATATTGGCTTAATTTTATTTTATTTTTCCATTTTTTCTTTTCCTTCTTTTCTCAGAACTTTAGAGCTGCAATAAACTTTTGCCATGTGATGTAATTTGGCTCTTTCTCTCAAGTCAAGAGTACACTCGAATCATAATAATTAGGGTTCTTAAAAAGACTGAATATTTTGACTAAGCTTGTAAAAAATTAAATTTATAGATAAAACAATTTCTGTGTAAATAAGTTAGAAAAACGTATTTATTTTATTGGTTCAAGTAAAAGAAAATAAGTTAACTATTTAAAATTAATTCGTTTTATTGAGAAAATATGTTATATTCTAACGTTTATAAATTGTTGTTTTTATTTCGACATAACTTCTCATGCACAAGATTAGAGATTGGTTACTTATTCTCCAATATTTTAAAGTTTAGGAATTTACGTTTTGGGTGTCTGGTGGCCGACAAATTTAAGGTACGTCCTCAATGATCAACTTTCTCTCATAGTACTTGTCATTTAACGATGAGGGCCGACTTGACCAATCAAACTCATACTTTAATCACCATATGAACGGATCTCATGAAATCTTCAATATGAAAGAATGAAATGATTTGATTAGACGTGCACGGTCTTTCCATTTTTTAGAATCTATAGATTTTTTTTTTATTTTTTTTTTTTATATTCAAATTCAACATTCATATTCATGAATCGATAGTTATAACTAGAATCGCGAACGTTTAGAATGTGCGCATATCATAGGTTGATTGAATGTGCATGGTTTAAGGCAGATGCACTGGCACAATTGGAGGCAGATCTTATTACCCATACAATTTGGTCAATGATTTCTTTAATTGAATTATTGATTCAAATCCCTTTAATTGTTTTAACCTAATTGTTCAATTTTTTCCCCTTGAAAACAATCCATTGCAATAATAAAAGCTCAGCAGGTGAGAGTTTTCTCAATATTGTTTCAATGATTCAGTATCCATTTTTAAGAATCAATGAAATACTGACTCTAAATATTTGGATATTTTTAAAATCAACGACTATTTAAACATATCTTTCTTTTATCACATTAATCCGTTGCATCAGCATCCTTATATACTTCTCATGGTAGGTATGTCCGAAATTGGTTGAGGACCAATTTTGCATATGAATAAGAAATTCGGTCCTATTTGAAAGAATTTAAAATTTAGGGTGTGTCCCTTCACCTACCTCCCTTGAACTCCTATATATAGGACCATATGGATGTTTATTTTGATACATATAAATTATTCTTTCATGTCATGTTGCATAAAATACTTTATAGAAGTGATTTCATTTTGCATCAAAATCATGGTCGTAGTAGAGAGGGACTCCATTTGAGTTCATTGGTTGAAGACATTTGGTGTGCTCTTATAGCTTGACATGATCGTTGTATCTTGAGAGATGATTGCCGAAAAACCGTTAGCACCGATGCGGAACAAATTCATCTTAAGGACTAAGTGTCCAACACTTGCCTCGACCAAAATCCATCACTTTATAGAAGTGATTTCATTTTGCATCAAAATCATGGTTATAGTAGAGAGGGACTCCGTTCGAGTTCATTGGTCGAAGCCATTTGGAGTACTCCTATAGCTTGACCTGATCATTGTATCTTGGGAGATGATTGTCGAAAAATCGTTGGCACCGATGCAGGACAAATTCATCTTAAGGACTAAGTGTCCAACACTTGCCTCGACCAAAATCCATCACGTGCATATTCTCACTTTATTTTCTGATTTCTTTTTATTATGATTTGATTTTAGAAAAAATAATTAATCTGATTTATATATTTATATTGCAAAGTTCGATCCAAAGAATGATATGTTTTCACTCAAGAATGGAAAGAAAATGAATCCAGATTCATACGTTCAGAATCGGTAAATTATCTATTCCGGTAAGACGAAATTATGTATCGATTTCATGCAAATAAACATCATGATTTTTGTGAATATAATATGCACAATATCGATGTAATTTTTCAACAAGGTCAACTTCGAGATCCCTAATAGTAGATTAGGCCACTGTTTGTTGTGGCTTAAAATTTTGAGTCAAATTAAAAAATTAATTTTAACCACATATTTCATTGGGTTTACAACTTTAATTAGTTTTTGAATAATACATTTTATTATATTTTGTTAAAATCTACTAAAAATCAGTTTTTTGATTACATCAAACATCGGCTAGTGCCTTCTACTTAAAATATTGTACTTTTCTTTATTGTCTTTATTGCTATTAATTAAAAATTCCATTTCTAAGTGTGTTGATTAAAAAAGAATTTAGCTTCAAAATGTGATCGTTATTTTATAACATTGTTTACTCAAGATTGTCAAGTTAAACTTGAAGTTATTTTAGTTGACACTTAAGGATTAAAAAATTTATCTTATGATCTTGTTATAATTAGAAGTTCCCGAAATAAGTAGATTATTCCAAACATATTGAATCATTGAGTTGAAAACTTTCTCATCACCAAGTAATACCAAATCCTTACAAGCAAAAACTTTAAAAAATAAAAATAAAAAAGAAAGAAAAAGAAAAAGAAGGAAAGAGAAGAATCATTACAAGAAATGGTCCTTTAGTTTTGGAAAGTCATCTCCCACTTTATTCATCTTTTTATCTAATGAATTACAATTGGCTGCCGGGTACTATCTAGAAACTTCGTATTTAAATATAAACACAACCGAGATGTTTGTAGTTTAAGTCTTTAGAAATTCGATGAATGTACTTTATATCTATTTTTCACATACGATGTAACTAGAGATGATATTGGTTTTTCTATTAACAGCTAGAAGCATAATAAATTTATAAGTAATTAATAATAGTAAGATCTTGAAGATAGAAGTATTACGTCTAAAAGTTTAAAATATTAAAAATCGAAAGAATTTATGATTTATATTTTAGCTTAAGGGCATTTTTGTAAACAGTGATTGATGAAATTCCTTATTTCTTTTTCATTAAGAATCAGATTCGTTGTTCAATCTTCTTCATTATTTTATATTGCTTAGTTGTAATCAGGTTTAAAGGTCGCAGATTATAGACCAATGGGAGAATGCCATTGGAATATTCTAAAGTTCAATATAACAAAAAATCTGTTCCCACTTAAAAAGAACTACAAAATTACTCGATATTTTGTGGAAAGCTTCTTTAACATCTTTCTTGCAATGATCTTGTTACAATGGTAACAGTTGTGTTGGCACCAAACCAACATGTAGTCTTTGCAATATTATGACATTGCATGTTAAAATTACTAACGAAATATGGTGAGCTAAATAATCAATTGAAATGGTGAAATCTATCGAGATTTCTTGTGAGTGGAACAACTCGATACAAAAGCTCGATCAAATTTGGCAAATAGTTGTTGAACTCATGCCCCGATGAGTCAGAGGGGTGGATTAAAATTTCAAGTTACGTTAAATATACTACTATGGGGTTGGCTGAATTTATCTTGGGCTAATTATATGAAGTAAATATAAAAATTTTGGACAATTTTATAGGGTGCAAATTACTGTTTTAAGTTTCTTTTAATTTCCCAAATTAGTATACAAAGTCCCACCTCCAACCAAACATCACCACCATGCATGAATCTTGCCTGCACCAGAGATGGAAGCAAAATTATTCCACTTAGAAGTTTGAGATTTGCACTCTTTCTACTTCTATAATTCCTTTTTCTTTAATTTTTGTTATTCTTCGATTTGTGAATTTGGGAAAATACAGAAAATTGGATTCTAAGTATGAAAATAAGTAAACTTTTTAAATGGGTATTCGTGAATTGTTCCCTTCTATAAAGCTTTCTAGACCATATTTCACTCCAGGCTGCAGCCATATATGAAGTTCCACCCCTGGGTACAAGGTTCCTACTTGTGCCTTTGAAGGCTGTGCTTTGGAGTAGAAGTCCGCGTTAAGACTGTATCGGCTATAAAAGTTAGACTAACTACACAAGAAAATGATAGAAATGCGACGTGAAAAATATTTTGTACGTCCTGAATATGGAAATCTTGACAATGCATTCACAATATATAACCGAATTCTATTTTGAAACCTTTATCGGGTTGTTTTTTTTTTTTTTTTTTTTTTTTTTGTAAATTGATTATAACCTATTTATATCTAAATATAATCTTAGTATATTCTTTTTTCAAAGTTCCAATTGGATAAACTCAATTGGCTTTATCCTTTTTTTCTTTAAAAAAAAGAAAAGAAAAGAAAAGAAAAGAAAGAAACTTACACTTTCTCCCGAGAGTCCACATTATCTTGCCAAAATCTTCTAAGAGACTCCTCTTCCTGCCAAATAGCTATGAGGCCAAGTCAAAAACACTACCGAGTTTCATGGTATCTCACAAATCTGAAAAAGCCACAAGCCCTATAAATGATTCTTGACGTGCATTTTCTTTTGCTTAAAAAGTCACTAACTAGCATAACGTGTCATGATAGGATACTATAATTTACATACATTTTCATGTGTCTATCTTCTTTAGCCCTATCGAGTATCCAATTCAGTGTATCAAATATGGTTTCATGGTACACAAATTGTCCTTCACTCTCTTTTACATTCCATGTCTGTATCTGACTGATCGTCTCCTTAATTTCCCAACACTGATGCAACACGAGGGTACAAGTTGAACACTTTGTGCATTAAGTGATTTTTACTCTCTTTTACATTCCATATTGCTATTTCGGCTGATCGTCTCCTTAGCTTTCCCACCATTAAAAGGAATTCGACACGAAGGGTACATACTTCCCTAATTCTTATTCACATCTTAGTGTGTTTTCCTACATTATAATAACATTATTTTTTTAATTCTTGCAGATCGATGTCTGAGTATTGAGTAGGGTTCACAAGAAAATTGTAGGATTTTCATGGCATAAGACCTTGAAGGTTCCATGATACTTATAATACATGGCTCTAAGAAAGTAATGTTTTCAATGTAATTTTTATCTTACATTAGTTTTATGTGAATTTCAGTATGTTATATATTTCCTTTCTTCGTAATGATAAAAAAGCACCTAATAGACTGGTGCATGGCCCGGAATACTCCCCCCCCCCCCCCCCCCCCCCCCCCCAAAAAAAAAAAAAAAGTCTAAAATGTTGATTTTGAAACAAAATTTTCACTGCTGCTTCTCACCCCCGGCTCTTCGACTGGTAAGATTGGACACACAAAAACATATCAGAAATAGGAGCAAAATGATTGGTACGTTTTTTACTCCAAGCCCAAAGTATCGAAATGACAGTCCGACGAAGCTAGCAGCCGACACGAGGTTCATAGACTCTTTTCGTAGAAGAGAAAGGGATGCAAATGACACCAGGGTACAAATTAACAGATGAATAAGGACATTAATGAATGTATATACAAATGTTTTAATTTCTATTATATTCATTTCTTTAATTTTATTTTAATATAAATGCTATATTTTAGTTAAAACGAAGTATTATTTTTAATTTAATAATTTTAGTGGTAATATAGTATGTAATTAATAATTTGCTAAATAAACTAGATGTTGGTAATATAAAAAAATTCGGTCAGAGACAACTAAATAATATGATGTAAAAGTTTCGTAATTTTGACAAAATGGGTTGACGATGGTCTAAGTTATTTATCCAATACATTACATGTTATGAAGACGCCCTCTAAAACATCGTTTAGAAGTGATTTAAATCAAGAAATTGGTCGTTTATGTTAAAATCGAGATTTCCTAGTTACATAATTGAAGAATATTGGTAGGGTTTGTTCCTTATTTTGTAGTTTATTCTTGTATACATAGTTTGATTTGCAAAATTAGTATCTTGTATATTTATTATTATTTGTTGGTAGAGTAAATCGATTGATTGTAATTTTTTGGAGATTAGGCCAACAATTTAATTTTTCTTCAATATTAATATATTTGGATTAGAAATTATACTAAACCTCACATTCAGTATAGGCTTTAAAGGCCATTTTCTCGATTGAGTGTCTTTTCATTAAAAAAACAAAAGAGCTAGTCATAGTTTGATTCATCACAAGTTCTTATACGACACAAATTTGCAGATCGTTAATTATTAAAATCCAAGATTTACAATACATTGATAACAAAATCAATCAATTTTTTCGAAAAATAAACAATCTTAATTAAACCAAAAAATATTAATAATGCTACATCGTATTAATTAATTGAAAAATTAAAAGTTGCACGATATGCTACCGTGAGTTTGATACTAAGTCTTTCATGTTATCAATAAATTTGAAAAGTAAATTGTTGAATACTTTATAAATAATTATAATTAAAAAGCATAAAAGAATAGGTTAACCTTGAATAACTCACTAATAGTTAGTCGAACAAATTTAACTTAATTTTTACTTCATAATATCGTAATTATGTAAATCACGATAATTTACATATATCTAATTGAAACATTGATATATATCGTTTGTTATTTTATCTCAAAATTAATTTGAATATACAACAAACTCTATCTTTTTTAATTTTTATATCTATCTAAACAAAATTTAGATATACATAAATATATTTGATTATTTTGATTCAAAATTTGAATTCGATAACCAAAAAAACATTATCTTTTTGTTCTTATAAATAGGTGAGGCCATGGCTCTAGTTTTCGGCCGGCCTTTCATAACCATGCATTCCGGTCAGCCACCAGGGGCAAATCTCATTGCCTCTGGTCGGAGACCTATTAGCCCTGCAAATCATCTTAATTCTGCAACTCAGCTGAAAAATTGTCCATCTGAAAATAAACCAATTTATACTCATTGGTTTCCTCCAGGATATCGGTTTATTCCTGAAGACGATGAACTCATTCTTCATTACTTAAACAATAGGATCATGAATAAGCCGATACCGTATAGCATTATAAGAGATGTTGAGCTTTACAAGCATAATCCTAAGGATTTAGCAGGTTTTATTCATTTTTTCAAACGTTTGTTAATGATTATTATTTTATTAAAGTTTGAAGTAATCTCGTGTTTCATTCTTGATTATCTTTTTTTTTTTTTTTTTTAATCTAATTTATATTTTGCAGAGAATTACTCAGATAATGGAATAAACTCGTGGTACTTTTTCACCCCAAGGGATCGAAAATATAAAAATGGCAGTCGACCGAATCGAGGAGCTGGCGATGGTTACTGGAAGGCAACAGGAGCTGACAAGCTTATTTATTATAATAATGAAGTCGTTGGAGCCAAGAAAGCACTAGTTTTTTACAAAGGGAAACCACCAAAAGGAACGAAAACTAGCTGGATCATGCAGGAGTATAGAGTCCATCAACCTCCTAGAGTAAAACTATCTGAAGATGACATGAGGGTACCTTCGGAAGCCTCCTATTCAACCTTTCAGTACTCGATTTTTCGGATATGAATTTAATGTTTTATTTCCCTTCTTTGCAGCTTGATGACTGGGTTTTGTGTAGGATTTATAAAAAAGAAGAAAAATCCATTCCAAATAAGCGACAAAGGATCAATGAGGATCATGTTACTGAATTGAGGCAAAATGACAATGAACTAACTCAAACGAAGACTAATCTTGAAGGAATGGTGTGCAAGGAAAACGATTTTCAAGAGGGAAATGTGCTAATGAACCGGTTTGGAAATAGTCTTCCAAGCAGCCATTTCGATAACACATTTGCTGATGATCATGTTTTAATTAATTCTAACTACAATTTTGATTGTTATGATCTTGCATCAGCAAGTTTCCCATGTGAGAATTCTGCTTTCAGGTCCAAGTACTTGCAACAAGAAATGGCCAGTTTGGAATTTGAAGAGGATGTTTTGGCAATTAGTCGAGATAATTTCGATTTGGCAGATGATTT
>NC_036256.1:19837667-19862762 GCF_002742605.1 Olea europaea var. sylvestris | reverse complement strand
TAGTATTCAGTCTAGCATTTTAAATACTTTTATAATGTTTTTTGTGTGTGTGTGTGTGTGTGTGTTTTTTTTGTTTTTTTTTTTTTGTGGTATTAAGATAAGATTTATTTTAGAAAAAAATGATTTAATACTTATTTTGTTATATTTACTTTAAATTCAATATTTATGTTGGTAATAGGTAAGAATTATTTTAACTAACTTTTTCACTTATCAATAATTAAGTTGTTTAAGAACATTTAGGGATAACTTAAAAACATTTCTACTTTTTTCTTAGGCTTAGCCAAAACTAGAAATAATCTTTACACTTATATACAAATATTGTTAACTTATACAATTGTTTGTCTTCTTAATATTTTTCATACTACTGAATTTCATAAGCAGATAATCTTAGAGAAGTTAAATAGTATTTGAAACAAGAGATTTATGACCATGAATCTTAAATAATCAGAAAACGCTACTTAATCATGATACACATATTTAAACTTATACTTCACTTTATAAGATCAAAATTATGTGCACCAAGTGTCACCAACATAACAAATATTTATCTAATTATGATTTACATATATCTAAATGAAACATTTTTGTTATTTTATCTCAAAATTTGAATTTGAACATACAACAAACTCTATCTTTCTTTCTTTTTTAAGTTTATATATATAAACAAAATTCTAGTATACTGTTATTTTTATTCAAATTTTGAATTTGATAATAAAACCATTTTTTTAAAAATAAATAAGAGAGTCCATGTCTCTTGAACTAGAGACTCGTTTTCAGCTCTAATAACTATGAAATCTGATTAATCATAATGAGCAAATCAACAAACGAGACATTTTTTTTAATCCAGTGGGCCCCTCATCGAAGCGTGTGTAAGTACACTAAACAACATAAAAAATAATAAGTCAAGAATGACTATAAAAAATATTAAAAATCTATATTATCATTGTCCAATATTTATGACTAGGCTCACTGGACTTTCTCATTTATTTAGCCAAGTTGGTTTCTTTCTTGGTTACAAATGAGGACTTTGTTTGACACGGCAACACAGCATTACATTTAATTTTTCTATAAATATGATTTACTCTTTGAATGTTTCTTTTTTCTTGTCTAACACAAGTAGAAGCACATTAGACAACTCATCTAAAAATTAAGTCAAGTATAACTACATAAAAACATTGTATTGTCATTGTCCAATATTTACAACTAACCTTATTAGACTTTCTCATTTACTTGGCCAACTTGGATTTTTTCTTTGTTAAATGTGAGGACTTTTGATCATTTTATACCAAACTTCATAAAAAATAGACGGCAGAGTTTTACTCTATCATACTGAAGGCATTAATTATCTAAACCCTTCCATCCTAAAGATGCATTTACAAAGAAAACTTTAGTAAAATTGTCCTACAATATTCTATTAAACCTTTGTGTTTTCACTAGGGGTGGGCGCGGATCGATTCGGTTCGGTTCTCTTTAGAACCGAATCGAACCAAACTTTTCGGGTATCTAGTAAATAGAATTGTCGGGTCCAAATATAATTATAGAACCGTTCGGGTTCGGTTTGGTTCGGTTCGATTCTGTACTATAATTAAATTTTTTAACATTTATAACAATGTTATATAAATACGACTAATGATACATTCAATGGTTTTGGAATGTCAGAGACTAGTAAATTACATTGTTCAAATGATTGCTACGATCAAAGCTTCGATCGGCGGAAGTCACAGCTTCAATCGGAGGTCAGAGTGTAGGCCGACGATTGTATATGTTTTGAAATATTAGCGAGGCTACGAGAGTGAGTGCGAGAGTCGAGACAACGTTATGCACTTTATTGTAGGTGTTTAGGATTATTTAGTGGGTTTGATCTTGTTTGGCTAAGAAATGAAACAATAAAATGGGTAATTGGGCCAAAAATTAAAAAATTAGAAATGAAACAAATTATTGGACCAAAAATTTGGATTTAGAAATCATTAATTTGTTAATTTGTTTAGAAAAAATTAAAATTAAAATAATTTGATTTACTCAATATTAAAAAAAAAATTAGAAAGATTCGATTTTTATTCGATTTTTCGATTCTTGATCTAGAACCGAGAACCGAACCGTACCCGTCGATTCTCAATTCAAATATCTGTTCGGGTATATAATTTGACAAGAACCGTCGGGTTCGATTCGGTTCGGGAGATTTGCTCAGCCCTAATTTTCACCAAATGTTCAAGTTACATGCCTTCATTTTTCTCTAGCCTAGCCTTCGGATGTGAATAACTAGCGAGCCCTTTGCCTCCATTATCACAGTTGTCCTGTTACCCTACTTACAAATCGATTGTCAACATAAATGCATATTTTTAATTACTAGATTTCTTGAAATGAGTGGATGTGTAGGTGAAATGGAAGTTCTATTATTAATTATTATGAAAATTAATAAAGTTATTAATTATTACAAAAATTACAAATCAATGTACGTAGATCCTAATATTTGATCCACGTTTTACAATGTTCCATAATTTTAATTGATAGGAGATAACATATTAATATTTTTAATTTTCATTATGGTCATTTTATTATCATTTTTCTCTTTGTAAAGTATGATTTTATAAATTTAGAAGACCTTCTTCCAACTTATTTGACATGATAGACCAAACGTACAATTTGATAAAGACAAATCCTATCATCAATAAAACGTGATTCGAAGAACTATGTAAAATAATTCAAAATAAAAAATATATATTTACTAATTCCTCATAAATTAGTAATTTTATGCCATTAAAAAAAAAATTGACACAAGTACAACACTCGAAATGATCTAACATTTTCTATGTTAAATATTTTCAAAATATAGCTACGTAGAAACAAATCATTCGTAAAAAGCCTAAAATGTAATAAAAAGGAAGGAAAACTTAAAACAAAAATTTCATAACTCAGAAATTAAAAAAATATATATTTTGGAGGCACAATAAACAATAAGGCGATAGAAACCTAGGCTTTTCTTCTTACACAAAATCCCCAAGAATTTATAACATCAAAATCTGTAAAATTTAGCTTGTCATTTTCACATGATAGTGGTTAGAGGTGTATAGAGTAATTTAGGTGAAATTGAGCACGACTAAATATTGTGTATTTTAGATGTTGTTCGATACAATTCATGATTGACATAGTAAAAAAAATAAAATTCAAATCCTCATAAAAGGTTTTATACACCAAATTTGTGCATTGGAGGATATGAATTTCTTGATCTTGACTTGAGAATTTTTCAATGTCATGTCATATCGTGTTTCTAGGGAAGAGTGAAGTTGTTATATGTCATTTCTAATTGCATTTGCAGAAGTTAAATGAAAGTAAGATTAAGGATTACAAGTTGCTTATTATTAAAGATTGATGACGAATTTAGTACAAGACTAATAAGCATGAATAATTTAAACGGAGTTCCCCGGAGAATGAACTCCGGGAAGGTAGAGTCGAAATTACTATGAGCCCGAGTAAGAACTCTAAACGTTGGCCTCAGCCGAATGCAAAGAGTGGGCCTCCCGATACATTCTGCCTTCGTTATTTTGACTTAGGCGAGAGGCTCTACCGTGGGAAGAGCCCAAATGCGCGAGCGCTTCCCTTGCCCCGAGCTCACACACATGAAAATTCATAATGTTGGTTTTGATTGCCCAGGCATTGCAATCAAGAGGATTTCCCTAATTCTCCCTTCCCGAAAGGAAGAGCGTGAAATTCTTTTTCCGGGTTATTCTCAAAAAAATAGATTACACTAAACGTTTTTTCTACTTTAAAGTGCTATTTCTGGAATTTACCTTCGGGCCAGCACAAAAGTATCATTTGGACAAATTATCTGGGCTTCAACCCTCCCTTGGAAGCCCACGAAGGCCCATGTCTTAATCGTCACGACTCAATTAAAATATAATAAAATTGCTATTTTTTTTCCTTTGAAAGAAAAGTAAATAAATTTTAAATAAACGTTGGCGAAAGGACGATTATAGAAACATAGAGAAATGAAGAAACCGGGAGGCGGCGGCGGAGCGGCCGTCGATAAGAAGCGCAGTCGGCGTTCATACGGAGAGTCCAGCACCGAGACCCCTCCTAAGGTTAGTAATTTACTTTTTACCAATACACATAACAAAAATTTTTCAAATTTGCGTGTTGTCGAGTTTATAATGTGCTTTCGTATTGAATTTTGGTGGTTTCCTGATTTTTTGATGTATTTACATGAAGGATCTGACCCCAATTATTGTAAAGCTTTTTTTTTTTTTTAATCATTTTTTGTAGTTTTTAAATTTTTGTATAGAATGCTTAAATATTTAGGTAGCTTCCGATGAATTACAAATAAAATAACTCTGGGCATGTATTTTAACTTAAATTTTCGTTAATTATTAAATAATTAAAGAAATTTTATGGTTATTTAATTATGTTCACTGTGGAAAGATAGGAAATTAACTGGTATGAAGTTTGAACGTAATGCGCAATTAAGAATCAAATGAGAATTCATATTCGTTTACTTTTGAAGTAATTCTCCCAAATTTAATCCATTCCGTCGAACCAAATAAATGGTTATTTTGTATTTTTTAGATGGTGGGATAGAGTGCCCTTTCTGGGATCTTATCTATCTTTTCTAGAGAAGAATTGTCGATATATTTTAACCAGAATAGTAGCTTCTTTAGTTACTTCTTAATGTAAAATTACAAGATTTTTATTCTTAAACAGAAGTACCCAAAATAGTTTTCAAATCCACAAAGACATGTAATAGGACTCTCACTCAAATCCATGAAGACACGTTTGTTCAGTCAATCTTATATCAATATTTATGTACTTTGAATTTCTGGTGTGATAATGAAGCTTAAGAAAAGGAATAATTTACTGATTTAAAGAGAAAAGCATATTAGATAAGAAGATGAATGCTGTTATGCTCTAGTTATTGAACATTTTCAAGCTGCTTATACTTTATAGTAATGAATAATATAACTATTGCTATGTTCTTGCTACTTTTAAATACTATAAAAGAAATGCGGTTAGTTTTAAACCAAAGACAATTCCGACCATGCTTGGAGTTGGGGATTGTTAACAGGCAATCTTAAAGATGAAGTCTCTACTTTGCCCATAATATCTGAGTCGGCCATTTAAGATTGATTTTCTTTACTGCCCCTTCTCTTATTTTATTTTTTAACAAGCAGAAGTTTCAAGGCATGTGTTACTTGCATCTTTTTTACTTTTATGGAAATTTCATTCTCGTAGTTAATCCTTACTAAGATGATCCAATATGCTGCTCATTTAAAAATAACCTTTTCCTTTTCAAATATCAATTGCTGAAGAGTTTTACGTAGACATTTAAGTACATGAAAAAGTTCTTATAAGCTGATTTACAAGTTGGAATACTTAATTACACGGGTTTGTATTTATGGAACATATGATAGGATGTGGACAAGGATTCAACTCCTGCCCTTCCTTTTAATGTCTTTGGGTCTTCTGTTAATTGGTTGATGGAATGCACTAAAAATGTTATTTCATTGAATACCTAGAGAGGATTGAAGTGTTACAGATGATAATGCAATAGAATCCAGGAGTTGGTCTGCATGTGTGTGCTGGCAAATGTCTTTCCTTTTAACTTTCTTTTTTCCTTTGTGAGGTAGAGGGTGGTAGTTCTTTTAGAAGAATCTTAGGGAACTAGTTGATCATGAAACAACGTAGATAAGCACATTTCCTTCACATGATCTTGGTTATTTATTTTTTATATGTTTATGTTGTTTCTTATGTTTACTGGTGTTGCTTAATTAGCTGTTACATGCCATGGTCATGATAGTAAAAGCCCCATGTGCCCACCAAAAAAATAGAAGGAAAATAGAAAAGATCTGAAATTGTCAATCATCTATTTATGCAACAAAGCTATTTACAAGAAGTGAATTTTTTTTTTTCCTTTTATTTTCAGATGGTTAAACATCTTAAATTTTACCCAACGCCCTTCTTTTAAATTCCAGAAGCAAGCTGCGAAGAAGGATGTGTTTCAGATTTTTGCTGAGAAAGTAAGAGATCATAAGAAATTGGAGTCTAGATGGGCTGTCTTACAAGAGACAAGAGTGGAATATTTTAGAGGAAAAGATTTTGTTAGCTTTCTGAGAAATCATCCAGAGCTCAAAGACATACTTGAATCAGACAGGAACTCAGAAATTGAAGATATCGCCAACATTTTACTGAGAAAAAATCTTATAGTGCGGTGTGATCGTGTTGTCAAAACTCTTCGCCCTGGGAAGAAAAAATTGTCCACATGGCCAGCGCATTTGGAGATATTCCCTGTGAGTTCTCTCAAAACATTTTGTTTACAAAAGTCAACCAGAAAGGTGTCTTTTGTTATTTTATTCCTCAAGGGAGGGAGCAGCTTTTGAACTTTGTGTGGTTAGTAATAGTATGAGATGATCTAATAACAAGAACAAGTTAGCGCTTCAATTAAAATTTAGTCCATCATTATTCCTGTTCAGCTTGGAAATTATTATTCAGTTACTTGTTCCTGTTGGGTTGATTTATACTTCTTTATCTCTTATTTATTGATGTATTGCAGGAGCAAGTTTTTTCTGATAATGATGCCTTCTTTGCTTGGACATTTGTGAATCGAAGGCCGTTGTGGCAAACACTTCTCTCATTTTTCTGGCCCGTTTTGACCCTTGCAATCTGCTTGTTTCCTGTGTATCCCCACAGCTGCAAGCTATTTATTCTCTACTTCTGTGCGGGTTTACTCCTACTTATACTTACCCTACTTATATGTAAGTTCTTTAGTCTGATTCTATTTAGTCTTGATTTGACTCCATTTGTTGCAATTTCTGTCGTACTTGCTATTTGTAAAGTAGAATAACTGGTATGAAGCAATAGTTTCATTGAGATATCATTGTACAACTCACTTATTTTCAAATTTATTTAAAAAAAAACAATAGTTTCATTGAGATATCATTGTACAACTCACTTATTTTCAAATTTATTTAAAAAAAAAAAAAAATTTATTTATAATTTGAAACTAACTTGTATACTTGAAAGTAAACTTCTTAAGCTTAGCTAAACATTCTCTTAGTATTTCCGTGTGTAGGAGTTCCTAGAAAATGTTCTTTCTAGTCAAGGTTCAAGAGTTTGGAACTACTTTGATACTTTATATATTTAGTTTGTTTTGATGGCTCAAAAATGGGACAACTATGTCCTTTACAACATGACCAACCATCTACATATATACATTACAGTGATCACCAGTAATCATTAAAAATCTCTACAATATGAATAAAGTTACAACGAGGAGAAATATGGAATTTATAGTTAAAATAAACACAATTTATCCTTTGTTTTCTTTTCAACTTATATTTATTTATTTCCAAAAATGATACCTTGGGATTGCTGATTCCCTAGTCAAACTCCTTACCAGGCTCATCTAGGCGTTTTCATAGCTCACACGTGATTTATCACTCTTTTCGTTCTTCCCTGCCGTAATCAATTTATTGAACTATTCATTGTAAGTTATAACTACTTCTGTTCAAGAATTTGTTCGTCTTTCTAACCCCATTGATGTTAGCAAGGACTGTAAAAAGGTGATATGCCATTTATAGCATTATTTAACATTTTTTTTTCTTTCTATTTTCTGAATTGTAAAGAATGTCTTTTGTCTGAAAATTAATTCTTACCCACGAAAACCGAGTTACTCTTCTATGATTAGCGAGTAGCGTTTTGTTTTGTAATTCTGTATAGGTAGCTCATTTGGGGATCCATTCTCTTCCTGTCTCCTGCTGGTTGACATCACGTTTATTTTTGTTGTGTATGAAATAGCTGTTACTGAATCAAATTGCTTGCTCTGATATTTTCCTGCAGTGAGAGGCCTTGTCTTCGGGACCCTATGGATACTTATTGGAAAGCGTGTCTGGTTTTTCCCAAACATTCTTGCAGAGGAAGCAACACTCAAGGAATTATTTCAGTTTTGGCCTAAAAAGGACGAGGATGAGCGTCCAAAGTGGACTGCTAGATTATTTTATGCAATAGTAGCTGTGCTGGTCTTTTTACTTCTGAGGCACCATGCTCCTGATGAAGCTGCTAGAGCCAGGTATGTGTATCTATTCAAATTTTTTTGCAACCTGCATCAGAAAGGAAAGAAGGAAATTAAGAATAATGATAAATAAGTGTGTGTAAATGCTAGGAAAATCTTAATTAAAAATTGAGCAAAATCGAATATGTTTTAATGTTATGTTTGAAATAGCTGGGAAATCTCGATTAATATTTTTTCTTATGTATGTGGCGGAGTTAATAGGTTACAATTCCTACACATCATTTCTGTTTGGATATTTGATCTTATTTTCTTCTCATACTGTAAGTAATCATCGTGCTTGGCCAGTTGACAAAATAATCAGAAATAAAAGGGAGCAGGAATTTAAGGTCTATTGAAGCTTCGATAATTTCCTTGTAATCTGAGTCAAAATTTACCACATTTAACATTTCATTGTATGTTTGGTAAAAGATGACTGTATAGCATATGACACTAATGAGAAAGCAAAAAAAGGTCAAAATTTTGTATTTATAGTTTTCCGAGTCCTATCCAATAGTGAGTACCAAAGATGCAACAAATATGTCAAATATTATATGGTATCCATGTCATAAACTCTCTTCTTGCAGGTATCAGAAGCGGGTTTCCAACATAATTGACGACGTTCTTGAGTGGTCTCCAAGTCTTGCACTGTCGGGAATGATGGAGAAGCAAACCGTGTTTAATGCTACTGATCCCGATAGTAATGTCACAGATTCGAGCAAGTCCACCACGGAAGAAATGGCTCAACCTGAGGTTGTAAAGGAAGAAACCATCAGAGGTGAACATGAAGTTGAAGAATCTATTGAAAACGCAGAAGATACAGATCACCAACAATCATTGTTGCATTAATATGTAACTGTAGAACTTGAAATCTCAATCGGATTACAGGATACATATTTTTTTTTGCGTTCTGCAAATTATGTTTTTATTTTTTACCGTCAGTTGTCTCGAGTGTACAACTTTGAAATCTTATAAGCCATCTTACTATTAAACTAGTTGCAGTTGTTCCTCTGATACCCTTCCGGATAGCTAGGCTCAAAGCTAACTCGATTGATGCCTGAGCTTTCCTAACTTAATCGAGCTGACGTTAAGAACCCGTCTTCAGTTCAGACAACAAGTTGAAATTTGCTAGCTTGAAGTAAGAATAGTTACGCCTATATAATAGACGTTCGTAATGAAGTTTGACCACCTTTTGATGCCTTGGTCATATGCGCGGGGGCAATTTTTAAAATAGCTGGATAATTGGGGGTGGGGGAGATTTTTAAAATGGCTGGATAATTGATCCTATCTTCCACAATAGCCTTTTCTATGAGAAATACTATTTTGCCCTTACTATAATTTACAAGATATATTTTATATCTTTAAGGATTTATTAATCAGGATCTATATCTATATTTTTCAATCTTTCAAACACTTTTAAATATTCTTTGTATCTTGATAATTTTTTAAAGATCCTAGGCTGACCTTTCTTGGTTATATATCCTCGAACTAATCCTTTTGAAATTTCTTCTTGTATATCTTTATGTTTAGTTATAATATTCTCTATCTTTCTTATGTCTTTACTAGTTCCTACAGAATCAAATCATATATTATTTTTACAATTATAATCTATATCTCTATATATTTCTCCAATTTTTTCTTTGCCAACCGGAAATATATTTTCAGGCTTTTCAGCTAATTTAAATAAAAACGAAACATCTTTTTTCATCTAAAAATAATATGTGATTATTATCATTATTAGAAATAGATGTGGATGCTTGTGAATTGTTCATCAAAATAATTAATGCATAAGCATGTAAGAATAAGTAAATAATTTACAGTAATCAAATGGAAGTAAATAGGCTTTCCCTCCAATATGCTCTTATAGATGTTTTGCATGTACTTAATCAATCTTCTAAATCAAGTAAAGGTTTAAAATGTTTTTGAAATCATTTGGGTCCACAACTGCTTCCGCAAAAGACTTTTCAATTAAGGTTGCATTTCTCATTCTAGAGAATTAGTCGTGTTTCCATAGACACTATCTCACAGTATCCAGAGTCTCTGTTTTCACCTCTATCCAAACTCTTTTCAGAATCAAGTTCCTACTTGGAACGAAATTTTAAAAGATAACTCACACACAAGGTGCTACAATTTTGTTAGAAAATTACTTTTTTCCCCTAAACCATTCATTAAAGACGGGTACTTTGGCATGGCTAACATCCATTTAAAATCAATGTTTTGAAAATCTTTTAAAATCTCTATCTGTACTGTCGAGGAATCATGAGAAACTTAACGAAATCTTTTTATGAAAGTTTTGTTGAACATAACAAACTTTACTTTGATATTCATGAACTGAAATAGTACATACTTACAATCTATATTTACATACTTTTGGTACTCACCTTATGAAGTTTAGAACTCCATAAGTGATTACCTTATTACATGTTTTACTATCTTCAAGCTATCTAATATTTTTCTGAATACAAGTGGTGTATACAGATTACAAAAGATATCTCTCTAAGATGTGTTTCCTCCGAGTGTTTAAGAGATAAGTTATTTCGAGATGTCCTCCTTCTTCCTCCTTGCCTCCTTTTATAGAAGTCTTTGAGAATCTTATATTGACAGGTGTTTTCCACCTTTCTTTGTTGGGTAGCTAGGCCATCTTATCTCCACCTATTTTTCCATTATCTTCTTGCTAAGTGGATCTCTCATTTTGAAATTATATATCTTATCTTTTGAGTTTGTCTGCTACTTGTGACAAATGGTGGGGAGTAGTCACAATTATGGAGACTTTTCTTGCACTATCTTTTGTCTTTTAGTAGCCACGATTTTTCTTTAATAAATTTCTTTATTAAAGTAGTGATAAAGGGCTACTTTTGTCACCATCACTTTTCCATTTTCGAATCAAAGAATTCTGCAGGGAATTCTTCACTATTAAGAGATGCTTGACTCATATCTTCAACAACACAGTATTCACAATGGTGATCACTGTAGTTCCAGAGTAATTTGCATAGTTCTTTAGCCATATCTTCTGATCCATGCACTTGATTAGAAATAATTGCAAATAATAAATGATCGAGATAACAAATATCTTCTTCCTTGGTGGTCATCCTTGCATTGGAATAGATAATATGATCTTCAGATGGATAAACCCATATTTTTTCTTTCTCAGTAATTATCTGAGTTACATGTTCAAATATCTCTTTGTACCCTTTTGCTCTTCTGTAGGGTATCATATTTAGAATATTTTGATATCCATTTTTAATAACCTTTTGATTGGTTGGTAAAAAATGTTGATTTGTAAGTCCCATTTTTATCACATGGAACGATGGATCCATATATTCAAGAACAGGATCCCATTCCATAGTTGCTGAATGGAAACTGATATATATATTTGTTGTCTTGACAACTTCAATATATCTTTTAACAACTTTCCTGATGTTGGCTGGAAGTTGAGCTATCTCTTTGAGATCTTTGCTAGGATATATACAAAGTATATTTCCTATCTCAAAACAATTTCGTACCCAGTTGGCTGGTGCTCCTGGATAAAAATTTATCTTGTTGTATCTTGAATAGTGGAGAGTCTTCATCCACTTTCCAATCTCTAGATACCAATATGATAAAATATTGAAAATAACAATAAAGAGTGTTACTTTTTCATGGTTATATTTTCTAGGAATTTTTGGTTCATGGCATATATTGACAATATCTTTTGGATCTATCCTTTCAATAGAAAGTTTAGATTGAGTTTAGCTCTGTGAAGAGCTGCCTTTTCTTTTGATATCTTGAATATCTTTATTACCAGTAATAGGTTCAAGTTTTTCCTGTGAAGGGGTTCCTATTACCTTCTTTTCTTTTCCTTTATCCTCAGGGAGAGCGCTAGTATTCACAAGTCCCTGCGAAGGGATACTAGACTAGGTACAAGTAACGTCTGCCTCAAGGGCTATATTTTTGCCTCGAATGCTATCTTGAATAATTTAAATTTGTGTTTCCAAATAGGAAACTTTTATCTCAAGTATCTGGACTTTCGTCCTTAATTGTTCTAGCTCCATCCCTGCTATGATAATCAGGAAGAAAGTTAGTTTTACCTTTTATATATTCAATATCAAATTTGAAATATGAAAACCAAATTTGTATCCTAATAATATATCTATTGGCAATAGATGGATCAACATTATTTTTCAAAAATGCTTTAACTTGAGTATTATCAGTTCTAATCAAGAACTTCTTTTGTAATAGATAATCTTCATATTTTTGAACTCCTCTTTTTACAGCAATGAGTTCTTTCCTGTTCGTCTCATATCTTGTTTCAACTTCTATGAATGTTCCTGATGTATAACCTGCAAGTATCTCAGGACAAGAATAATTCTTTTCACATTTATATTCTTTATGATTCTTTTTAACCTTTAATACTGCTCCCCAGTAATTATCTGAAGTATCAGTTTCAAGGATAAAGAAATCTTCTTCTTGTGGTATTGCAAGTTTGGGCAATACCTTTAACTTTTTTTTTACTTTCCTTATATTTTCACAATCTTGTTCTTTCCAAGACCACATTATATTTTTTCTTAATTTTGGAAGAAAATAATTTTTCAATTTAGCACAATTTTTAATGAATCCTTCAGCATAATTTAATATACCAAGGAAGCTTTGTAATTGTTTTTTATCTTTGATTTTTTTCAGGAAATTCTTGAAGTTTTTCTCCAATATGAGATTGCAATTGCAATTTTCCTTCTTTTATAAATAATCCTAAAAATTCTATTTCTGTTCTAGCTATCTCAGCTTTCTTTTGAGAAAGTGTAATACCATATTTTTTCATAATATAACAGAATTTCTCAAGATGTTCAATATGTTCATCAATGTTATTTGAATGAATAAATAAATCATCTACATATGCAATACAGAAATGAGTAATTGGTTTGATTACCTCATCCATTCTTCTTTGAAATATTTGTGGTGCATTTTTCAAGCCAAATGACATTACATTCCATTTGTATTGTCCTAAAGGATTGGGGGTACTAAATGCAGTTAGTGGTTTACTTTCTTCTGTAAGCATGATTTGCCAAAACCCTAACTTACAATCAAATTTTGAAAATATCTTTTTGTTCTGTACTTGTTTAATAAGGGTGTCCTCATTTGGCAAGTAATATCCATCAAATTTAGTAACTTCATTTAATTTTTTTTAATTTATCACCATTCTGATTTTTCCTCTTTTTATTTCACTATGTTTTCTAACCATAAAAGTTGGGCTGCTATGTTGACTTTTACTAGGCCTAATTAACTTAGCTTCTAGCAATTCTTTTATCTGGTCTTTAAATTTCTTTTGATCATCAACACTATATCTCATGGGTTTGACTCTAACAATAGTGTTTGGATTAGTTAATTCTATTTTTGCCTTTACTTTGTCCGTATTTCATTTTTCTAATGGATTTTCAGAATATGTTTCAGAAATTTCTTTTTTAAGTTTTTCAATCCTATTTTATGTTGTTATTTTTAAGACTGTAACTGGTTTAAATTTTTCCGTACTCCAACATCCACCACACTGGGTTGAGGAACTCTGATGGTTTATATCTGTATATGCTATTGTAACAGCTTTATTTATTTTTGGTGTAAATATTTTATGTACACAAGGTGTTCTGAACATATACTTATCAATATATTGTGTAAATGATGTATATTTTAATAGAAAATTTTGTCCTAATAAAATATCACATCCAATTGTAGTTGACATGTATATTGTATCAACAAATACTTCTTTAAAGAAAATTAGAAAAGGTATTTGCGTAGCATATTTGTTGTATATTACTTTATTTCCACCTGTTGTTGTAGCGGTGACTATCTTGTTTGAATTGTATATCCAGTATTCAGATGGTAGTACATTTGGTAAGCATAAGCTTATTGTACTTCCTGTATCTAAGTAAGCATGAAATTTAATTTTACAATAGCTTTTTATATTAAGTGTAATTTCAATATATGGACTCATGGGATTGGTACTTATTACTCTTTCCATGATAACAGTGATTTCATATTTTCATCTATTTTTGATATGATAATTGGGTTATCATCAACTGTTATCTTTAAATATCCTTGGCATATTTTATGAGGACTATATTTCTCAAGAAAGTTCATTCCTAATAGAATAGGTGAACGGTCTACTCCATATAATTCATCTTTATATAGAATTATTTTTTTGGTATATTTTTTTTATCCTCTCCTATAAGTATAAGAGGGAACTTAACATATTTTCTTATTTCAAGATTATTTCCTAAATAATCCTTAAATATATATGGTTCTGGTATTTCAAAGTCTATTAAATGACTAACAAATTTAGCATTTATATGATTTTTATCTGCTCTAGTATTTATGAAGACAAGAAGATCCTTCTTATATCCTTCTTGATTTACATATCTTGTCTTAATGTAATATTGCGAACTTGATGGTTCAGCAATACTTAAATTCTTAAGTCTACTTATCCTAGAGTCTTGTCTAGAGGGAAATCTTGCAATAAGATTATCTCCTTCTAAGCTGACACTATTTCTTCTTATTAATTTTCCTTCGGAATTAATTTCTTTAGCTTGTTTATGAAAATCAAGCATTATCTGTTTTGGTATAGTGACTTCATGTTCTTGGTATTTCCTAGGAGGTATATATTGTGCTAATTCCTCAAAATTTTATGTATGATAATGTTATCAATTATCTTTCTTAGATTGTTATGATGGCTAGTACTAAAAGCAAAAATTGATTTTATGCTTATACTAATAGCCTTACTTCTTCGTAACATTTTTAAGTTTCCAATTCTATTGTATAGATTGAAACTTTGGTCAATATTTTCATCATTTAATGATATTACATAATTTGGTTTTACTGTAAATATTATCTTCTGATAGACTAAGTTTCCTACGACTATTCCTAATAGAGCATCTATAGGATCTTGTAAGATTCTATTATCCATACAGTATATTTCTATTGGTATGTTTATACCTTCTCTAAAGAATCCTTTTACCATTATCTGGACTCCTCCTATTTCAATATATTTTAATTTGTTTCTTACATTTTCTGGAATTCTGGATAAATTTTGTTTTACCCATTCTTTTGTAATTATATGTATCCTTGCTTTTCCTATAGTATATTCTATATTTATAGACATTTCTTTATAATTCATACTTACAATTGTTTTATTTACTCTTGGTAAAATTTCTAAGAATCTTTGATAGAATACATCTTTTTCTTGTAGGTCTAATATCTTCTTAGTGATTCCTGTGTATTTTTTAATATCAAAGGTAATTTCTTGATTTATACCTTCTATAGAGTCTTCAACTTCTTCAGTTGTTTCCATTTCTATTTCTAATTATTGTATCTCCTGATTCATATATACTATCTCGTCATAATCTTCTTCTGATGAGGATGTATTTAATTCATAAATACTACTGCATTTACTATTTAGATCTTCAAAATATTCAATTGGTTCTATATCACTATCTTCTTGGAATTTTTCATAAATTCTAAGAGTTTTTATATTCTGTCTATCTTTCTTTTTAGGACATTGGGGGGCAATGTGTCCTTCTTCATTACAAATAAAACATCTACATTTTTTAATATTTCTTAGTTTAAATTTCTTATTCCAATTTCTTTTCTTGAAATATTTTTTGTGTGGTTTAAAATTTCTTTTCTTGAATTTTTTATAGTTTCTGAATTTTCTTTTATATTTCTTATACGGTTTATATTTTTTCTTATGGCATTCAAATTGTTCAACTTGGTCATTATCTTTGTAACAACATAATGAATTTTTTCTTATTTATATGTTTTTTTATTTTCTAAAACTTCTCTGCACCATATGCCTATCATTCTTTTTGTAAATTCAATTCTACTTCCAAGACTGTCTATTTTTACTCCTTCCTCTTCTCCTAGAGGTAATAATTTCTCATATTCTTCTAATAACTTAATTCCCCATGAGAATGGTAATTTGGTAAAATAAAACCTTAATATAGGTTTATTTTCTTGATAATCTCCTTGATTTAGTATATAATATATTTTTTCGAATTTACATGTGTATCTTTCTAGCTCACACATATCACATATCTTTAAATTTTTCATTGCTATCATTCCTTGATTATATTCATCTTGTTTTCTTTCTTCTTCATTAGATGCATATCTATCTCCTAAGAATTCTGTTCTTATGATTTTTTCAAACCTTTTTAATATCTCTTGAATATTTTGTTCATTTAAAGTATTTCTATTATCTAATACCTCAATTCTACCTGCTCCATACTTTATTCTTCCTTTAATAATTTCTGGTAATTTTCTCCACCATTCAGAAACAATTCTTCTGAATGTATGATCTATAAATCCAAAAGCTGTATATGTTTCTCATTTATTAAATTGTATTGCTAGATCTGTGCTTTTCATCCATGTTTCAATAGTTTTATTTTTATCTACACAGTCTAGATCTAACCATACTCCTGTTGTGTGGATTGATTCATTATAAAATTTCATTGGGTTTATTTTTTTTATGGACCGTTTTCTTACATTTTCAGTGTATCTTTTCTGTGTTTTTCTATATTGATTAATATTAGCCTTATTAGGTATTGGGGTACCATAAGGATAATCAGTTTCTTCATCACTACTGAATTTTACTTTTATATTCTGACTTGAAAATGGATTGGTATTCATCTTTGTATTTTTCATTTTTTCAGTTAATTCTTCTAACTGTTTTTTATATTCTTCATACTCTTCACCTATAGATTCTAAGAATTTTTATTCTATTTCTTCTACATCTGTAATCATATATTGTTTTTCTTCATGTTTTTTCCCTTTATTATTTTACTTTTGTGTTATCCTAAAATCTTGAGGTTGATTAATTATAATCCTATCTTTTCCTTTAAGATTTTTATCTAAAAGAGCGTTTCCTACTTGTAGATTATATTCTCGATTTTTTGATCTTTTGTATATATCCTCAAAACTTTCATTTGTAGTATTTTTAGGTAAATAGGGATAACTATGTTTTTTTATGTTTTTCAACATTTTTCAAAAATTCTTCAATTATATTTTCTTCATCTACTATATTCATCATAATTTTTGGTTCGTAACATGACTCTGATACCATTTCATCGGAGTGTGCAGCGGAGGGGTTTAGATTTTTGAGCCAATTAAAATCTTCATAAGTATTTAAAATATCACTATATAATTTATAAAATTCACTATTTTTTATTAAAAATTTTTCTTCAATAATTATATTTAGTTCTCTAATTCTTCTTCTCAGGTTAAGAATTAATTTATATATATCATTTTCTGTTTTGATTGTACTATTATCTATAGAAACATTTTTATTTTTTAATTTTGGATCTAAATATTCTATAAAGAAACCTTTTAGATCTTCTTCTAAATATTTTAATTCGTTTTCTGTTGCGTTTTTTAGATCAATAAAATTTTGTATAATATTTGGGTTTAAATTTATTAAAGATTTTTTATCTATATTTCTTTGAGGGCCTAATTGAAGGTTTTTATACATTGTAGTGGCTTTGGTTGCAATTTCACAATAAGGGGCATTTTTCGAAAAATTATTGTTCAAAAGCTATTCTTCAAATGTTTATATTTTTTGGTCTAATCTTACAAAACTCCCTTTTTATTTAGGCTATCTAAAAGTATTTCCTCTATGCAGGGCGCCTTTCTTCTGTCTAGGGCCTCTAGGCTACTAGGCCTTAACATTTTCTCGCCTTTTAGACGCTTGGTACTCATAGATTATATTAAAATAAAATCCATGATATATGAATTATCCAATTAACAATGTCAACTCACAAAAGGGGTTGCATTGATGAGGTCCTGACTATGGTTTTACCAAAAGGGTTATGATAGATGTATAAGGGTACAGAACCCTTACCAACACCTCACATAGGGGCATGGAGGGAGGAGGGTGGGTTAATTTTTTAACATTATTTATTCATGTGGGGCCCATATCTTTGTGAGAGTAGGTACACATTCTGTAAAAAAAATTCTGTACACCCATCATTGCTCTTACCAAAAATACAATTTTCCGTAAAGTCATAAAATTGTGTATGGAGACCGACGCCTGTCTAGTGTCCCAAGGTCACGAAGTTGGTATCATTAATGACAGTAACAGATGACCGAATCCTCGGTGAACAAAGGCTGTAACTGTCCAAAGGTAGCAAAAATCTTTCGCTAAGGTAAATAGGGACCCATATGAAAGACGTAACTATTTGGACACGGTATTAGAGAGAGACTCGATGAAATGAACATGCATGTGAAGATACAAAATTCTCTTGTTAATTCAATGTTCACGATAACCTGTCTACAAATTTTATGCACCAAACACATCAGAAATAGAAAATAGCATAAACCATCAAATGGTTCATAAACAATCAGCATCGAATAAATGTAACACAATAAGAAAAAAACATGCTAATCCCAGTACCAACTTTACATAGTTCTAACAAGAGAAACACTTCTTTCCTAGTTCCTACTCAAACTAGCAGTTCATATTTTGTACAAGGAAGAATGATGAACTTTAAACAATCTACGTTCCCTCATCTCTCCACAAGCTAAAAGAAACACAGCCAAGAATGAATTGCCATCCACCTCGGGAAGCCAAGATTCCAACAAGAAACCAGCACTTCATAGCTTTCATTAACCATGGAAACTCACTGCATCTGCATGGCAAGTGCACAATTTGATAGGGTATTTCTCCACTACTGATCTGAAGTGCGTCCTTCCTCTCTCTTGTCTGAATGGGACTGATACACTTGACTCGTACAAGTTAATTTGCTTTCTAGAACTGCTGACATCATTATTGCAAGAATGCACTTTCGCTTCACTAGACTCGGAGGGCAAGAGCTCAGAATTTGATGAAGTAAAGGATTGTGACGAAACGGTAGAAGCAGAACATGTCTCCTTTGACGTGTCTGCATCAGACTTCTTCACTAAACGTCCTCCAGACCCTCTTGCCCTCCTCAAAGCATGCTGGTGCCGGGACTCATGAAGATAAGGCTGAAAGTCGACAAAAGAAAAACAATTACCAGCAATACAGAGACACTCTACAGAAAGGACTTGAGGATCCTGAGATCAGCTTCTAAATGGAGCATATATGTTAACATGTGCTATTTTTTTCTTAATTTTAAGTGAAAAAAGTTGCTTACTCGAAAATAAGTAACTTACTTATTTCCAACTTTGACAAATAAAAATAATTTATTTTATAAAATTTTGAACGTAGCAAAGTATGCTCTTACTTCATAGGTTGAGACGTGCATATGGGCAAACATCATCAGAGGCTAATATGGAGAAACAAAGCATGTGCATAACCAACCTTTCAAACATTTATCAACTTCTTTCCAAGCACTGCTTTAGCACGTGACTGCCTTCTACGTAGAGTGCCATGGTACTGCTTGGCATTCACATACACAGGCTCCAGTGCCATTTCCATGGGAGCATCATCCTTGCTCATGCATATCGTATACAAGAGGAACCCGATCAAAGGAACAATCACAATAATTTTTTTAATTTTCTGAACAATTTGAGATTATAACACATCAATTTAAATTTGAACAATTTTTCCAAGAATACCAAAAGATCACAAATTAAGGACATATCCTTCAAAAACATGTCAACTACAATATTAATTCACTTCTTTAAGGTCATCAGCCTAAAGTAATAAATCAATATAAAGAGGGCTATTGGGATGCCAAAACTATGCCATCCCAGGTTACCAATGTTTCCATCCACCTAAGGAAAAAAGAAACGATGGAAAATATGAGGCACATAGTAAATATTTATTGAATTATTCCAATTCCCTTTCGCTATACCTGATATTGAGCTACTTACTAGTTACTACATATTAATAAATAACAAATACTATCAAAAATTTCAAACACTACAAAAGAGCAACAATAGAAAATATTATTCTTTTGACAAAGTTTGACAGTCCACCAAAATCCTTACAGGTTAACAACTGAGCCAAAATTTAAATAGTTATTCCACATATGACAGGGTTATCATTTCATTTGCAGGCTCCACCTAAATTGAAAGATAGGTGTTCATTGGTATGAATGGTCAGCTCACAGACTAGCTTCTTGATCACATGCAGGCGCAGTCAATGGCCAGGCTTTCACTAATGGGACTCCGTTTCTTAAAGTTTAAGAGTATCTCCAAAAGACTTTTTAAAAATAAGATACTCTATATTTTAAAGAGTGAATCATAAAAATAAAGCTCCGCAAACTCTATTTTAACTTTTTACAACTGAGAGTGAGTTTGACTTTCAATTTTGGAAAGCCTATCTTACTTGTATATGTATTTTATATTAAATGCATGAATTGTAAGTATCGATACTCCACTTAATAATTATTTAAATAATGCCTGAATATTTTATCCATTAGTACCTCATTTGGCTGTAAAAAATTATATTAAATAGAAGATGAGGAAGAAGCAATAAATGTTTATTGAAAAAAATAAAATCAAGAGCCAAAATAATGAGTATTGTTTGCAAGATTTGCAGTTCTTTAACTTTATTTCTAAAGAGGCTCTTGGACATATTTTAAGTCTTTGTTAAAACAGATAGTATAGAATCTTTTAGGTTTTCCTAGCTTTCTGATGTCAACTCTTGCAATTTGGAATTTTTGTCCCAAGACTATCGACGGTTGTCACTACTGGACGAGAAAATGAATATTGGAATTAACTAAATTCTCTTAAAAGGGACCATGTCAAACTCTAAAAAGCAAAAATGAAAAAAAATAAAAAAAATTACAGTACCCAGGATGTGAATCAGAAGGGAGAGGAAGCCCTCACCCCTCGTAGGACTCGGGGAGCCCTTTTCATCCAATATGGTAGAACCTTCTACAGGTATTGAGTATTAAAAGTAATTCCTAGAGGCTCCTCAAGTTTACCCCAACTTTAACATAATTTATTTACTTTCTATGATCAATAAATGGAATTTTCTTTCATTTTCAGTTGTCTTCTTTAAAGCTTTCTTTATACTTGACCCCGACAGTTGCAATCAACTGCCATTGCAAGCAAGAGTGTCGAGTAGAAGTAGCCTAGCAAAGATGACTCCTTTCTGAGACGTAAAAAAGATGCCCTGGGCTACATGGTCTAGCACTGATAACGTCTTTTTTATATTTCCCTCAACCTAAAATACCAAATTTTATGAAGTTCTCACAAGAATGAAGTGCAGGTTGCATTTAAAAGGAATGGAAACAATAAACTCAGGAATCATAATCCTCAGCCATAAGCAAGTACATACTTCCCTTTTGACAATCTAATAATGAAGATACTGAAAATGAAAATAAGAAATGAACTAGTGCATTCAAAAAACAAGTTAGCACTCGTGCACATACCGAAGGCTGGCCATAAGCTGCCATCATTCCTCCATATGGATCATAAGGATTCATAGCACAAGCCTGAAAGGGAGTTCAACAAAACTATCACAACTTTAAAAGTGAGCTAAATTCAACATAGTTTTAAGTTCTCATTGCAACATTCTTACAATGAAGTGTCCAACAAGCTCAAGATGTGGGGGCTGCGTTAAACTGTCACCACTCGGGTGTATGGTTGACGAATATTGCTGGAAATTCTGACCTCCCCACCCAGAATTGCTATCTAACCTTGACAATAGATGGACATTATTATCAACCTTCATACATGATAAAACAAGAAAAAAATAAAATGCTTCAACATAATTTTACTAAATTAAATCAATAAAAATAATATATACATTTTAATAACGACTCAACCTATATACTAAAAAAAACCCAACTTCAGCACAGATTTAACTGACATCTCTAGTTTGACCCAACTAACAATGGTGAGAAGAATGTATGAGGAAGCAATATTTCATACAAATCAAGAAGATATCAGAGAATATTAAAAGGAACATTTTAAAATAGTAAATGGCATGGTGAAGAGGTACCTGGAGTTACAGGTATAGTACCTTCTGATTGTTTGGTAGCATTGTCCTCTTTGTTTATGCAACTCTCTGACTGTGCTTTGCTATCCGTCGATTGTTCCAATGAAGAACAATCTGAGTCATTGTCTTGCATTGTTGAAGGGTTGAAGCTTCCAGTATTATTGCACCATGGTTGAGAACGTAACAAGGAATTTGAGACATTCTAAAGATGAGAATCTCCTTTAGTGATAGGGTTGGGCAAATCTCCCAAACCGAATCGATCGAACCGAACTGAACCGAACCCAACGGTTCTTGTCAAATTAAATACCCGAACGGGTATCTGAATTGAGAATCGACGGGTACGGTTCGGTTCTTGGTTCTAGACCAAGAACCGAAGAATAGAATAAGAACCGAATCTTTCTAATTTTTTTTTATATTGAGTAAATCAAATTATTTTAATTTTAATTTTTTCTAAAAAATTAACAAAATAACAATTTCTAAATCCAAATTTTTGGCCCAATAATTTGTTTTATTTCTAATTTTTTAATTTTTGGCCCCATTACCCATTTTATTATTTCATTTCCTAGCCCAACAAGATTCAATCTACTAAATAACTCTAAACATCTACACTAAAGTGCATAACGTTGTCTCGACTCTCGCACTTACTCTCCCAGCCTCGCTGACATTCCAAAACCTATACAATCGTCGGCCAATGTTATGACCTCCGATCGAAGCTGTGATCTCCGCTGACCGAAACTTTGACCGTAGCGATCATTTGAACAAGGTAATCTATTAGTCTATGACATTTCAAAACCATTGAATGTATCACTAGTTGTATTTATATAATATTGTTTTAAATGTTAAAAAAATTAATTATAGTACAGAACCGAATGTAACCTAATCGAACCGAACGGAACCGAACCCGAACCCGAACGGTTCCATAATTATATTTGGACCCGACGGTTCCATTTACTAGATACCCGAAAATTTTGGTTCGGTTTGGTTCTAAAGAGAACCGAACCGAACCGACCCGCGCCCGCCCCTATTTAGTGACACTCTGAATCTTGGAATGCATGCTCCACTAGTTTCTCCAATGAAATTACCGGCAAAGACTACACATCCTTACAAACAGCACAGACAAAATAATGCCCAATTAAGCCTAGGGAAAGGTGAATTGCATTATGCAGCTAAAATTTCATAAGAAAGAAAAAAAACCAATCTTTTTCTTAAAATTTTTGCTTCACATCTAAAGCTCATCTCGAAAATCAACCATTCAACATTGCTCATCCAAAAGAAAATAATTCCTTTAATGTTGCTTGTGCATTTCCGTTTCTATATATGTGACAACGCAATTCCCAAGGTCGCTGATACAGAATTCCTAAATGAATATGCACCTTGTTTAATTCAACCCAAAACATGCTTGTGAGTTCAAAGCTCTACTCCAGAATCCAGAAACAACATAGGGAAATCTCAACTAAATCTGGGCAAAATTTTTCAGACTGAATGTTAATCTTCATACATCTTCAAGAGCCGAGAATGTCAATACCTTGCTTTCTATCATCCACCTGTAAATATTGTGTTTGATCACCCCCACCCCAAACCCACAAAAGTTTAGCTTTTTTGTTTTTACAGTGCATGAAGTCTTTAAAAAAAATAAAATAAAATAAAAAATTACTATAAGGTTCTAGTCTTCCAAAAATCAAATGAAACCTAATTTTTTAGTCACAATTAAAGCTACCATTTTTTATAGTAAAAAATTACAACACTGCATCATCCTCCAGAAAAATGATCAAAATTACACGGAAAAAAATCCCAAATTTTCTCAGCAAACAACACCAGTAATCAATCTTTTTCCCAATCAACAATCATGAGAACAAGAACAACATCAATAACCAAATACACGTCACATTCAAAACAAAACACGAAATCAAAAAGCCAAAATCCTTTACACAACGCATAAGTACAGAAAAAGGGATCCTGCAGTTGGAAATATAAATAATTCCATTAAACAGAGAAAAAATTTTACCAGCTAAAGTGATGAAAAATGACGATTACAGCAAACCCAGAAATTTTGGGGAGCTATAAATTCTTGGGGAATTTGGCCAGATGACCTACTTGGACAATGATTTTGGACAAATAGCCTTTGACCATCATTAAAATGGAATAAAAAAATTTAAAATATTTTAATTGATAAAATGACAAAATTGTCCTTCAATTTATATCAAATTATTCATCCAACTTCTTTCATTTCACCTTCTTCTTTCTTCTTTCCTTTTCCTGTGAAACCCTATTCCCCAAACTTGAATTCCAAACCCATCTTCTTCACCTTAATTTTCACTATATTTCAATATTACAAAAAACTTTTCTTTGACTCTAGTTTATTTCACATTACTTTACCCTCTCTTTGGTACAAGTTAAAACAACAAAAAAGGTAATTTTTTCTACGATTTTTTTTTCTTTTTTGTTATTTTAAAACGTGATTTTGTGCTTCCATTACTATAGTTTTATAATAAAAATTTGTAAAAATTGCATTTTTTTTATGATTTCGTGATTTATTTGTATATTTAGTTTAGTTTTAGCTGAGTTTTTTTAATGTGAATGGATTTTTGATACATTTGGGGTTTTGAAGATGATGGGTTAAAAAAAAATTCAATTACTAGCATTGCTATAAATCAAAATTGTGATATGTAAATGTGCTTGTTCTTTGATATGCCTTGAAACTTAGAGAGTTGCATTAAGAATAATTTGATTTAAATAATTCGGCATTTTTAGGAAAATTCTTTATATTATGTTTTACTGTAATTCCTATTTTATGTGAGTTCTATTATTAAACTTTACACTTGTTGATTTCAGAATTTTTTCATATTATATTTTGCCTATTTTTACCACAGTACCCTTATTTGTAGATTGGAACTTCACCTACTAAATAATGTATATAATTTTGCAATTTAAAAGGTTGTGTTTCCCCTTGACTTTATTGAATCATTTTATTCTTTAGTTGCTTAAACGTTGTATCATTACGCCTACATTGATTATTACTTGATTTGACTTTGATTTAACTGTTGTTCCAAGAAAGAGAACTAGCATTGAAATCGTTTAAAAGTGGAAACGCACTAATTTTGGTTGTGACAGATATGGCAAGTCATGGCCTTGATATTCCCTACATTGCTCACGTATCAACAAAGCCACCAGCTGA
>NC_036256.1:19833291-19835000 GCF_002742605.1 Olea europaea var. sylvestris | reverse complement strand
AAAGACATTTCGAAAATCGATCTATTCCTATCTATGTTCCTTCTGTTTGAAAAAAAGATGGATTTCAAAAAATTGATCGTTATTTTGATTGTTAAATAATCATCTCTCTTTTATCCTTCTTTGATTATCGTTTTTAAAGAGAAGAAAACATACTACATATGTTTCAAGCAGGTTGTGCTTATAAGATCCGACCCAACTACTAAATATATAATGTTTCCATATCGACTTCAAGAAAAGCAATTTGGAGATTTGTAAACCACATTTAGGCATTAATCCATTTCATTAACTTCGAAAGAAAAAGGAAAAAGGAAAAAGGAGAAAGAAAAAGAACGAAAAAACCAAATAAATAAGCTGTGGATTTCTAAGACAAGAAAAAGAACGAAAAAACCAAATAAGCTGTGGATTTCAAAGACAACCAAAACAATAATTTCTTGCAAAAAAATCCAAGAAACAACATCTAATTCTAATTCCATCATTGTTTCCTGTTAAAAAAAGAAAAAACCCAAAACTCAATATAAAATTAAAACACAAATTTCATACATAATGTGACGTTATAACGATATCAAAATAGAATATGGGAAAATAGCTCATCAGCCCCTTGAAGTTGCTTCCTTCAACTCATCAAGTGATGCTGGAAATAGCTCTATATAACGACTGCCAAGAGTCATCCTATCCTTAGCTAGTGCTGCTTTTGCTTCGTCTACATTTGCGAATTCAACAAAAGCTTCTCCGGTTGGCCTCCCATCAAAATTATAGGTAATATAAATCGAGTCTTTTGACAAGATAGCATTCTTAAAGAAATCTATTATGTCAGTCTTGCCAGCTGAAAACGGCAATCCCCTCATTCGTAATACAGTTGTAGGTTCACCCATGTCCTTCCCTTCGAAGGATTTTGTCAATAACCTGAACAAAAAAGGTTGTAAGCATTTTTATTAATTTCTTCTCGTATTGTGACTTCTTGTATACTTGCATCACAAAAGTACATACCATTGTGAATAAATAGCAACTCTTTTCAATATGACTGGGCAAAAGCAAAACTGTCACTTCATTGAAATAATAGTAAATACTTCAGCATAAAAACATTGGTATGATCCATACCAATGCAAAAGGCACCTCACATAGAGCCTTCGGCATATGATCATAAAGAAATGTCAACTGCAGTTTTGGCATTAAAAATATAGCAGTGCCAATATAAAATATGCCATAATTCCAATTATTTACCATCATACACATTTCTAATGGAATTCAAAATACAATTGGGCCCAATCTTTTACAAGTCCAGTGAGGCAATCCCAATTTTTCAAGATCCTCGCTAGTCCCTAAAACATCTACCTCACCTCATGAAGTAAGAACAAACAAATAACAGAATGCTCTACCCAGCAACCATTATCTTGAAGACAAAATGATTGTCTTGAAAATTGCATTAACTTCCTGAATCCTGAAGAGCAAATACTAAATGGATTTAGCATTTACTGAACTTTTTACCTCAGATTGGGAAATGGTTTTTCATGAGTCGTTGGCTGTTGCACTGCATCACAAATCTACCGGTTTTGAAAGAACACCTCTAATCTCTTCTCCTAAAAGCTAAGCTCATTGTTGCTGAGTGTTAACATCCTATTGTTCCACCACTAAAGTTTCCACTATCAAAAGAATGAAAATTTTTTATAGAACTTGATTTGACCATGAAACTAAGAAAAGGCTTTTTTTTT
>NC_036256.1:19830511-19831601 GCF_002742605.1 Olea europaea var. sylvestris | reverse complement strand
GCCAGGTCCTTGCTCTCATCAAAAGATCTAGCCCTGGTAACACCACGACGAGATGAACCACCCTGAGAATCGTAAACTTCATTTGCTATGGCCTTATAGTACTCATCCTTTCTGCTTTGAAAAACCTCAACATATCTCCTACCAATAGTTTCCCTATTCCTCTGCAGGGCGAAATCTATTTGAAGAGGATAACCCAAAACGCAATAAGCTTCCCCAGTGGACTTGCCCCCCTTGTGGACAAACAGGACATCTACCACATCTAAATCATGGAAGAAATCAACAATTTCAGCCTCCGTGCAATCAAAGGGTAGGCCTCGAAGCCGAACCACTGGGAATGGCGGGGGATAGTAAGAATATGCAGGAGGTGGTGGAGGTGGAGCATTGTACATATAACTTGGACCGGGAGGAGTACCATAATACGAAGACCCCTGATCCATCAACCGCTGCCTTTTGAACCCCGTTTCCCTTGCATCTCCACTGTCCACGAATTTACTATATAGACATTAACCAGGTCAGTCCTACATTCATAATAAACCAAGGAAATACAATATATAGTCTATTTTCACTTCCAACTCCACAATTTTTTCATGAATTAGACTCTTAATCGATATCTTCAAATAAAAGACCACAGAAAACATAAGCATGCCACTACTTAAAAAAACATAATTTGTATCAAAAACTCGGTCTATAACAAGCTAAATCTTGAGAAACATTCAATAACTTGGATTATTTCTATAAATAAAATATTTCAACAACCAGGTAACTAAGAATACAATGTCGAGACAACATTAAAACTAGTAAATATTAACTAACGCTTATTTGGCATCATCAAAATTTGATTTCTGCAAAAAAATTAACAATAAAACGAATTGAAGTCCTGGGTGTTCGAAAAAATTAAACTCAATATAGGACCACGAAAATAAGTAATTAAGCATACACAAGTGTTTTCGAGCTGCATTTATCCATAATCAAGCTACAATTTTTTAAAATAATAGATTTTCGCATTTAATTCTAATCCCAGAAAATCTGATCGGAGAAAACAAGAATTAACGGATAGAACAATCCAATAAAACTCAGTAGGAAAAAAAAA
>NC_036256.1:19817370-19823069 GCF_002742605.1 Olea europaea var. sylvestris | reverse complement strand
AAAATTTTCTTATGTTTTTTCATCTTGTGAGGTCTCCCTTTATATGCTTATTTTATTGTTTGCAATTGTAATAGAGTGGATTCAAATAGATGATATAATATATTTTTAAGATGTCATGTTGCATTGAAATTTTAACGATGTTGTTTTGTGGTGATGGGGTAGTCAAATTTATCCTTGTATAAATCTGGACCAAGTTCAACCAAATGGAGAAAATAGGACTCAAGTATAGTATGCTTTCACTTAGCACTTGTCCATCTCCATTTTAACTTCTATATCTACTTGGAATTGAGCTATCCCTTTTTTGTTCCTTTAGGCATAACATCCATTTTTATTTTTTTCTTTGTGTTCATAATAGTTACGAGAGCTTTGAAAGAGCTCACCTACACTAATCTAACTGGAATCCATCCAAATATCGTATTCTAATGAAGACTCCACCACAGACAGAAGTAGTGTTGGGAATATACTTGTTAAAGAAAAACATTTCGCTAAATCCAAGTTACAACTTATTTGCAATATCAAATAAAAAAAATTCTTCATCTACTTTAATCTAAACGGAAATATACTAATCAATAAGCAATTAACTTTTCACTTACACACCTAAACATATACAATATAATTTCACAAAATTATTACATCATTAATTATATTTATTTATAAAAATAAATTATCATTGACGTACAATATATAGTCGACAAAAGAATGACAACCAAGCAAAAATTTCACATCTTCAAATACTTTTTGTAAAATCTACAAATTCCACACGAATAACAACAAAATAAATACAAAACTTGAGCAACGCACGTGACAGAAACTAATATGTAATAAAAGTTTGGATAAAAAGTAAATTTGACCGATTATGTTCATAAATTAAATAGGTGGGGGTAGGGAAATGAGATTTTATCTTAAATGATTAATTTATTAGATGGAATACATTATTTACCTCATGTCAAACCAATGTAAAAAGTTTATTTACACTCTTCCAACAATTCCTCTTCAAACAAAGTACCATATCGTGGATTCCCCCTTAAGCAATTTATTTACTCTTTTCCAACAATTCCTCTTCAAACAAAGTACCATATCGTGTATTACCCAATAAGCAAACAATCATTTGTCTCCCCTCCTCAGGCAAAGGAGGATTACTATGCTCCATCAAACTCCCAGATGTCCACCATGTCAAGGGCCACCATCTTAGTATTTTTCTAGTCATCGCGATCCAACTCAAGGTCCACAACTTTCGTTTGTTTACAACTAGGGGTGGGCGCGGGTCGGTTCGGTTCAGTTCGATTCTAAAGAGAACCGAATCGAACCAAAATTTTCGGGTATATAGTAAATGGAACCGTCGGGTCTAAATATAATTATGGAACGTTCGGGTTCGGGTTCGGTTCCATTCGGTTCTGTACTATAATTAAATTTTTTAACATTTATAACAACATTATATAAATACAACTAGTGATACATTCAATGATTTTGGAATGTCAGAGACTAGTAGACTACCTTATTCAAATGATCGCTACGGTCAAAGTTTCGGTCGGCGGATGTCACAGTTTCGATCGGAGGTCACAGCGTCAGCTGACGATTATATAGGTTTTGGAATGTTAGTGAAGCTGCGAGAGTCAAGACAACGTTATGCACTTTAGTGTAGGTATTTATGGTTATTTAGTAGATTGGACCTTGTTAGGCTAAAAAATGAAACAATAAAATGGGTAATTGTGCCAAAATTAAAAAATTAGAAATGAAACAAATTATTGGGCCAAAAATTTGGATTTAGAAATTGTTAATTTATTAATTTGTTTAGAAAAAATTAAAATTAAAATAATTTGATTTACTCAATATAAAAAAAATTAGAAAGATTCGGTTCTTAATCTAGAACCGAGAACCGAATCGTCCCCGTCGGTTCTCAATTCACATACCCGTTCGGGTATTTAATTTGACAAGAACCGTCGGGTTTAGTTTAGTTCGGTTCGGGAGATTTGCCTTACCCTATTTACAACTAGGAACCTCTCTTGTCCATCCACATTGTTACGTTTGGGGTCTAGCTTAAAAACATGTAAAAAATTTCTCAATTGCAGTTGAACTTTCTCAAATGTTACCCAATTGTCATTGAACATCAAAAGCTTTTCGAGTTGTAAATGATTTTTTCCTATATGTTTCTCCATTGCTATTGAACTTAAAAAAAAAAAAATAATAATAAAATAAAATTTCGACTTGCCACTCAATCTACCAAAATGTTATTGTGTTTGTTATTCCATTACTCTATTACTTGAACTTTTTTAAACAAAATTTTATTGATAAGTGAAAAAAATACATTATGGAGGAGGGTATAGACTTGACCTTTAACAAATGATAAAGTATGGCAATGCTCTCAAAGTAAATAAAAGCAATAAAAACAATGAATAGATCAAACGAGTTAAGGGTCCTAATGAAGATTTGTTCAAGCGTGATACATAGATCGGGTCATCCATTTAGTTTGGATAAGTCCTGATCATAGAAATTTAATCTGCCGAAGAGGGCTGTCTAGGTGACATGTTATCACGTTAGTGTGTGTCATGTCACCAAAATCATAAGTTGATTGCATTTTCAAATCAACGAGTGACGTAGTGATCGATGGAGTACCATTTAGGTAACTTCAATGACAACTAAAAAAACTTTAAAACTTGAAGGCTGGAAACATCTATATAAAAATAATGACAATTTGAAGGTGCCTAATAATATTGGACTTGGATAATTTTAGGAGGTGCCTAAGTAATAGTCACGTGCAACTGTGCAAGCAAAATGATCCTGCAAGGCCAAGGTGCAGTCCCGATGGCCGATGCACATAGAATTCTCTGTGCCACATTTTTACGTTCATTACAGTTCTACAGGATTCTCATACGTGGCGAAAGAGCCACCAAATTGGAAGAACCATCCAGTACACCACCGTCCAGATGTTGTGTTCACAACAAAGTACAAATCTTGTGGTTGGACAAATTCAGGCCTCACAAATTATTCTGGTCGCAGTTCAACAAACCCCACAAAATTGCAATTTTCCTCTTTAGCATTTTTCCACTAATCACGTCTCGAATTCCAAATTTGAGAGCCCTTTTGCTGCAAACACACGTCTCTTTGAATTTCAATCGTCTAATATTCAAAAATCTCCAGTTTTCTTGGACAACCCAGCTAGTATTCTCGATTTTTCTTTATTGGGTTGTCCCAAATTTTCTTATAAACATATTTCTAGGCTGAATTTTGTGTTATAATAAGAATGGTGGGGGCTTTTTCTGTTTTGGGTTCATCAATGGTTGATTCTCATACTTGTTCATGCCTGTGTTTGGATGTGATGCCTTCAAGCAATTTGAGGAGGGGAGATTGGATTTTTCCTAGGAATTCAATGGGTAGAAAGCATAGGCCTCGTCCAGGTTCATTGGCTTTGAGCAGCTCATTTCTTGATTATTCTTCAGTGAAGGCTCTTTCAGTCACCAAGAATTTCAAAAAACAAAGGAGAATGAGGAGTGTGATTGTGGATGAATTGGCTGGACAGTATGAAGACAATTTTGGAGATGTCACCTCTGTAAGAAATTTACAATTATCTTTCCATCTTTTATATATTTTTTGGGGATTTCCGGATGAAATATTGCAGTAGCCTTTTATCTTTATTACATGATTTAAACTGGTTTGATAAAATTGAAGAATTTGCTAGCAGGGATAGAACTACCTAACATTTAGCCTGTTGTAGTTGCTTTAGACTGGATCTAGTGANTGATAAAATTGAAGAATTTGCTAGCAGGGATAGAACTACCTAACATTTAGCCTGTTGTAGTTGCTTTAGACTGGATCTAGTGACGAACATAGTGGGGTGATGAAAAAGGATTCATCTAGCTGACCCTAAATTTATAAAGAATGAGGTTTTGGTTCGTGGTTGTTTCTATAAAATTGATGTTCATTTTAGAACTAAAATGGTAGAACATGCTAGCAGGGGTAGCATTTGGCCTGTTGTTGCTTTAGATTGGATCTAGTGCGTCGGGGTGATGAGAAACGATTCACGTAGCCGACTTGAAGGGTCATTGTGGAGCTAAATATGGTAAGAGTCACGAATGCTTGCTTTATATTGCTCTTAAATGAACATTTGAAGAAACTATTATTGCAGAGATAAAGTCAAATGAAGAAATTGTCTTCCTTATTTATTTGAAGAAAGTAAGGAAATGAAAAAGGGACTCTAATCCACGAGATTTGCGAATTGGATAGGAATGGACATAGATTTTGCTTGAGAGCCACTCAAATTTTGTGGAGGAGAGGATCGTTGTTATTATGGGTTTGGTAATTAGAGCGCGTGTATATGTATGGTTTTTAAACCAGTGACTTTGATGAAGCGTGTACCCTTCACTTAGATGTTACACACATCGGTTCCCTAATAATGATTTCCTCTAGTAGCGAAATGTCTCTATAATGACTAGATTTTGGATGTTCCCAAGATAATTGTTGTCATTACAACTATACTTTATGCACGTTTGACATGTTGGACGTGATTATGGAAGAAAAGTAAGTAAAAATCAAGTGCTTCATATATCCAGTATTGGTAAGGCAAAAATTACTTCGAAGATTAAGAAGTTTTTTTTTTAACATGTTTAAATGATTTTCTAAAAATATATTGTCCGATTAGAAGAGTTTTTAGAATAAACTGGCCTAATAGGCTCCTTAAAAGTTTTTTGACAAGTCGAAGCAAAAGCAGAAGCTCTGCCAAATGGGTAGATGAAGTTGAATGCCCTCGGGGGTTCTATCTGGCTAAGGTCTAGAGGCAATTCTGCAATTAACTGAGCAGTCAATAATCGGTAGTTTGTAGGTTGATGGAAATTGTTTTTTCTTGCAGCAAATTCTCAACTATTTCACTTACAAAGCCGTGCGGACTGTCTTAAACCAGCTTTATGAGATGAACCCTACACAATACCGATGGTTTTATGAGTAAGTAAGTTGTTCTTGCATATTAGTCGAACTATTAGTTTTCCTATATTCTCACTCTAACAATTAAGGCCAAGGAACATAGACCATTTTTGTCCTTCAATCTATAATATACACACGACATAGCCTGCCTTTTATCTAAAGGTTTAATTGGTTAATATTGCTGATCTTATAGTTATGTTGCAACTAATGAGCATGGTTATGGAAAGCGCTTCCTTCGTAACCTTGGGAAGGTAAAGAAAGGTTCTTGCTTACATTAACAACCCGCCCCCTTCTCAAACCTCATAAATTATTTGAAATTTATCATCTTCACAGGAGAAGCACGAGCTTGCTGAAAGAGTAATGGTTACACGCCTTAACCTGTATGGAAAATGGATAAAGGTACGAGAATTTTAAAACATTTTCTTTGTCAAGTTGAGTGGGACGCGAGGAATTTATTTGTAATTGTTTTTCGTGCTTTTTTTCCCCTCAGAAATGTGATCATGCTGCAATGTACAAAAGGATCTCCGATCAGAATTTGGAGTTGATGCGCGAACGCCTCATTGAGACTGTGATATGGCCGTCTGATGACACAAACACAGAGGTCGTTGGCTGAATTTCTTGCTGTTTCTTTTGTTCCTGTTGCCTAAGGAGATCTTATCTAGTGTCGTTTACATTATGTTTTCGAAAGCTCTACATTCTTCTGTTGTTGATCAATATTGTATAGAAACTCGATCCATAGGTAGAATAGCACTAGAAATTCTAGATACTTTACATGAATATTAATT
>NC_036256.1:19812971-19815859 GCF_002742605.1 Olea europaea var. sylvestris | reverse complement strand
CAATGTGACTTTGTCAATAAGCTCTTCTACAAAATGCAAAGTACCCCTGCCAAACGGTTAATTGCCAAAAAACGTTGGAATGAAGTTCCATGCTTCCAGAGTTGAGATGCTGGTCTTACCAAAAATCCCTGCATGAGCAGACGCCATTAATGAAATGATGGAAACGACTTCCATCCCTCAAAACTATTTCCCTTCCAACCAATTTAGAGACATGTTTACTAAATTCATGACAATCACCACAAATCCTTAGGTTCTTGGAAATCAAGATTGGGGCACCACCTCTTATGCTGATCAATCCAAAAGCAATAGCTAGCTTCTCACTGTGGCTTAAGAGCCTCCCAATTTTATCTTCATCTTCTTCATCGCGAAGAACCCAATGAAGATCAGGAATATATCCTTGTTCTTTTATAAATGACAACAATAATTCCAATTTTTGGTAAATTTTGTTGCATTGAGGATGTGATTTATCACCTGCAGTGAAGTAGTGAATCTTATTTCTAACACTAATCCAGCTTTTTCCTGGAGGCTTTCTTAAATCCTTTTCTTGAAGCAATTTTCTTAATTTTTCAACTTCTGACCATTGGCCTGCAGCTGCATAGATATTCGATAACAAAACATAGTTACCTGCATTTGTCGGTTCTAATTCAACCAGCTTCTCGAAGATGGTACGAGCATACTTAGTTTCAGAGTACACTCGACAAGCACCAAGAAGAGATCTCCATGCAGATGCAATTGGTGCAATAGGCATTGAATTAATGAACTTCCAAGCTTGCTCAAAGCGACCTCCACGTGCCAGCAGATCAACCACACAAGCATAGTGCACCGGTTCAGGGATAATCCTAAAATCACGAATCATAGATTGGTAAAGCTGTGTGCCCTTGTCTATAAAACCCGAATGGCTACAAGCAGATAAAGCAGAAATGAACGTTATCTTGTCAGGTATAAAGCCCTCTTCCAACATATTTGAGAAGGCTAGCATAGCATCATATCCTCTCCCATGAATGCCATAGCAGGCTATCATTGCATTCCATGAGACTACATTTCTCTTCGATAATGCTTTAAAAATGTTCTCAGCATACTTCATACAACCACATCTTGCATACATACTTATGAAAGCATTTGCCACAGCCAAATCAGAAACCAGAGATTTCCTCATTGCATAAGCATGTAAACATTGGCCTTCGGGAAGATTAGCTAGACTTGTGCACGATGAAAGAGCATTAATAATTGTCACACCATTGGGTTGCTTCTTTAAAATCAGATGATGGAAAAGAAACAGAGCCTTTTCAGCCTCATTGTTCTTCACATAACTAGTAATCATAGCATTCCACGAGATCAAGTCTCTATCAGCAAAGCTCTCAAACAACACCTCGGCTGTTTCTTTATCACTGCAGTTCATATACATTTCTATGAGTGCCGTATGCAGAGGTGGGTCAATTTTGATCCCGTGTTTTATCACATAACCATGGATAAATCTACCAAGTTTTAAATATGACTCGTCATTACAAGCTGCAAGAATGGAAACTATCGTGTGGGAGTTAGGCGCAAAATGTAATTCACTCATCTGCATAAAGAGATCCCACGCTTTACCCCTCAGTTCATTATGGGCCAATGCCGAGATCAATGTGTTCCATGAAAGCACATCTGGATTTTTTGTCTCATCAAAAAATTTCGAGGCATCTTCAACACAATTTAGCTCTCCAAACAGATTTAAAAATGCATTTCTTATGCAGGGATTGTTCTCCATTCCGCATTTAACTACATGAGCATGCAGGCTTCGACAATTTCTCAGACCATTAGCCAAGTCAACACATAATGACAGTACAATCACAACAGTTCTTTCATCTGGTCTTGGGCCTTTTAACCTCATTGTTCTTACCAAAGCCACAGCTTCATCAATGGCGTCTCTCTCGATATATGCAGAAATCATAGAGTTCCACAAAGCAACATCTCCTGTAGAAACGGATCGAAATAGAAAATGTGCAAAGTCCATACATCCAATTTGACTATACATATTTATCAATGCATTTATTATGTACAAATCTCCATTAAAATCACATTTGATTGCCAGTTGATGGACTTGCATACCCAATTTAATACACCCATATTCTGCAATGGCCTGTATAGCACTGAGGATGGTCACCAAATCACATCTCACCCCATTCATCAACATTTGAACAAAAAGATCGAATGCCTCAAAGTAATACCCTGTATCAACATACCCATTAATCATTGCATTCCAACTCACCACATTCCTCAAATTCATCGATTCAAAAACATCATACGCCGTCCTAGCATCAAATTTCAAGTAAAACCCAATCAAAGAAGTTCCCACATGAGCATTCAAGTTCAAAAATCCATTTCTCAAACAATACCCATGTATCTCCTTCCCAAGCCCCAAGTCCATGAGTTCCCCCGTGGCCACAAGCAATGACACCATAGTCCTTGCATTCGGTCTCAACACGTCTCTTTGCATCTCCATAACCAAAAACACAGCCTCCTCAAATTCCTTACAATCCACAGACCCGGAAATCATCGCATTCCAGGCCACTACATCTCTCTCGCGCATTTCATAAAACACGTATCTCGCTTCATCCAAACACCCACATTTACAATAAAAATCAACAAGACTTGTCCCAACACGCACATCAGTAATCAAACCTGTATTCATTACATCATGGTGTATTTTCTTGCCCATTTCGATGGCATATAAATTCCCACAAGCCTTGAGAATGAGAGGCAACGTTACTCTATTCGGCAAAATGCGTAAAGATTCCATGTAGGTATAAGTAGTGAGAATATCATTATCGTTTCTGAGCTTAGCCTGGTGTTTGATAATTGAATCCCAGTCGTGGGTTGCTCTTTGTTTTCGTGAAAATTGAAGATTT
>NC_036256.1:19669794-19811033 GCF_002742605.1 Olea europaea var. sylvestris | reverse complement strand
CATTCTCTGTTTGGAATAAATGTTTATTTATGGACACGAAGTCAAAAAAGTTATGTATAGTGAAGGTGCGAAATTTCGCAAGTATGTGGTATGGTAAACAAGTAATAAGATGATGAATGAAATATTTGCAGATTATTGAGCTTTGCAAAGATGAATGGGGTCCCAATTTGCAAACTTCAGTGACCTCCTAGGAACTTTTTGTAAAGTTCAATGACCATTTAGGGACGTTTTGAAATTCGGTGACCTCTTGGGGGAGTTCGAGCTAAGTTCAGCGACTACTTAGGGACGATTTGAAGTTCGGTGACCTCCTAGGGGACTTCGGGCAAAGTTCAGTGACCATTTGGGATTTTAACCCGAAGTATGTACTTCAAGAATGAATTGAATCAAAACTCTGAGATAAACATTCAACATCGTCTTTAAGACGAATTTGTCAATGAAGGATTGGCAATTGCCTCCCAATATATAATGGATTCTCTTTATAGTAGAAGCATTTCAAACTTCAAGGTAATGGTGAATTCGAACAAAATTTTCTCTCTACCAAAAAATGATTTTTGATGCAAGAAGACAACAATTTTTGGAATGTTTTGAGGCAGAGTATGTTATTCAATTGATATGTAATGATTTTAGTGCATCATGAATGTCCTATTTATAGAAGGCGATGGGTTGTGATCGGAGAGACACTCCCAAAACCCAGCATGTTTCATGTAGGGACGCAATCTTTCAGGCCACTCGCTATCTACTCAGCATACCACTCGAGAGCCCATAGCAAGAGCACTTCTGCTCGTTGAGCTAGATCGGCAATGTTATACGGGCAAAATCCCATTTTCTCCTTCTAATTTTTGACAATAATTTCTCATTCATTTGAATTGGTTTTAAGATTTCAAATATACTATGACCATCTATTCGATGAGTAGAATAAATTAGTCTATTCATTTTCGTGATTTGACCATCAGAACATGTCTGAATACTTGGTTGAATTTGGTACAAAATCAACATTTCTTAGTTTTACTTGACCAAATTTAAACCAAATTCCAACAGGAGCATCAATAACTAATATATGATATTTGGTTAATCTATTTAGTAGTAAATAAATCTAAATGAATTATTTTTTGAACTTTTCGTTCAAATTATCTTGTGCGAGGATTTAGATAATATAATGATGCATTATGTTTATTATTTCCAATTGCTTAAATCTTTCCCCTAACGCTAAGAAATCCGTCTTATCAAAATGATAGTTGACAAACCGCATTGTAAAATATCGCCCAGTAGTGGTTAAGATATTTTATAGCAAAAATGGTTTAAGCCAGACATGTATTCTCAACATTATTTGAGGCATATCTTCGTGCACTGCATTGGAGCAAATATAGATACATCATACATTACATTGAAAAAATGTTTAGATGAAAATATTAAACTCATGACCATTAGCCAACTATAACAGGGAGATCTTGATATCTGCGTGATGTCAGACGAGTATTACTACATGTAAAATTGCATTCTCTAAATAGAAATGAAAACATTTTGTTTTCAATAGTATTGTTTTAACAAATTTCTGGAGGTGTTAAATAAATTTTCTACTCAAACATTGTTAACGACATGTTTTATCCAAAGTTATAAAAATGAATTGGGCATTGATCTTCGAAATTGAAATAGTCAAGGGCCAAATGATTGAGACGGTTGAATCAGTAAATAAAAAAATAAGAAAAATAATTTTTTTAAATAGTAGCAAGATTTAGATAATACTACTAATTTAAACACATATCTATAATATATTAAAATTTCGTATCAAAGGAGACTAATTTTTGGAGGATTTTAACTCTCTACAATTCAATTATTTCAATAATACCTTATTTTTCATTTTTTGATATGTAATAAATACTATAAAATTATTGTCATTTATGAAATTTGTGTTATTAGTTCTCAATTAATTAATTTTCACATTAATCTAGAGTTTTGAATTACATAAATCTAGAGTTATTATAGATAAATTTATTCATATTCATATATCTAGAAATTTTAATGGATGTTTAAATTTATGTATTAACAATTAACTTTTATGTATCAAATATAATATAAAGGATTGCTTATTTATAATATTTCATTATTACAAAAAATTTGAATCATAGAAATTGAATTTTGAGAGTAAAATTTGAGTACAAATTTATTCTCGTAAATTTTATGCTAACTTTTATTTTCTTTAATTCGTAAGAGACTCATCAAATCCTTCAACAAATTGGTATCAGCTTTTATTTTTTACATTATTTATGAACTATCTTAGAGTAACGTGCAATACATGTTCAACTTTGACTAGTTAATTATAAAAGTACATAATCAAAGTAAATTTTTTCCCACTATGAAAAAAAATATACATATCAAGTTTTATAATTCCCACAAAGTGACAATATTGAGAAATGGAATATGCAACAATGAATCTCTTTATGATATATAGATTCATTTTGGAACTTCGTTATAGTTAATATTCATGCTTGAAATGTATCTTAATGCTTGAAAGTTGGATAGGGTGACCCTTACAAAGCGAGTCCCTTTATTTTCCCAATCAATATAAAAGCGAGGCGATGCTTTTCTCACATATTTTATTACTTGTCCGATAATGCACTTCGACACAATAGGTTGGATAATCTTATTGATTTTCTTTACTCACTCATAACACAATTGATATTTTATAGTTGGAGTTTATCGTTCTATCCCTACCGACTTTATGTAGGAACAATATAGGATGATATTTTAGAGAAAAAGAGTGATACCATATAATATCACTAGTGTTTAAACACCACCCTTTATGACAGCATTCAGTATTTGAATTAAATGGGTCTTATAATAATTAGACTTGTCATTTAATATTACATATTTGCCTGTGATGATATTTTGTACAAGCGTGTTATATAGCATTACTCGAGAAAAAAACCCTTGTTAACTATGTTAATGTATATGTCTTCTACATAACCTGCCATGTTTTAGCTTCTATAAATTCAAAGTTTCCTCTATAAAATCAAAGAATCGTTCATTGAAAAGATTTATTAGGTGAGAATACAGTCATTATAAATATAATATAAGGAGAGTTAATTAGCGGTATTTCAAACAATTAATATTTATGACTTCATTTACGTGCTAGAATTACGTAATCAATTATAACTCATTTAATTGTCATATTACTGTGAAAGAAAAAGACTTTCATAATAATTAAAATCACATAAGAAAGTCAAATGTTAGTTATTAGCATGATAAAAATCTTGAGATGAAATGATTTAAGGAACCACTTGCTTTATTTATCTATTTTGTCTTGTTTGAAATTCTAGTATTGGGTTATCTTTTGTTCATAAACTTTTCGCACCACGCGTGTGATATATATTTTATTTAAAAGCATAAACGGTCGAAAAAGTTGTAGACTTATGGAAGAGAAATGAGATAATTTTAAATTTCTTGAACAAACAATGCATTAGGGTGTTTACTTACGGCTTATTTTGTGTTGAATGTTTTCAGTAGTGTATAGTTACACGAGTTTTTTCATAAAGGACTATGGTGAAACTTGAATATTATAGAATAAACTATATTTGAAACTCGAAAATGAATAGAAGAAGCATGAATAGAAGTACACGTACAAACACACAAATCTTTGTCGGTGCGGGATTTACGTTCACTAATTGTTGCAAGTTTTTATTATAATTGCACTCAACGAAAAGATTTTACTAAGGGTAACATGCTAATTTTCTCCAAAAGTTCACATTAACGGAAAAGTTTGGTTCATTGATATCAGCTCTTCACAATCTTGGGGTTGTAACATGAGGGCAGTTAAATATCTAATTGAACCAAACCACTTATTTAGAGGATAATGCCATGGTTGTTGAGAAAGTAAAAAGCGATAAGTGAATAGTATAATTAAACTCAACATGGTTTAATGTTAAACTTAAAGGTACACATTCTGATATCGAGGGTCTTGGGGTTCCAGGATTTAGTCTAATGTAAACTGGGATACCTGGATATATAAAAAAAAAACATAGTTTAAAACTTTATATTGTTAAATAAAAGAATAAAGTTTACATATAAAATTCCTGTGCATAAAGTTTGCATATATAATTCCTGTGCTATCTTTGGAAATGGGAACAAAAAGTGAAAAAAATCAAGTAATCATGCCACTCTCCCATTGAGACTAGTTAAGTAACAATCAAATTAAAAAGTCCAAATTTACAATGAGAGCAAGCTGACTTTCTACTCTTTCTTTAAAGATTATTGTTCCAAATGGACATATCACCTAAGAGATTAAACCCCATTAGAAGAAACAATCATCTTTGCATGCTGTTTCAAGAAATGCATGATCACAATCGTGAAAATCAGTGAAAAAGGTTCATTTTTGAGGGAGTGGTGGTCAGGGTGGGGTCGGCTAGGGTAGGAGACAACATTTTGCCCCTATTTGAGCCTCGTACGTACAAAACTTATTATTTTTAAAAAAAAAAAACATTTTCAATCATATTTTTTTTCAATATAGGGCATGCTTTTGCTTCTTTAATTTTAAAAATTGTATTATAAAATAGTGATTGATGTTGAAATGTGTGGTTAAAAAAGAAGAAAATATTTTTGATTTATGTGTGATATTATTTTAATGAAAAATGTGTGATTGAAAATGAGTGCTGTAAAAAAAATAATATGGTAGAATGTGATAGAATCATTGACAAACAAAGGCATAATAATTTTACACATAAATTCAAAAAAAATTCTTACATTTTAACCACACATGCTCAAAAAAATCATGAAAAGCTATTTTAATTTTTACCATAAATGGGTCCCAAACAAACCCTTTGATGGTCTAACGTAATTTTTTCGCGGTTGAAAAAAAAGATGTTTCGACAACAAGATTAAAATCAGTAACCTTGACGTGAGAAATCTCTTTGATATTTCTTCATCTTTAATCATTCTTCGTCGACTTATCTATTTAATGAAGTGGTTGGGTAGCGTTGGGATATGCGTCCCATGTTATTAGAATTTTTAAAGATGTACATTGTTGTTAAGGATGACATTCCTTCTCACATGTCACAATTTGGCCAATCATGTAAAAGGGTGTTGGAAAAAATCAAACGCTATGACGGATATCATGTGAAACGCCGTCAAAATTAATGTAAAAAAATAATGTACGTGTAGCATATTTGATGTTATTATTAATGAAAGTCTCTAACTAATCTATATTTTATGTGACATATATGTTTACATGTATGGATGTTATTACAAACACTTTGGAATGACTGAAAATGACAAATTACAAACATCATGAAAATCTATGTATGCATACATCTATACAGAGAATTACATTAGCCATGTTTGGCACTTTTATTTCTCATCCTTTCACCTCACCTAACTAATTTCTGAAGTTTCTTTCGTCGAAAGTTGCATCCGGTAAAAGGTTCTCGACCGTAGATATAAATCCTACAGCGTATTTGGTAATCTGTAGTCAATAGTGCCAAAGAAGAGAAAACTGTGAAATATACGCGTGTTGCAATGTTCAATACTGTCTAATCGAGTCAAGAAAAGGAAACAAAGAAACATCTTTCATCAACTCCTCTAAATCCCATTCTCCCATAGCCATTCTAAGGTCATCCCCTTCCCAACACAAACCCTCAATTTTCACATTATTTTCAACCAATCTGTTGTTTATGTTATCCTTATTATTATTGCATTGATTATAATTGGTTATACTATTCATATTATTGATGACGTTAGCATTATTCTTTTCAACAAAATTTCCCATTTTGCCACTCTGTTCAGTGTTTATATTTTCTAATGGTGGAACCATAAACTGCCCTTCGAAGTCAATGTTCCCACCAAACATCCCACTTTGCGTATTGCATGGTTGTACGTCAAAGTGCGACCCGACAATGCCTGGCGGCTGCTGATCTAGAATATGATGAAGATTCATGGGATTCAAGGCGAAATTTGGCAACTGCCATGTAGAAGAAGATGATGGATGCATGTACACCCCCATCATGTTGGGTTCTTGATTTGATCTGAGCCCTCCATTGATGCCATCTCTTGGTTGTTCCATTGACGAATCACTTGTATTTGGTGATCTTGATGATGATGAAGAAATATTCTTGAGCCTCTTCTTTATTGTAGAATTCCAAAAATTTTTAATTTCATTATCAGTACGTCCGGGCAAACGTGCCGCAATTTGAGACCACCTGATTTCAATCAGAAAAAAATAATCAGTAAATTAATTACTAATTATACAATAGCATATGTACTAGGTATATTACTTTATTGCATGCATTGAATGAAAACTTAGTTTTCAAGAACCCATAAATATAATATCTCTTAGTTTTCTGTTTTTTCCTGTAAGATTTACGTGTAATATAAAATAACTGAATTAGGGGTAAGATCTTGTGTTTGAAGATACAAATATAAATGAATAAATCACATTTATCTCTACACATGTTAGACGTATATTGTCGAATAATGACATGGTTCGTGTATTTGACTATACGATATACATAAATGAATTGATTGCATTTATCTCTACATATATTAGGTATACAGTATAATAAAAATACTAAAAATGTGATGACTTTGTTGACCAAAATATGCACTTAATTTTGCTATTTGGTCGACTTGTAATTAAATTTGGGATGTTCACTCAATACTTTAACTAACAAGTTGATTGTCACATATGGATTTGGATTACAACTTGGAAAATGCCCACCCAAAATTGAAGCAATCAATCAATCAATCATATTTCAACCACATTATTATACGCATGCATAAATACACAACATACATGCAAGTCAAGAATTAAAAACAAAAAATGACCATCTCAATTTACACAAACACACACATATCATATATAATTGAGTCTCAAAGTTCTACATTAAGACGTTGTGATGGTTCAAACTCTTTTATGTTTATTATTTTTTATTTATATAATAACACGAAGCGAGACCTAACATTAACACACTTCCCCAGAAGCAGGTGGTTGGATAAGAACAATCTTGAAACTTTGCCATCATATTGAATACCAGGATTTCGTTTTAAAAGATTTAACATTGTTAGTAGTAGCAGCTCAAACACGTTATTTATTTATTTTTATTGTTATTATTTTTTATTTAAGCGACTTGGGATTTTATCCGTCGCATTATATACGTATTTTTGCATTTAAATATTATTTTCAAAGTGAAATCTCACTTCCTCAATCAGATTCTTAAGGCCAAATATGGCAACTTTTCATAGACGGATGGCAACGAGACATAAATTCACGTCTTTCATGTGTATGTAAATACCACTTATTACCTTGTATAAGAGCTCGAGCTCTAGATAGGATACACATGTATTTGTCTAAAACTCGACTTCAAAACAATGAAAATCAAAACGAGAGAGAGAGAGAGAGTACCTATTGCCAAGAAGTGAATGAAGATGAATAATAAGGTCTTCTTCCTGGGACGAAAACGCACCGCGCTTAAGATCCGGGCGCAAGTAGTTGATCCACCGTAGGCGGCAGCTCTTCCCGCAGCGCTGCAGCCCTGCATTCCTCGCAACATCACTCCAGCACCCCTGCCCATTTCTCACCATATAATTCATCAATTTCTCATCTTCCTCCGGCGACCACAACCCTTTTCTGAGCTTCGAAGCCGTAGTAATGGCGGTGCAGCCACTCCTCCCAAAACTGTCTGGTTTTCTCATTCTATAGTGTTTTTTCCTTGAGGGTTCTCTTTCGTTAACTGTTTTTGATGTAAAAGAGTGAGGGATATATAAGAAGACAAGACAGTTTGAAGAAGTTTAAAAGAAAGTTGCAGAAGAGAGAGAGAGAGAGAGAGTAATGTGAGTGGAAATGATTGTGGGTTTTGTTGCTTAGAAATGGGGAATGAGTAGGGTGGGAGTTGGTGGTTGATTTGTCTTGTGGCAACGGTTTGGAGAGAGATAGGTGGTCGTCTTGTGTTTGACTCCATATCTTGCCTTTTACTATTTTGCTTATTCTTCAATAGCAAGGGAATGATTATAATACGTTTGATCTATTTTCTACATGCAGTCTATATATTATACATATATGTGTATGACGTGTTTCAGGGGAGGATTCAAATATTTTGGATTAAGGGTTACGATCAAACTTTTAAACGATGGGTAAATCGTAAATGGTAATGACAATTCGTAGTCGACAAATTAAAAAAGAAAGACATAGGCACAAAACTGAGTTTGGAGCAGCCAATTGCATTATACATTTATAGTGTATGTTTTAAACTTTGTCCTTCTAATTAAATTTAAAAAAAAAAAAAAAAACACTAGGGGATCAATTGATCCTATAGGACCCCGACCAGGTCCGCCCTTGACATGTTTGATAGATTTGATAGTGTTTATGAGTCTTTGTCAGTGTATTGGATTTGAGTTTTTTTTTTTTTAAACCCGAGCTTGCGGTACATTGATGAAAGAAATTATGGAATTAGAAGAATCAACAAGCGAGGGTGAAGTGAAGTGTTGAAGTAGAGAGTTGAACCACCAAAATTGGAATTTTGACCACTAAAGTTTTAGCTTAACTAAAATTGCACTTTAATGAACAAAATTCAATTAAGTTTTGTGCAGAAGGTGTCACAACGATATAAATCGCCCTTCAATTTATTTAAATAGAACCAAGGAAGATAAGTGATGATATTAATTTGTTAGTTGTTACATCTATTATTATTGTTATTGGGACTCGATGCTCCGTCCCAAAATACTAACACTAACCTAGCTAATTACTAGAGTAGCTCAGTACCATCTCCAATTCATGAAGTTTGTCACGACTCTCCTTGCTTCAAAGAAAGATATTTTATGTTCATATTTTTTCGAACATGAAAATGACGTAATGAGGGAAGCCTTGTTCACTCTAGTTTGTACTTGTCATGCATTCACACGTGTTTATGAATGAAAAGAAAGTAAGTACATGATGAAATAATATGATTATGATGCATATTTGTCGCATTTTAAGGGCAGTGAAATCATCGTATCTTCATCATAAAACGGGGCCAGAAGATTGACACTTTTTACTTCAAAAAAGAGAGAGAAAAGGAATGCATTAATATATGAAAAAGCGTATCGAAAATTTCTCAAAATGGGTAAAGAGAACAAAATGATAAAGGCTCTACACTCTATAAATAGTGCATGGATTGTAAAAACACGAAAATGCCCTACGAAGAATTTATAGATCTCAAAACAATCTATGGGAGGGTGAAAAATGTAAGGTTAATTGACATAAAACGTCTTTATTATTTTCCTGTTTTGTGTGAATTTTCCATATCATTTTAATTTGGCGTATTTACCTTTAAATCAAGCAAATGTTGCGAAACTCATTCATTTCGTCCACTTCTTACATCAAAGCCTTGTAAAGTGGTGAATTTATCTTCTTCTTTTTTTTTTTAAATCAAAAAGAAAAGAAAGAGAAGAAAAATAATTGCAACTAAAATTCCAAATCTTTTTAAAATGTATTTTTTTTCTTTTTCTTTTTATGGATGAGAATATAATAAGTTAACACTTTCAAGATGGATGAGAAAGTTAAAGTTACAACCCAATTATACATTAGTATCATGGTTTGTTTCATAAAGTAAACTTCGGCACTTTCCGCTTGTTTGAGCCTTCCTTCGGGGAAAAAACAAGTTTTTTAATAGTGATTTTTTTGAGAATGTGTGATTAAAAAGTAAGTAAAAATTTTGAGTTTACAGATATAATTATTTTATTAAGAGAATGCCTAATTAAAAATTTGAAGAAAAATGAGTTTTTAAAATGAAACTCAAAAAGGGATTAAACGGTACTATACATATTTATAAAAGAAAAGTTCATATATTGTTCACTTTTGATTAAAATCGTGTACTTAGGAATGTACATGATACAGGTTCTAACATAGCTAGGTCTGGGTGTGATTTAGTTTTGGTCGATTTTGATTCCAACTCGAAATCAAAATCAAATTTGTCGGTTTGGGCGAATTTCAACCCAAACTAACACATTCTAACTCTTAAACCGAACCGAGTCAAATCGAACCGAATCAAACCAAATCGATTTGATTTTGTTCGGTTAGTAGGTTTGGACTTTTAGTCCAACTTGCATTCTTTAAAAAAATTTAAAAAAAAATTTCAAGCTCTAGGTCCACTTAGATTCCAAGAACTAAAATAATTAAATAATTTTATATTACAAGAACCATTGACTAAAAAATGAAATAAGATTAATAGAGACGAATCAAAATAAAACTTCAAAATTTTGCTGTTTTTTATGTATTATGTAATCTGAATGCCAAAGTAGAGAAAAAAAATACTAAGTATAACATAATAAGCTTATAAAAGAAAATACACAGTATTATTACTTATTGACAATATCATATATTGGAGGGAATCGAAATATAGTTATAATATCAGGGCTTAGCTTTTTATTTTTGTTTTTCTTAGATTTTTTTTTAAAAAAAAGGTAAACATATAAGTGGATTGAATTGGTTCGATCAACCAACTATTTACGACTTCAAACCATGATTGAACTGACGCATCATAGTTTTACAAAGAAAACCAAACCAAATCAATTACCCGAGTCAGTTCGATATGATTGGTTTAGTTGGCTTTTCAATTTTTTTTCCTAGGCCTAAGCATGGTGAAATTGAATTGCCAATGATTATCTAAGCAAAAATATTTGATAAAATCTCCATAATCTCTTCAATAAAATGAGTTATGTTTATGCAAATTAGTTACATTTTTCAAGTTTAACTAAATGCAACAATTTACTCCAATTACTCTCTCTCTCTCTCTCTCTCTCTCTCTCTAAACATCTAGTGATGGCAAAAAAATCCGTCCCGCCACTCCCCGAATGAGGAAAAAACCTTCTCGAATGGGTTGGCAAGGCAAGACGGGGTGCCCCATCGCGGGGCGGGGCAAGGCAACTCGCCCTTAACATCCTCACCCGCCCTGAACCTGCCCCATAAAGGAAAAAAATCAAAAATAATTTTATTTCTAGACAATTCACCCGTTAAAAACCTGTTTTGAATTTGCATTTTATTCTCTAATAATAACATAACTCGAAACTTTGAAAATGTAAAAAAAAATTAAACGGGGCAACAAACAGGGCAAAAAATTGCCCCGTCCCCGCTGCACCGCGCCGCCACAAACACCATTTTCAAAATAGAAAGTTCGATACCCCAGAAAGAAGTGTATCGCCGAGCAAGGAAGGATTTTGAGCCCCAACGACAATTGAAATTTTTCTTTTTCAAAAATTGGATGTACATGGTAACTAATTTGGAACGTAGAATGGTGGCAGCAGATGCCAGTCATTTTCCTGAAAATCCCAAGCATATGGGACACAACTAAGTGATAAAGTTATCACAGTTTGTTAAAAAACAATTTGGTCTTTGCTTATGTACTAAAAAAGTATGTAAGAAACAACATGAAACAGCAAACTGAATTGTAATTTAAGCAAAAGCTTGCATGATTAATTGTTGGCCTCAAAACTTCAGTTATCAGCTGAAATGTACTCTTGCACACACTAGACACAAGATCTATAAAATATAGATAGTGAGAAACGAATTGAATATATAACCGGCACAGCTCGGTTTTGAGATAGCCCGTGTCTCGACACCATCCAAGTATATTGGCTTCGACCTCTTTGCTAAAGATATCTTCTTTCAAATATAGCCCTGCATAAACTGACTCACATGGGTCGTAGGCCTCTAAATATGGGCCAAGCACATAGTGACTGTAGAGTTGAATGGGTTGACAATGCATTGTGATCTTTGGATGGACGAGAAGATGAAGAGTGACTCTACTTCGGTGTAAACTGACTCACACGGGCCTGGGGCTCTTAAATCTGGGCTGGGCCTGGGAAGTCCTGACACTAGGGTTGGATTGGTCCACAGCACATTGTGGACTTCACTCACCTTTGCACCAAAGCCAAGACACAGACCATTTATGTAGGCCCCACATAAAAAATTTGTTGGTTGAAATAGAATTTCGACTTAAATGACCAACAACCGGGGTGGCAGGAGCTCGGAATTCATATGCACTAGCACAAACCGAAGATGCAAATAGGATGGCAATATTCAATCCTTGTTTGGTATTGATTTTAATCTAAGTCAAAGTCAACAATTAATTTTAACCATTCATTTCATATGACTCACAACTTTTCAACCACACATTTCATCAACTTTTATCAAAATTTATTAAAAATTTGATTTTAAACCCCACCAAACACGGGCTTAGTATCCAGAAGAAATACTAATAATAATATTGATGACTTCGATGCCCCCAATGAATTTAGGAAAATATTTCGAAACATAAATGGCAAAAAGCAAAGGGTGACATCTGAAGGTAGCAGAACAGGTATACATAATGCCAAATCAAGATTTATACTAGGTACTATAGTTTTCTTGCTTACAACTGGCAGGTCACAACAGACTCAAAAAGCAGATGCATTGCCTTTTGACTACCAGATAAAATTTCCTACGACAGCGATGAGGTTCTCTGCCACAAAGGCCGTCCCAAAATAGCCCTTCCATGAACAGCAAGATAGGCAGCATTCAACCTGAGAGTTGATGGTGTGATTGTTTTCAGCAAAAGGATCTTCCAAAACCATTATACGTTACTCCTATATTAAGCACAATTATCATGTTTGGCCGACGGAAGCTACTTAAAACATATCTGGATAAGATACCTTTTTCTTACTACTAAGTAAATAAATTAATTTATTTGGAAGTGACTTTTTTCTTCTGAATTTTGGTCCAAAAATAAAGAAGAAATTTACTTCTTTTCTTACAAATTAAACTTATTAAGCTAAGCCAGACATGTTCTACTTAAAATCACGTGTAAGAGGCTTACTTGTCGACGTCTGGCATAGCCATAGGATCATAGATTTCCTCTCTATTTTCCATAACTGGAGCAACACCCGACATAGCTGCCATGTCCTGAGCACCTTCAGCCTATAAAAGAACGAAAATAGAAGAAACGTGGATAAAAAACCCAATAGCTTACTGCACTTACCTAGTTTTAATGGATAAACACTTCAAGTCTTTTAATACTTCTAGCATTGAAATGGAAATAATGGATAAACATTTCCAAAATAACGGCTAAATTGTGAGGAAAATAGCGTTGATCCGGTACTTTACTCTTCCAATAATAAGCATCCTAGTGCTAGAGAAGACTTCTAAAGTTACCACTATAAAAGGTTTAAAGAAAGATATACAGGCCCCAATATCGTATTAGTTGAAGTTACTAGTCACAGTTTTGCTGCTTCATCAAAGATAATACTCCACGTTAAAATTTACAATAATACTGGACTGCTCTATTACTCTACTTCAAATGGCAGCCATCTATTTAATTATAAACACAAATGTGTACCATAAGTTGAAGATAAGAGAGGATAACAACTAAAATGAGAGTGAAGATAATCTTACCTGCTGAGGGTACTGTAAGTAACCAGCATATGCACCATATGCATATGCTGAAGGATCCTGATTAGCTCCATATGCATAGGCATCATATCCTTGTCCATAAGCATAATAAGCACTCCACTGACTCGTTGGATCTGCTGACTGACCCCAGATGCCAGATACATCCTGCATCATAAGGTAATAATTTTTCAACAAAAAACATGCCAATTTCAATTCAAGGAAATCAAAACTAGCAAAAAATTGTGTTTTCATGATCTGATATAAAAATCTGTTGATTTTGTGAGCCAAATTGGGTTTTCTGTGTTATACTTTTAAAAATAGCATTATATCAACAAGAAAGGAAAAGAAAACAGTTGCTATCAACCTCCTACTTAAAATAAACAGCTAAAATTAAAAGCAAGTGCTAGCAACTTTTTGTTTCCAAATAAGTTTGGGGAAGTTTGTTATTAAAAAAAACATTTTTCTAACTCTTGACTTATCAAAAAAATTTAAATTTGCTTAATTCAATTAAAAGTAAATATTATTAGCTCTGCCAAACATGGTGAGGAATTACTTGACTTAATAATATCAGTGAGAAATTGACCTGTTTTGCTGCTGGATTCCTTCCCCAAGAAAGGTGAACTACTTGTTGACCAATCACAGTACCTTGCATCCTCTGGATTGATTCTTCTGCAGACGTCCTAGGAAGATGAGCATCAGCAGCAAATTGATTACCAATTGATGAAATGAAATGTTAGAGATGATTTTTTTTATTTTTTTTTTTGATAGGTAATCAGATAATTTTATTACTTAAAAAAGAATACACGGGAGGTGTACAATTACTTTAAGCCATTAAGGAACAGCGTGAAATTAGGCAACCCATCTACATGATTTCTAGCTACAACATTAAATCAAGAATACAAGGTAAAGTAAAATATTTTTCTTATTTGCTATCTTGTCTTTGTTTGGTCTTCGAAACAACGGCTCTTCCTTTCTCTCCACACGCACCATACAATGCAGCCCGGGATAAGGTGCCAGGCTAGTTTGCTATCCTTATCACGAAATTTTCTCCGCCATGCCCGTATCACGTCCTCTATGCGACGGGGCATCACTCAATCCATAGATTGAGAACTAAGTATACTGTTCCAAATCCAACGTACACCATCACAATGAATGAACAAATGATCGATTGTCTCCCCATCCTTCTTGCACATATAACACCACTCGGTTGCGTAAAAGCGTTTATGTCGAATATTATCAACCGTTGAGACCTGTCCCCTCACAACTGTCCACAATAAGAATGTCACCCGAAAAGGCAATTTACATTGCCACACCAACTTCCAGGGGAATGAATTATTCATACATCCCATAAAGGTACCAAAGTACGAGCGAACTGAAAAAATGTCATCCTGTGCTGTCCTCCACCTGATGCAATCCCTCTCTCCAACTCGAATTTGTGCCTCATGTAAAAAGATCATAAGCAACGAATAATCTTCCAATTCCCAATTCTGTAGATCCCTCCCAAAAGTAATATTCCAGCTATAGCTCCCATTATGAATGTCTAAGACCCAAAAAAAAATAATATTCAAGCTATAACTCCCATTATGAATATCTAAGAGATCACTCACCATAGCAGTGGGCACTGAGGCAATGCGATGCAAGGAAGGGAATCTCCTTCAGCGGTTGATCTCCACACCAACAACCATCCCAAAATCTAATCTCATTACCATTTTCGACCACAAACTTCAGTTTGTCCAAAAAAGCACTCCATCCCCGTCGGATATACCTCCACAAACTCATCCCATAAGAACCACGATCCTCAAATGTACACCATCCCTCCTCCGTCACACCATATTTCGCCCCATTTATTTCTCTCCAGAAGCTTTCCCTCTTCACTCCAAATCGCCACAACCACTTGCGTAATAAGGCCTTATTGAACAACATAAGGCTCCTCACCCCTAGATCCCCCATCCTCATCGGCAAACAAACAGCTCCCCAATTGATCAAATAGAGTCTTCTCTCCTCCCTCAACCCTGCCCACAGAAATTCTCTTTGAAGTCTCTCTAATCTCTTTGCCACTGCAATCGGAATGGGGAACAATGACAAAAAGCAAGTTGGGAGATTGGAGAGAGTGGACTTAATGAGAGCAAGTCTACCTCCTTTAGAAAGGTACATACGCTTCCACCCTGCTAACCTTCTCTCCATCATTTCCACAATATCGTTCCAGATATGGATACTTTTAAATCGTGCCCCTAACGGGAGCCCTAGATAAGACATCGGCAGCCGCGCAACCTTACAACCCAATATATCAGCCAGCTCCTCCACATTATCGACCTCCCCTACTGGAATAGCCTCAGACTTCCCCAAATTGATTTTCAAACCAGACACGGCTTCAAAATATAGGAGCAGACGACGCAAGTTCCTGAATTGTTCAACATCTGCATCGCATAAGATCAACGTGTCATCTGCAAATAACAAATGGGACACCTGCAATTGGTCAACCATAAAACCCCTTATCAAACCCGCTCTCACGGCTCTTTTAATCATCCTACTGAAAGCCTTCATCACAATGACAAATAACAATGGAGACAATGGATCCCCTTGTCTCAAGCCTCTACTGCTCCGGAAATAACCCTTAGGTGTTCCGTTGACCAAAACTGAGAATGAAACAATAGAAATACAGAATTGAATCCATTTACACCATTTATCCCCAAAGCCGCTGCCTAAGCATATACAACAAGAATCCCCAATTTACATGATCGTAAGCCTTCTGAATATCTAGTTTACAAAGCAATCCCTGGGGCCCTTAGACGCATTCTCGAATCTATGCATTCATTCGTTATAAGCACAGAGTCCAAAATCTTACGCCCTTTTACAAATACATTCTGAAACTTGGACACTACTTTTCCCAGCACCTCCTTTAATCTGTTTGCTAGAACTTTCGAAATAATCTTATACACCCCACTGATAAGACTAATGGGGCGAAAATCCTTAATATCAGTCGCTCCCGATTTCTTAGGGATGAGCACAATAAATGTGGCGTTAGAACTTCTCTGGAATCTGCCACGTTCAAAAAAATAAGATAAAGTATTCACAATGTCTGAATGAACCACATCCCAGCACGCATTGTAGAATGAGAACGAGAAACCGTCCGGTCCCGGAGCCTTATCATCATTCATGCTGAACACTACCTCCTTAATTTCATCCTCCCCAAATGGTCTCTCCATCCATCGGGCATCATCCCCAGTGATTGTAGAAAAGTGCAATCCCTCCAATTCTGGCCTCCATTCAAATTGCTTTTTTTGATAGAGGTTCTGATATAATTCACCAGTTGGCTTCCAATTTCCAGTGGTTCCTCATAAGTAACCCCGTCCACCTCCAAAACTGTGACGTAGTTGTTCCTCCTATTAGAATTGGCGACCCTGTGGAAGAACTAAGTGCATTTATCCCCCTCTTTCAACCAAGTAACTCTAGATTTCTGTCACCAAGTAATCTCCTCCATCTCCACCAACCTCTCCATCTCTTCCTTCAATACTCTATGTCTCTCCTTCTCCTCCCTAGCCAACCCTTGACTCTCCTCCCACCTATCCAACTCATCTATCTCTGACAGACACTGATTTTTTCTACAGTTAACATTGCCCACAACTTCCTCATTCCATTTCTTTAAGTCCCCTTTCAACGCCTTTAGCTTCTGATCCAATACAAAACAGGGAGACCCACTGACTTCATAGGAAGTCCACCACGTTTGTACTCGCTCCCTAAAACCTTCTACTTTCAACCACATCTTCTCAAACCTGAAAGGTCTTCTTCCACCACCCTTCCTATTCCCCGATAACATAATAGGAAAATGATCCGAGTACACCCTCCCCAATCTTTTCTGAGTGACATCTGAATATTTAGACTCCCACTCCCCACAAATCAAGAACCTATCAATACGAGACAAAACGAGTCGATCCCGATTAGATGACCAGGTAAAATCTCCCCCAATCATGGGTAAATCCACCAACAAATTCTCCCTAATAAAATCTGAGCTCTCCTCCATTGCCCTAGTTAGTCTCCCACCACTCGACCTCTCCGAAGGAAATCGAATCACATTGAAATCACCCCCAATACATGTAGGGAGATTCCACCAAGCCTTCATTCCAGCCAATTCATCCCACAAGCCCACTCTACTATCATCAGAATTAGGCCCATAAACTCCTGTGAACATCCACTGAAATCCATCCTCGCAATTTTTGAAAGAAATCGATATAGAGAACACCCCTATACTCACCTCCTTCATCTCAAGCACTCTAGTGTCTCACATCACTAACACGCCTCCTGAAACCCCTGATGACCCCAAAAACTGATATCCTACATGATTTCCCCCCCATAAACTACGAATCACCGCCCTCGACATAAACTCCATCTTAGTTTCTTGTAGGCAAACAAAATTTGCCCCCATCCCCTTAACAAATGTCGAACACCAAGCCTTTTACTAACCTCATTGAGCCCCCTTACGTTCCAACTAATGAGTTTTGGCATCATTATAACACTCCGTAACCCCTCCCCATTGTTCCTTTCTTGGACTCGCCACCCTTACCAACATAGTTTACTGACCATTCGAGCCTCTTAAGTTCCCGATCACCCTTTCTTCTTAATTTACTTCCATGTGTACTGATGTCTTGTCCCCTATTAGCCTCCAACTCCTCGAATAATTGTAACAATCTACTTTCATACCCATCATATGACACGCCAACCAACTTACTGAATTTCTGAATTTTTTGTAGAACCCAGTTTGAAGGTGGGTGACCAACTTCTAACACATCAGCTTCTGAAGTATCCTCACCGTGATAGCCCTCAAGATGATCAAAGGACCGTTCTTTCTCTTCCACCACTGGTATAATGTCACTGTCGCTTTCTCCTTTCTTGGCACCATCTACCCATAACACCAAAGCTTTTTTGGTCCCCATATCATTTTATTTTGTCCTCCTATTATAAATGTTCGTAATCCTTAATGTCGAATGTGTAGCGTTGTTTTCTTTCACAGTGTCCATTGTCAATTTCTCCAAGTTTACCATACTAAACTCCCCTTCCTTAGACAATGATTCCACCTCTCGTTCAACTGCAATCCCCGTGTCTACTTCATTCTGGCTAACCCCCACAAAGTCAACCCCGTCATCGTTTTTATGGTACCCTGCTTCCATCCTCTCCTGAGAATCACAATGCCCATCTCTTCCCTATTTTTCATGTCTGTAATTGATGGTAGTTCCTCTTGAGTCAACCCCGATACGTGTATTTCACCGGTTTGATCCTCATCCAACTCAACCCCACACTTGTGACAGCGTACCAATTTCATGGGGTCCATTTCAGGCCCACTTCCAACCAGCCTAAGTAATTCATCCAATGTTCCTTTCAACTCCTCGGCACGGGTCATTATTTCAACCCTACTCAAACAAATGTCGTGACCTTTGTTATCACCGACTTTATTTGTCCTTTCCTTTTGCTGTAGCATCCGTTGGTTGGCATTCTCCGAGGTCTGTGAGTTTGCTGTAATTTCTGCATAAGTCATCATTTGTCTGTTTCGTTCATTCACCGTGTGTCATTTGGCCTTATCCCTAGCAACAAATGAGTCAACAACTGCTTGAAACACCTGCAAGACCGACGCCCATCCCTCTCCATTTGCACCTTCTGGTATCATGACAACTCCTTTCCGACGCCTCTCCCAATATTGTGCTATCATCATATATCTACCTTGACGGTTCACACACCGTTGTGCCAAGAAAACTCTTGAAGACTTGTTGAATTTAAAAACACAGTCCTCGAATTCACTTCTCGTCCTCAAATTCACTTCTCATCCTCAATCTGTCTACCATATTCACCATCCAAATAGCACCATACCTTTCCATAAAGATTGAATTCGATAACTTCGAACCCCATTCTGTCAGCTTAACAGTGCCAGAATCGTTAATAGATACTGCGAAGTCCTTCGCCTCCACTTTGAAACGATGATTGAATACCATACTACGCACATCCGCCAATTTTTTCCTTTGATTGTGTACAAGCTGTTCATCAAACGGAGGAATGGACAAGCCGATTAATCTCGGAGCAGCAGGCTCCCACTACAGGTTTTTCGGCGGCAGCGCGTGTGGGGGGCAAAACACCGGCCGGGGTCGCCGATCTCTACTGAGGCCGCCGGTGAGGCGCGTTCCCTCGAAACGTGGCCGGATCTGGCTGAATCTGCTGGGCGGTGCTAGGGTTTCCAACAGTGGGCTGCGCCTGTGTGTGAAGGGCGTGGTTGGAGGGGCTGATTTGTGGCGTGAGGCCGGTTATATGGTGCCTACCGGACAGTTGGTCGCCGGCGCCGGTAGGTATGGGTGTTGGCTGGATTGGGTGGTGGTGTGGTGGCTGGGTTAGTTTGGATTGTGGGGGGAGCTCCATCCGGTGACTGTAATCGGGCTACGAGGAAATTGAGAGAAAACTACTGATAGAACTTAGACCTAGCAAAAATTCAAAACAAAAACAATAATTGTTCTTTTCAAGGGATAGCATTCAATTAAAAAAGTTTGCATTAAGGACCAGAAAGGGTTTTTGCCCTCTAGAGATGATTGCAAGTACATATAGATACTTTTCATTTGTTTAGATCATTCAGCAATTGAAATAAGTGTTTTATACACCAAAATATACCTGGTGGCAAACTGCACAAAGCCACAACCCTTGGTAGCTGGAATTTTGATAGAAATTATCTCCCCGAATTGAAAAAATATCTGTTTCAGTTCTTCTTCTGTGACATTTGGGTCCAGATTAGCGATAAAGACCTGCAATCAAGCAAGGAAATCAGGCAGGAAGACATATAAGGAACTACATATATCAGTGTCTAACTTACGGTAGTGTTATTTATATCGTTATCCACTGGAACTGTCTGAATCGGTGGAGTATAAACTGGAGCTGGATATACTGCTGCTAAAACAAGAAAATAAAGTGATCTAAACATGAAAATAAAATGAACTAAACAAGGAAATTATGAAATGGCTGCTAAATTTCTAATGAGAAGTCACTATGATTTTGAATTAGAGTAAATTAAATTTTAAATTAAATGTAAACTTCAGACATTGTTTTGGTGGCTCAATAAAGGTATATTATGAGTACACCAGGTATGACCAGTGCCACATTTGAAGGGCATTATAAAGCATCTTCCTCTAAGGATTGTGTCATGGTCTAGATGCACCTTCCATTTTGCAAACCATAAAATGAGCAAACATCGGCAGCCATTGAGAAACAAGGATTTGGAGACGGCCCTAATGTTGTTTTAGCAATACGTATGCCCATTTCACCTCCAAATTAGAAAAGAGAAAAAAAAAATCTCAGAAGGATATGTAGTATTCTCAGACTTCGTGACCTGCTAGAGAGTAATGAATGTACATAAAAAAAAAAAAAAAAAAAAAAAAAAAAAAAAAAAAAAAAAATTCCTCCCTTTTAGGTGCAGCATACTGCTGTTGAACACCAGTTGCTGTTTTCTTAGGAGTCGCTGCACTAATGCGCATGGGCCTAGTCGAGCAATATACACCATTCATCTCAGTCATAGCTCGGTTCCTTTCATTTTCATCAGCAAACTTAACAAACCCATATCCCTTGGAGCGGCCCGTATTTGGATCAGTCACTACCTTGGCCCCCCTTACTGAGGAATACTGGGTTCGAAAAGTCTCTTGCAACAAATAATCTGTGACGTCAGGTGCTAGATCCCCTACAAAAATAGAATGCTCTGGTCCAGTATCAATACGCTTTTCTCCTATCCCAAATGATGCCCAATTCAACCGAAAAGTCAGCTCAGTCCCAGGAATTTGTGTTCCATTGTAGGACTGTAGAACCCTTTCAGCTACTTGGTGAGAAGTAAACTCCACGAATCCATAACCCTCTGGTTGGCCTGTGATTTTATTCCGAATTACTTTAATAGAAATTACCTGTATTAGACATAGTGACCATTTAAATCATTCAATTCTAACCCACAAACAGCTACACAACCAAAAGTTAACAACTATAATCTTTTCATTCCTCAAACTTCAGAAATTTTAATTCACAAAAATCAAACCAAGAGAAAAATTAAAATTTGGCAGCGGTACAGTACTTGTGATGTAATTCATGAACCTCTAAACACAAAGATTAGCAGGTAGAACATTTCAGAAAATAACAAGAAGAAAATTTGGCCAGGAAATGAAAAGATTAGTACATTTATCGGCAGGGTGCTGAAACAATAGCTATGGAATTTGAAGTTTCAACCAAGCATATCAAATAATTGGATCTTTGAATTGCCTTGAGCTGTTGCATACTGACTTAACATGGCAGATAATTATTACAGAATGTGTAGTTTCTGTGAATTAAGTTGAAGGTCTTCCAAATCAAATGTTTGGAGTGCACTATATTTCCAACTTTTTCACAATTTCACTTTAGTTACAAGCTAGCATCGACCTGTCACTTTCTAATGATTTCCACTGCAGTTCGAAAAAAATAACAAAGAACAGAAACCTCAAAGATTTCAACAAATACGTATATTATTCAAAACCCCATTTCCAAATTTATCCGCCTATCTCATTTTACAAAAGTTTCATACATTACAAATAAATTCCCAAAGCATATATTACTGGAATTGCATGTCTATATAAGTAATTACCTCGCCGGTGTGGGAGAACCAGCTGTGGAGGTATGACTCATCAGCCCAATAAGGCAAATCGCCAATCCAAAGGGTGCGGACTTCTTCGAGGGTGGCGGGCTGATGGTACGGCGCCGTTTGCGGCGGCTGTGCACTCATCTTTGCTGGTGTTTGCGCGTTGGTTGGTGTTCAATTACAAGTGAATTGAAGTAATAAACTGCGTAGTTTATGCACTTTGCCGCTTCAAATTTCGGCGTTTGTGCACTTTTACCCCCTCAATCCTTATCCTGAGAAAATGAAAAGGGTTCTCTTTTTAATCAATTCTTAGCCAATTTTGCCATGGAGTAGATTAGTGAAGGAGACGACAAGGAATAAACCCTAAAGTTTAGCCAAGCTATTTTACTTTTAAACAATAAAATAATTTCCATGAAATTCAAAATTCATTTTACTTCTTAACTATTCAAAAACTATGTAATCTAAATTTTAAGGCCACCAACAGGGGCTCCCAAACAAGACGGTTTAAAATTCTAAAAATAAAATGAAAGTAAAAAAAAATACATATATATTTTTAAAATTCTGCTAAAAAATTGGTTAACTAATGCTTACAAATTATCCTAATTTGATAAATCAATCAATTCATCATCATTCATAGTTCATACTTCCGATACCAAACCCTCTTTACTTGGTAAACGTTGACAAAAAGCGCTGCAAAACCACCAAGTTATTGTCGGTTGTTGCCATGTAGATTCATAATTTGATACATGTAGTTTGTTTTATTTAATTGTCAATAAAATAGAAAGATATGTCGTGACGTTAAAGTGTAATAGGAAAAAATACATGAAGAAACCACACTTTTAAATGATTTGGATTATGTTCGAATTTTTCTCAAATCGCTTAAAAAACATTTGATTTGAAAATATATCAAAAACAGCATAAATCGACCTACTCAAACTCCAACAATGCGGTAGTAAATCTCACTGTCAAATTATCGCGGATGGTAATAAAATAGTATTACTTCAACTTTAGGTGCCATATTATTAAGGTTCAGTGCTTCAATTGATGTTAAATGTTAATTGTGCTACATACCATTTTTCAGTAGAAAAATTAGAAACATTCGGACTTCGTACATTAGACCAAAGCTGTGTAAAATGATTTTGGTTGATTTGGAATGGTTTAAAGTGGATCGTACGTTAAACCAAAGTTTTGCGGACTTGACATAGTCTATGTCTAAATAAGCCTATATTTGGCCCAAGTATTTTCAAAATTTATTCTCAACAACACATTTTTCCATAAAATAATTTTACATGCAAATTAAAAAAATTTCTTGATTTTTAACCACACATTCTCTTACAAAATACCATTCCAAAAATGCATTTTGACTCAAAAATGAGGTCCAAACAAGGGCTAAATAGGCTTGTCGGCCAACAAGGGTCGGGTAACTCAATTTACACTTCAATTTGAGCATGCTTTTTATGTCGAAAAATAATAGACCAATATATCATAGAATCAAACTAAACTCAACGGCTTGAGCTAGGCCAACAAGGATAGAGTAATACGAGTCAAAAATTATATTCCGTTGGAGCATGCTTGGTAATATTGATTGAATATAAATAGAAAAATAACACATTAATATTTTGCATGATAACATTCCTTAATTATGTCTAGTCTTTTTTAATTCGATATTTCTTGTACATCTATGATTTCTCTCATTAGAACAAGAGAAATTGTTTACCCAATTAATAACAACTTGAATAGAAAAATCTTGCAAGTTATTAATTTCGAGATAAAGAAAACTATAATATATGCAATCTTAGATGAATCTCGTTTACATAAGTATTAGAATTCTTAATGTTCACGCTTCCAACCTTTTGTAATTGAAAATATGAAATACTCGTTTTTGCAATTTAGAAATACTTGAAAAGACAAACACATTGATGTGCACTTACGTGAAGTCGAACATTTCTCAAATAGTTATGTAGTTGAACATTTCTTAAACAGTTCTAAGTGTTTATGTAAGAGTTTTCGTACGTTGTTAATCACGATTTTCTTTCTTGTAAACTTGTAGTATTTTCTATTGGCTATAATTTAACCTTCGCTATACTACGATGTATCTTTATCCAGTATGAGCTCAAGAATTATCATCGTGAAAATAAAAATAAAGACGAGGGAGAAAATAAAACAAATAAAAAACAAAAAAGCAATGACGCGCACCTTAGCATTGTCAGTTAGAGTTCTAATCAAATCATTTCATTTGTTCGTACAGATTCATCAAAAACGGTTAATATAGCCAACACATTCTCTCTGTCTACCTCTCCACAATCTTCCTTCTCTCTGGCCTCATTCTCAACTTCATTCAGGTACATTCACAATACAAGTTCACTTTTTTTTTTCTTTTTTTTTTTGTGCAATTTTTTGTGGGGATTTTATCAACTGTCAAGCATGCTGTGTGCGAGCAATGCGGGATGGAATCTAGGACCTGGCTAGGCATCCTTCGCTGGGATTTGTTTGTTTCTATATTTCCTGAATTCTTTAGGCACGTTATTGATTTTGCTAACTTGTGAATGCTATTTTAATAAGATGGTCTATTAAGAATCTTTATCTTGTAAATTTTAATGCATATAAACCTTAGATGTGGGTATGAATGATACTGAAATCCTGTTGACATGCTAAAAGTGCAGTCCAAATCGAATAGCCCAAAAAATGAAACCCAACTGGGTTATTCAGGATAAAGGCTCGAATAGGGTTATCAATGAATGCAGTGGAAGCCCACGAACGCGGTAACACCATCGCCCAAACTTGCAAGACGCCCAAAATCTGAGCAAATAGAAGATATTATGGTTATCCAAAAGTACAGTAATCGAAGCAGTTATTAAGTAATCTTATCACATTCCACGATTCAAGGATGTTCAGTTGAAGACGGTTGAACGACAAAGAGTAGTTGCAGCAGTTAGAGACGGCAGTTCCACGATAAATTGGCCACCATGAAGAAAGTGGGCAGTTATAAAACAATTAAGCGGTTGATCACGAAAAGATCATCAAATGAATATAAAAGGAAGAAAAGACATAGAGCAAAGGACCCCGAATTAAACACTCTCAAATAGAGAATATGTAATTTCAATTCCTTAGTTTAGACTTAAAACATTTCTTTTCAATACTCGTGTGCTTGTGCTCCTTGAAGGCATTCTGTTTAAGTTCCAATTGTAAAGTCATCGCCAATAAAACACCTCTTTTTAGGACTTTGTTTCAGGGGTTTGTTCTTTACACAATCGTCTGATCCCTTTTTAATTGTTAACGACAACTCGCGCAAAACAATTTGACATGCCCGGTGGGACATTGGTGTTTGGTGTTGAAGATACAAAAGGTGAAACAATATGTCTCAGAAATCCGATAAGGAAGCAGCAAGCCAGGGAGGAGTCCAGTCTGTAATTGAGCGATATGAGGAGCAGCATAGCTCTCCACGAACAGATTGACAGGATCAGAGCAATCACAGTCGTTACGAACTAATGACAGAGTTGAGTCCTCGAACCATGCGTGCATTACTCGGAGAACTCACACAAGATGTCGTTGAACAGGTAAATCTACGAAATATTCATACTATGGAAAGATTTACCCAGAATGGGAATGCACATTATGACAACATGACCAAACAACTGAATACTTTGAACGAAATAATGAATAAGTTAGTAGGCCAAATTTGTCAGCCAGTTGTGCCTCTTGCAAACCACTTTCAAACTAGGACAATTGTGGGACATAATCCCCCAGTCCTAAGTTCAAATCAAGGGATAGAACTACCTTTTGATCCCTCTACTTCAAACCAGGGGGGTAGTGTAATACCAAATCAGAATAATAGCATTGGTACATCTAACTTGGGAGGTAACCTAAATGTAAGAGATAATGTCCTAAATAATGGGCAGAATACCCCACGTGTTAATGATGGAATAAATGTTTAGGCTAATGGTAACAATGGTCCAAATCATGGTAACTTTGTTGCCAATCAAGGACCAAACATCAGGCCTCAAGCAAATCAACCGGTCAACCAACCTGTAGAAATTCCATATGACCCCAACGTCATGTGGAAGAATCAGATTATGGAAATCGTACGGACCAGATGGCTTTTGGAGTACGTCCTGTCATTAGGCCGACTTACACAAAGCCATATCCTGATTGGGTAGACCAAGCATATCCATGGCCTAGAGGGTACAAAGTACCAGAATTCTCATTGTTTACCGGTTTAGGAGAGATGTCTACTCTAGAATACATAGGGCAATTCACACTGCAATGTGGTGACGTAACTGATTACCATAAAATGAGACTGTTCCCTAGTTCATTAATAGGAATAGCCTTCTCTTGGTTCATCAATTTGCCAGCAAACTCTGTTCAAACATGACAACAATTGGAGTAATTGTTCTACGCTCCGTTTTATAAGACTGAGTCTGAAATTACTTTGGCCGATTTGGAAAATCTACGTCAAATGCCAAACGAATGGGCAGAAGGTTTCCTTCAAAGGTTCAAAACAGTAAGAAGTAAATGTTTTATACATTTGTCCGAAAAGGAGTTTGTCAAAATCGCTCAAGGTTGTCTAAGCTTTGATTTGAAGAAGAAGTTTCAAGACAAGGAATTTTCTGATCTTTTCCAATTGAGTATGAACGTGATTAGGTGTGAACGATTAATAAGAGAAAAAGAACAAATGAAAAATTCTAGCAAGGGGACTTATTATAGAGACCCAAATTTTGATGTTCATACCATTAATGACGAGTATTACGATCAAACCGAAATGTGATTAGCTGAATTAGTTAAAGGAGACACGTATACTTGTCCTATAATGGCTAAGCCTAGACCGTTGGGTAAGGATGAGCCTATAAAAGATGAAAACATAAAGACTAGGACGTTCTCGTTCGATGTAACCAAAGCTGACCTTATATTTGATATATTGTATAAGGATAAGCAGATAAAGTTGAGCGATAAACATAAATTGCCAAACCCTGAACAAATTAAGGGTAAAAAAATTGTAAGTGGCATAATGCATGGTCACATTTGACTAACAACTGTTTGGTTTTTCGTCATGTGTTACAGAATGCCATTCAAAAATGACGAATTACGTTCGAGGATAAGAGGAAGATGACAGTGGATAAAAATCCTTTTTCACAGCCACTTAGAGTGAACATGGTGATGTCTGGTTTCAAAAACAAGTTGCCAAAATTCAAGTTGGTTATAGATGATGGAGAAGAAGACCCTGGACCACATCCCAGTGTCTTTGAACGTATCAAAGGAAAGGAGCCCAAAAAGGATGAAGACGTCCTATGTGCAAGATGCAAAAAAGAAGTGAGTGCAAATGCAGAGAAATCAGGGATATGGCAGCATCACCATCGCCCTAGTTTTTTCCCAAACGCTCAGCCTGGTAGAGGGCGGGGTACATCGTTCTATAAGGGACCGCCTTTTGAGAGGCAGTTTAGGCCAGTAAGTAATGGGAGAACATTCAGACCGCAACCTCGCCAACCAAATGTATGGCATTCGTTCGAGTATAAGGCTGGAAGGGCGATACCTTTCAACGAGATGACTAGAACCCAACAAAGGCGTTTTCAACGAAACTACGGACGAATGATGAGGCAACAACAGGGAATGCTGCATCCTAAGGCACCTAGACTACTCGAGGCAGCCAATCAGAATGTTCTCAAAAACAGTGAAGAGGCTGGTACAGGCGAACCTATGGAAGAATTGCCAGAGACTTCTTCTGGGAGGTCGAAGTTTGAGCGAGACAGAAGGGATGGAGAAGATCCAGATCAGTCCCTTACTATTTAGTTTGGTACGTTGCCTCCTGTCGTGGCTAACAATTATTTACTAGCCAATGCGTTCAAGAATAAAGAGAAGGGAGAAGAAGAAAAGGAGGATAACGAAGAGGAAGCATGTATGCTGGAATATGAAGAAGGCCAAACTTCTAGAGAGGCCTACAACGGTGAAGAAGATTATGGTATGACAGACATCGAAGAGAAAATCGATTTGAAAGCAGAAAGGAGAAGAAGAGAAGTATCGTTTGATACTTTGTTGAAGCAACTACATCGAGAGGGAGTTCGTGAAGTAGACTTATTGGGAGAACCATCTGAGCGTTCTTTCGATTATTACGTGCTGCACGGGACGCCCAAAAGGAAGAAGAGAGTGTCTCGTTCTGAAAAGTATGGATCACCTCCAAGAATAATGCCTCCTCTCACAAGTTGGGTAATTGAAGAAGAAGCATTAGAAAACAGTAAAAAGGAAATTCAGGAGACAGAGGCTCAATGCGATATGCTGCACGTTGACTTATCACAAAAGGGTAATTCGACAGAGGACAAGCAGGAAGTGGAAATAGATGCTGTCGAGAAGTTATTTTTAAACAGTCAGCCATGAAGTTAACTAAACACTTGAGGCCATTGTACGTTAAAGCTCTAGTTAACGACATACCTGTGGCAAAGGTGCTTGTCGATAATGGAGCAGTTATAATCATCATTCCATCTAGGATGATGAGGAAATTTGCAAAGACAGAAAACGATATGATCCCAACGGAAATCATCCTGACAAGTTTTAATGGAGGAGCAACTTTAGCTAAAGGAGTTATGCCATTGAACATAACTATAGGGACAACTACTAGGACCACAGTCTTCTTTGTAATAAATGGTCCTACTAGTTACAATGTGTTATTAGGAAGGGATTGGATACACGAAAGTCGTTGTATACCTTCATCGCTCCATCAATGCCTGATTTTTTGGAATGAGAAAGGCGAAGCATAAGTGGTGCAGGCCGATCATAGACCTTTTGTCGCAGAAGCAAACTCAGTAGAAAGGTTCATGTACGAAGGGAATTATGGACCTGTCAGAGTAGTCCAAGATGGAGAAAAAACTCAGATTGTTGCGCAGAGTGAAGAGCCTTTTTCGGTGGATGCACTTACTGAAATGTTCAGTCAGATGAGGCCAAACATAGTGGCCCTAGAAGGGCCAGTAATTGGCAAAAGAATAATCAAGGAATTTTAAATGAGTTGTAAGCAACAAAGGCAAATGGCCGATATTCAGGCCTTCAAAGCCAAATTAATGACTTTCAATAAAGAATGTAAGGACAAGACGAAAGAAGAAGCAGCCTTGAAAGCATTAAGAGACAAGTTGGCAGTGTTCGAGTTGGAACAAAGTATTGGCCGAGAAGTCAACAAGGTAGATTGTTTAGAAGAAGAAGTGCCTACAACGGAACTGGACGACGAAGTGATAAGGATCGCCAAGCCTGGATACGCTCAAGTACAAGACCCCCTAATTAAAGTGAATATTGGCAATGAAGGAGAAGACCGTCCAGCGTTCATCAGCCAAATGCTCGATCAAAAGGTTAGTGTTAAATTAATCGCTTTATTAAAGGAGTACAAAAATTGTTTTGCTTCAGAATATGAACATATGCGTGGTTTAGATAGAAATTTGGTGGAACATAGATTACCAACCAAGCCTAATTTTAAACCTCATAAGCAACCTCCTAGGCGTTTCGCTCCTAATGTACTCCCTGAAATTAAGGAAGAGATAGAGCGATTATTAAAAGCAGGCTTTATTAGAACGGTCAGATATGTTGAATGGTTGTCGAATATCGTGCCGATATTAAAAAAGAAGGTAAACTGAGGGTGTGCATAGACTTTAGGAATCTAAACATAGCCACACCTAAAGATGAATATCCAATGCCCACGGTAGATTCTTTAGTAGACTCGACTGCCGGACATGTAATTTATTCTTTCATGGATGGGTATTCAGGATACAATCAAATTTATATAGCTGAGGAAGATATACACAAAATCGCCTTTAGATGCCCTGGATCTCTAGGATGTTTTGAATGGGTAGTTATGCCTTTCGGCCTAAAAAATGCAGGAGCAACTTATCAAAGGGCAATGAATTTGATTTTTCATGATATGATAGGCAAGTTTGTTGAAGTGTATATAGATGATATAGTGGTCAAATCCATTAAAGAAGAGGACCATTTTGAACAATTAAGATGTTCATTTGAGCGAATAAAGCAATATAAACTAAAGTTGAATCCCTTGAAATGTACATTTGGTGTTAATGCAGGGAATTTTCTTGGTTTCTTAGTACACAAAATGGGGATTGAACTTGATAAAAATAAAGCGAATGCCATTCTAGAGGTCAAACCACCTAACAACAAAAAAGAATTACAAAGGTAGAAGGCCAAGTAAACTTTTTAAGACACTTTATTTCTAACTGTGCAGGGCGAACTAAAGCTTTTTCGCCGCTTTTAAAGTTGAAAAATCTGGACGAATTCGTTTGGAAAGAAGAGCATCAAAAGGCTTTTGAAAGCCTAAAGACATATTTATCAAATCCACAATTGTTGGTGTCACCAATCCAAGGACAGCCAATGAAAGTGTATGTATCGGCTAAAAAAGAATCAATAGCTGGAATGGTCGCACAGGAAGACCAATTTGGTGAAGAAAGGGCGATTTACTACTTGAGTAGACGGTTAACAAAATGTGAATGTAATTATTCTGCCATTGAAAAATTATGTCTTGCATTGTATTTCACATGTACAAAATTAAGGGCTTATTTACTGCCCGTAACCGTTTATTTAATTTTTAAAGTAAATTTGATTAAATATATGTTCTCTCGCCCTATTTTGCATCAAAGGGTAGGCCTTTGGACATTAGCTTTATTAGAATTCGAAGTACAATACATACCCCAAAAGGCAATCAAAAATCAAGCTTTGGCTAACTTTCTGGTCGACCATCCCTGCCTTGATATGCCTGAAGAAATTGAGTTAGAGATCAATTCATTCGAATTAAAACCTTGGGTTTTATATTTCGATGGATCGAAAACCTCTAAAGGTGCAGGAGTAGAATTGATAAATCCTTTAGGGATTTGTTACAAGTTCGCATTCACTTTGGACAGAATGTGCACCAACAATCAGGTCGAATACGAGGCCTTAATAGTAGGCCTAGAATTAATGATAGATATGGGGGTAAAGAATGTGATCGTTAGAGGCGATTCTCAATTGGTAATTCACCAATTAGTTGGTGATTTTAAATGCCAGAGTGATTCCATTACAAGTTATATGAAATCGCCCAAGAGTTGTTGGAAGAATTCGACCAAATAGAGTTTCAATGTGTCAATAAGATATATAATAACGTAGCAAACGAATTGGCCCAGATGGCCTCAGGGTACTCAAAGGTTTTAAATTGGAAGTCTACTTATAAGTATGGAACAATATTGCCCGTGGTCCAAAGAAGGGCGAGAACAATTAAAATTCATTGCATACAAGATGGAGATACAATAGATTGGAGGGCAGAGATTAAAATGTTCCTTAAAGAACCTAATATAGGAAATAGTAAAAAAAATGAAGTTGCGTTTGCTAAACTATACACTAATAGATGAAGAGTTGTTTAAAAAATGCTCTGATTGTATATTGCTAAAATGTGTAAGTTTGCAAGAAGTCAGGACGATCATGGCTGAAGTACACAAAGGGATATGTGGAATTCATCAAGCTGGCCAAAGGATGAGATGGTTAATTATTAGGAACGGATATTTTTGGCCAAAGATGGGAGAATCATGCGTTCAATATGCAAAGAGTTGTCTAGCATGCCAAAAGCATGGTCCAATACAAAGGGCGCCAGCACGAGAGATGTCACCTATTATCAAACCTTGATCGTTTAAGGGTTGGACGATAGACTTGATAGGGAAGATTTATCCTCATCGTTTAAGCAACATACCTTTGTTATTGTTGCAACTGATTATTTCATTAAGTGGGTAGAAGCGATACCTTTAAAGGAGATCACCCAAAAGAATGTTATAGAATTTATCCTGATCACATTATTTATAGATTTGAAATTTCACAAACTTTGATGGTAGATCACGAAACATCTTTAAATGGGGATCAAGTGAATAAATTCTTGAACGAGTTTGGAGTTAAATTAGTGAACTGTACACCATATTACGCTCAATCCAACGGACAAGCAGAATCTTCTAATAATATTCTAAAAAATATCATAAGGAAAATGATAGATGAAAATGCCAGAAATTGGCACGAATATCTAAATAAGACCTTATGGGCTTATAGGACGTCACCTTGATCAACTACCAAAATTACTCCTTTCCAACTTACTTATGGACAGGAGGCCGTTTTGCCTATGAAAATCAACGTGCAATCGATCAGAGTGTGTTTGCAGCATAAGTTAAGTGGTGATGAGTATACCGAATCACTAGTTCAAAATTTATTGGAGTTGGACGAATTAAAGTTGGACGTCCTAGATAGATTGTAAGTTCAAAAACGAAGAATGGCTAAATTTTATAATAGAAAAGTTATAGCCAAGTCGTTCAGTCTGGGGAAATTGGTTTGGAAAATAACACTCCCTTTGGATAGCAAAGATCCAAAGTATGGCAAGTGATCACCCAATTGAGAAGGACCATATAAAGTAAATAATGTGTTACCTAATGGAGCCTATCATTTGAAAGATTTAAACGGCACCAAGCACATGAGGTTCATTAATGGCAAATATTTAAAAAAATATGTTCCTTCCTTATGGGAAAGTGAACAAATAAAAGCGTAATCAAATCGCGTTGAACGATCGTAGATAAAAAAGGGTCAGAGCAAAATACGTTCAAATAAATTCCTTTATTATCAAACGTTCATTACAAAGTTGCAAAATATAAAATACTAAATACTCTATAAGCTACAATTAAGAGCAAACTAATCTCCCGGTCGACCGTCGAGTAAGAGAGTAAATTGACCTTGATTGCCATCCTGATCGCATTGCTGCAAAGGCAAGCAAAGAGGCCAAGAAGCACTCTCAGCAAGCAGAAAGGAAGAAGAAGCACCCTCACATTTCCTAAATGCATCGCTGCAATAACGGGTAAGGAGGCTGAGAAGCACTCTCAGCAAGCAAGGTGGCTTGCAGGCATCCTCAAAAATTATCTTCCATCATCGAACTTCTTGTAAGGAACATGGAGACGATGGGAAGAATTTCGCTGCCAAAGAATATTTTCTATATCTCCCATATCAAAAGTGACATAAAAAAAGATGGCAAAATGGGCGAATCAAATGATCCATTTTCATGGAAGATGAAGGTTTTGGATCGATTATCAAAATGCCAAATAATGGTAGCAAATTGGTTTTGAAGAAGAGAATGAAAATGAAAATGACAAGTGTGGAATATAAGTGCATTTATAGAGGCGTGAAGGTGAAGAGACAGAATATGAACAGCCACATTCGTGCCTAGTAACTAGAATCAAATAGCCCGAAGTTTTGGGAAAAGAGACAGAAATACCAAGAGAAAATGTGCGTGAATCTTAGCATAAAGCAGTTAAATGCTTGGGAGTTGACGATTAAAGACAACGTCAGTAAGTACACAAGAAGACAAATTAATTGTTCATTAATGATAATGGCTGCTGGTATGTTCAGAATTACCAATGGACATCAGTATGAGGTTACACGAGGAAAGTTAATACAAAGTTACAAAAAGAAAAGTTAAGGCATTAAATGTCTTAATTAAAATTCGCCCTAGACTGAACGAATTCTTTCCCTAAGTCTCTCCCAATCCTCGTTCTGCTGAGAAGAAGTGACATTCAATTCAGCCACAAAATCATCATCAACCTCCAGCTTCTTGTATTGCTTGACCAAAGACTTGGTTCGCTCAATTCCTTAGGAGGCATTACATTTTTTAGCAGCCATTCTCACCTTGCAGTCGTCCATCCTTGCTTGAAGCTCCTTCATCTGTGCAGCCAAACTGGTCATCAAAGAGTCTTCAATCATAACTTCGGAAGAGATTTCTTTCAATTTGTCCTCAGCTTTGTTGATCTCCAGAAGCAACGACTCTCTTTCAAAAAAGTGTTCGATGTTCCATTGATGAGACAGTGCCTTTCCTGCCATGTCTTCAATTTCGAAAGGACAAGGTTGGGATTCCTTGCGGATGCGGTAAGGCCCTCCCATTTTGGTCCAAACACTCCTGACCCAGTCGATTTTGAAGATTGGAAGACCCTTCTGAGGACGAGGTCACCTAGGCGAAGAGTTCTGTTTTTGACCTTGGAGTTATTATAGCGGGTCATTTTTCGATGATACTTTGCCAAGTTCACTTTAGAGGCATCCCTCCTTTCCTCAAGGAGGTGCAGTTCACTTATTAGAGTCTCGTCGTTGCTGATCTCATTGAAGTGTATCTGACGGTATGATGGGACCCTGACCTCGACTAGGCTCATAGCCTCGGCTCTGTAGGTCATGGAAAATGGTGTTTCACCTATTGCAGTTCAGCTAGAAGTTCTGATAGCCCAGAGGACGTGGGGGAGTTTGTCAACCCAGGCCCCCTTTGAGGTGTCAAGCTTTCTTTTCAGGGTGTGCTTGATAGTCTTGTTCACTGCTTTAACTTGCCCATTTGTTTGGGGGTGATGAGGTGTTGAGAAGTCCTTCTTTATGCCTAGTTCGTCGCATAAGTCTCACATATTCCTGTTGTCAAACTGCCTTCCATTGTTAGACACTAAGGAGTGGAGAATGTCGAACCTACAAATGATGTTCTTCCAGACGAATTTGGTAGTATTCACCTCGGTGATCCTGGTAAGGGGTTCAGCCTCGACCCACTTAGTGAAGTAGTCAATGGCGACAATGGCAAAAGTTGCACTTCCTCTTCCTTTTGGGAATGGAAGTCAATGCCCCACTTGACGAATGGCCAAGGGCTGGTTACTACGGAGAGGCTCTGAGCAAGCTGTCTTTGTATATTTGAGAAGCGCTGGCACTTGTCACATTTTTGGATAAACTGGCAAGCATCCTTTTTCAAGGTTGGCTAGAAGTAGCCTTGACGGAGAACCTTATGTGCCAGAGCCGTTCCTCCGGAGTGATTTTCGCAGATTCCCTCATGAATTTCCCTGAGTATGTATGTGGCCTCTTCGCCTCCCACGCATCAAAGAAGTGGCGAGGCGAAGACTCTTTCGTAAAGAGTATCTTTTTGCAGGACGAAGTGTACCGTCTTTCTTCTTAACTTTCGCGCCTTGCTTCTAGAGGCAGGCGGGATTGATCTTTCAGATAGGCAATGATATGTTGCATCCACAATGGGGTGCCTTCTATCCATAGTACCTCTTCACCTTCGGAGGTGGAGGGCTTTGATAAGTGCTCAATAGGGACAACCTTTAGCAGCTCTGAATCCTTGCTGTTGGCCAGTTTTGAAAGGGCGTCTGCATGTGTATTTTCTAGGCGAGGGACTTGAGTCAGTTCGAACCTTTTAAAATGAGGAACTAGGTTCAGAACCAACTTCAAGTATGCAACCATGCTACTGTCCTTGGCCGTGAAGTTCCCATTGACCTGATTCACTATAAGTTGAGAATCGCTGCTCGCCAGGAGCCTTCTGACCTGCATCTCTTTAGCAAGTCTAAGACCTGTCAGAAGGGCCTCGTATTCAGCGACGTTGTTCGAGGCTTTGAAGTCGAACCTTACTGCGCAGTTTAGCTTGTGGCCTTCCGGGCTTTCCAAGACGATTCTTGCCCCGGAGCCAGTCTCTATTGAGGACCCATCAACGAAAAGTTTCCATGTGGGGGGGGCTCGGCTGGTTCCATTATCGCCTCCATTTTTGGGGTTTTGGCAAACTCAACCATAAAATTTGCAAGGGCCTGGCCCTTGATGGCGTGTTGAGATCAGAACAATAGATCGAATTCACTGAGCTCGATTGCCCATTTTAGCAGGCGTCCTGATGCGTCTATTTTCTGCATCACCTACTTCAATGGAAAATTGGTGAGAACTTCGATTGAGTGGGCCTAAAAGTATGGCATCTTTCTTGAGGCTGTGATAAGGGCGAGTGCCAATTTCTCCATGTCTGGGTAGCGTGTTTCAACTGGGAGAAGTGCTTTGCTGACATAGTACACTGGCAACTGACGCTCACCTTCTTCTCTGACTAGGACGGCACTGACTGCCACATCCGAAACAGCTAAGTACAGCAGTAATGACTCATCTGGTTTAGGTTTTGACAAGAGGGGCGCCTCTCCGAGGTGCTTTTTCAGCGCCTGGAAGGCTTCCTCACATTCCGAAGTTCATTGGAATTTCTTTCCTTATTTTAACACATTGAGGAAAGGCAAACTTTTATCTGTGGCCCTGGAGATGAAGCGACTGAGTGCGGCTACCCGACCATTGAGGCTTTGGACCTCCTTTGGTTTCTAGGGTGACCTCATCTCTAGCAAGACCCTTATTTTCACTGGATTTACTTCAATTCCCCTTTGATTGACAATATATCCCAAGAACTGGCCCGATGCCAGTCCAAAGGTGCATTTGAGGGGATTCAACTTCATCTTATATTTTCTAAATATCTGGAAAGTTCGGTCTAGGTGACTTACATGTTTGGCTGCCCGGAGGCTTTTGACTAACATGTCGTCCACATAGATCTCCATGGTTTTGCCAATGAGTTCGGTAAACATCATATTGATCGGCCTCTGATATGTAGCTCCGGCATTCTTCAATCCGAAGGGCATGACTTTGTAGCAGTATAGACCCTGTCCATAGTAAACGACGTAGCTTCCTCATCAGGTCGGAACATGAAGCTCAGAAGTTCGTGTCCAGCTATGGAATCCACAAGTTGGTCTATCCTTAAAAGCGGGAAGCTGTCTTTAGGGCACGCCTTATTCAAGTTTGTGAAGTCTACGCACACCCTCTACTTTTCGCTGGGCTTTTTCACCAGGATCGGGTTGGATATCCACTTCGAGTAGATGACTTTCCTTATGAAACCACTGCGGCTAAGTTTGTTCACTTCGTCTTTCAGTGCCTCGTACCTCTCCGGGTTGTGGGCACGTCTCTTTTGTCGATGGGGGGCACAAGAGGGGTTGATATTAAGATGATGGAAGCTGATCCTTGGATCTATTCCCACCATGTCTTCATGCTTCCAAGCGAAGACATCCAAGTTCCTTTTCAGGAATCTTATCATCTCTTCTTCGGGGGACAGCGCCTTTCCTATGCGCAAGACCTGACTGGGGTCTTCTGGGTTAGCGGAGAAAGTTTCCAATTCTTCCATCGGGGTTGCATTTGGTTCAGAGTCAATTATCCAAGGATCTAATTCATCAAGAGGGTGCCCTTGTTCAGGGGTCTCTTCCATGTCGACATCTTTCTCTTGTTCAGAGGTATGCCCTTGTTTAGGGGCGTCGAGTATTTCCACGTCTGTACTGATTTCAGCGAGAACCTCAGTTAGGATTACATTAACTGTTCGGGGTTCCGAGTTTCGCAGTGAGTTCAAGTAGCATGCCCTGGAGCCCATCTAATTGCCTCGGACCGTAGCAATCCCATGTTCAGTTGGAAATTTCATGCACAAGTAGTGGATGGACATGACGGTCCAAAGATCTTTCAAAGCGGGTCTGCCCAATACTCCATGATAGGCCGATCTGTGATCTACCACCAAAAATTCCATGAAGTATTGGGCCACTAGGGGTGCCGAACCCATCTCGACGGGCAGAGTGATCCGCCCTCGTAGGATGATGTTGTCCCCAGTGAATCCGAATAGTGGGTCGGTCATGGGGATCAACCCATGTTCAATTTGCATTTTGTCAAAGGTGGAGCCGAACAATATGTTCACCGAACTTCCATTATTGATGAGCATGCATTTCAGTCCGTTTCTAGCCAATACGACTCTTACAACCAAAACATCACAATGGGGGTGGTGAACCCCCTTTGCGTCTTCCTGGAAGAAGGTGATTGGGGCCATCCTATCGGCTGCTTACGACTCGTTGACAATGTAAGTGATCATTAGCGGGTCCCTTGTTTCCCTTGTATAATTCCTTTGGACATTCCTGGTATTGCCATCAATGTGGGGTCCCCAATGATGGTATCGATTTTCTTGATGACCTGGCTCCTAGAAAATAGGGCTTGGTTTCTCTATCTAGATTGACCTCGGTCTCTTGATTCTCTTCTCCGAGGTGATTGCTCTCTGTGCCCTCTCCCTGCCTTGCTCGGGGAGGCAGATCTACGAGGATATTCGTTCCTGCTGGAAGGGTGTGGGTTGCTTCGATCAGGGCGTCGATTGGTGTCTCGACACTCACTAGTGTCATGCTCATACAGTTGATGGAAAGTGCAAAACCTTACTCCTTCCAAAGGCCTGTTTGATCGCTTCTTCTTCTTTTTTTTGCTATCGATTCTTCCAGATGGCCCTGCTTTGCCAGGAGCATTTTCATATGCCAATACCGGGACTGCATTTAGTGTGGCAGAAGCCAGTGCCTGTCCGGAGGTGGAAACTATTGTGTGACCTGCTTGAGTCCATTATTGAGTAACAATTTTCACTCTCATCATTTTCACCAGTTCGTCATAGGTGGAGGGATTCTTGCTACGCACGTCCCTCCAAAACAAAGTGTTCATGTTGAGCCTGCCTTTCAAGGCTGAAAGGGCTTCTCTGTCAGTGACCTGTTCAGAGTAGGTGATTGTGTTTGTAAACCTAGCGAGATAGCTTTTTAGTGTCTCCCCAGGGGCCTACCTCAAGCGTTGCACTAGTGCCTCTCCTTCTCTGTGTGAGAGGTATTGGTTCAAGAATGCTTTCTTCAAATCTGGCCAACTTCTAATGCTTAGGAGAGAGAGCCTGCTGTACCACACTTCGACGGCTCCGCCTAGTGTTAAATGGAAAGCTCTGCATTTCAAGGAGGGCGAGGCTCCCCTTAGGCTCATCTGTGTCATATACTTGGTGAGGTGCTTCTCCGGGTCCCCCTTTTCTTCATACTTAGGGATCTTAGGAGGCATGAAATTAGCTGACATTGGGAAGCTTCGGATCTCCCTTGAGAAATGGAGGTTATCATCATCATCATCATCAATCTCATAAGATCGACAAGACCCATCATCATCTTGAATGTTCTGGGGAGGTGGAGGTGCCCCTCTTCAACTCCCCCAATCAACTAGGTTCCTCATGTTCTTGTTTCTGATCTGGCCGAACTGATCTTCTCACTGGGCGGACCCTATTGCTAGGATCCTCCCCTATCCGATCAAGGACGCTTACGGATCTTTGTTCTTCATATTCTTGAGGGAAGTTATCCCCCAAGTGGGGTTCTAATAGTTGGCTCCCTTGCACATAAGATGTGGCATCGACGCCCATTTCTCTTTCGAGGGAGCGTTCTCTGTGCTGACTGGTGTGGCCTCGGGAACAAGATACTGGGGCTTCCTGTACTGGATAAGATCCTTGGGGCATTTGAGAGCTCGGGTGACCTCGGGCTTCGATGAGGAGTTCATGTATTGCCATATTCTGAGCTGCGATGTCTCTCATACCTGTCGCTATTTGAGCCATACCTTCAGTGAGCATGGTCATTTTTGCGCCTCGGCGACACCGGTGATGGGGTCTCTGGTGAGTGACATTGTTATGGAGCACCTCTTCTTCAGAGGCTGCTCTCATGGGGTTGTCGTCTTCATGGCTATAGCTCATCCTATCTCCTTTTTCAAGGGTGGTGAGAACTTGGATTGTAACTCGACTTTGTTCTTTTTCAAAAACGTGCCCTTTTCAGGGTTAGTCGCTAGTTTTCCAGTAACTTCTCCGGTGGAGATTACAGAACTTTCAATGGGAAGTGTTTCCCACAAACAACCCCAATTTGTTGACCTCGAAAATTGGACCTTCCGCGTGGCCAATTGATAGCTACTCCACGTATTCCTCCCTGCACACAATCGACGCACAGTCAGACGCACATGGTCGGGACCAGCGGGGGTGGTGGAGGCCGTATACACTCCAACGGTCAAGTCAGGTTCAGGTGGTTGGAACAATACCTAGAGGTTGTGTCAAAACACTAAGGGGGAGGAGAAAATATATAAACTTGCTATGGAGTGCTATGTAGTAAGAGTTTCATTACCTTTGTCTCTTTCCAAACCTTGGGTATATGTAGGTGGGATGAACCGTTGGATGTGGGACACGTGTACACATCTGACGGTATGAGGTGTCCGCTCATAGGCGTCAATCAGCCGGTCTGTAGAGTGGGCGGACAGCTTATTTCTCCCGAGTTGAGTTGACATAAAGTTGATAAGTCACATCAACTAGCCTCATGGAGACTCAAATCAATTTAAACCTTAGGTGCAGAGAGGATCTTGGCAAAAATCTCTTTCTGAAATTGGCAGCGAATCTTCTGACAGAGGTCCACTTCGCTTCAGTCTCAGGGACGAGAGCGCTTCGGTCAATTCAGCAGGATAGCCTATGTCTCGCAGCATTGGTGAGATCACTTCGGATGGGTGTCTATCAGGTCGGATTGTGTGGTGGTGGGCATTCCGAGGCGGTTCAGATAGGGGTGTAACAATAGTTGTTCCATATTAGCAGCCTGGAAGAAATCTAAATACGAAATTCATCTTTTGTTTGAAAAAATGCAATACAAACAAATCCTTTGAAGAGGTACAAATTACAAAGATCTTCATTAAGACCATATTTATTCATAAAATACACTTGGTAAAATAAAATTTAAAAAAATGCATAATTATCAAATTTTTTGTTGAATTTAAAATTAATTATTCTTGTTGGCACAAGTCAACTGTAGAATTAGTAGTTTTGTAGAGGTGGAGGTAAACTATAGTAATATTTTGGCAGAGATGGTGGTCACTTATGATTGTATGGTGGATGCTCCTGCTGCTTTGGTGGAGGTGGGGATTTATAGATGTAAGGAGGCAGTGGAGATGGAGATGGAGGAGGTGGCAACTTGTAAATGTTGGAAAAAATAATTAGTTGCAGTAATGTTCAGAACTATAAAATGCAAAAATATAAAACTTATCGTCCGATTGAGTCTCGTGACAGCACGATGTCCTAAAGTGAAATTGCCCGTCGATAATTGCTACGACCTCCGTGGACAATCATTCCCAGGATACAACGATCGTAAACCACTTGTGTAGCAATCACGAATGATTTTTTCAGAACTCTCAATTGTACTCCAGAATATATGTAAAAACCCGAGTATAAGAAATTCAGATTATGAGAATGAAGGATTGATACAAGAGGATTTTTCTATTTTCTTTTTTGTGTGTATTTTTCCCAAAACGAGATATGGATTTATACATGCAGGATAGAAGTAACAGTCTCCACCATGATCAGAGATTAATTCAGAATTTGAATGATTGAGTAGTGGGTATTTTAATGACTGTTAGTGGGTTGTTACAAAAATAAACGGTCAAAAAATACTGGCTAGTTTTACCCATTAAATCAAGATATTTTAATATCTGCGTGGGGAGTGATTTGAACCCCTGACGTCCCACACAGATGCCACATTTCTCACAACTTTGGCACTTTATTTAATTTGATTATTTCTTTCACATTTTATATTTATACTATAAATATATAACAATCCCCCACATGAAAGAAATAAGATAAATGAAAATATTACTCTGGAGTACGATAGAAATCATGCAAGCTTAGGTGTCTATCGACTTGAACCTTGGCTTTGTTTATTCTATCGAGCTTACTAACTGTAGAGTGAACTATGTCTTGAACTCTACAATTATAGTTGCAAACTGAGACAATAGAACACACACATAATTTCTAGAATAGTCATTGAGTTCTCGCGGTTGTGTTCATTTCGGCAGTGAACTTTCCTGGTTTCTTTGAGTGCTCTAGAGAATTAGCCTCAATTCTCATAGGAAGCGACCCCACTTCCACTCTCAAATAGGTGCTATTATCAAGGGTGCACTGTATATAAACGCCCCACTGAATATCAGCTATAGTAAGCATTAAGAGCATTAGCTCATCCTCTAATCAATACAGTTGGTAATATGCATCATAGAGGGGGGTTTGGAATAAATCCAATGTAGTACCCCCACAAACCACTCCAATAACTTTGTTGTCCCATTGAACCTTGACCATGGGATCTCCAATTGCAAGGTTAGGTTTCCATTATAGGTGATCTAATAAATAATAGGCTTTAGCCCCATCCCCCTCGATGTTTGTTGAATTAGCTCTCTAGCCAATCCTTTGGTTAATGGGTTTGCAATATAATCACTTGACTTCACATAGTCAATAGCTATAATCCCATCCTTAAGCAGCTGACGCACAATATTGTGCCTCCTACGAATATGTCTAGACTTTCCATTGTAGGATGAATTTTGAGTTCTTGAGATAGTTGCTTGATTGTCACAATGTATTGAAATAGTTAGAAATGGTTTAGACCACAAAGAAACATCCATAAGAAAATTCCTTAACCATTCAGCCTCCTTACCTGCCTTATCTAAAGCTATGAACTCAGATTCTATAGTAGATCTAGCAATGCAGGTTTGCTTAGTGGATTTCCAGGAGACAACACTGCCTGCTAATGTAAATACATATCCACTTGTAGATTTACTTTCATTGGTATCGGAAATTCAATTAGCATCACAATATCCCTCAAGTATAGCAGGGAATTTGGTGTAATGTATTCCCCAGTCTAGAGTGTATCTCAAATATCTCAAGACTCGAATGAGAGCATCCCAATGTTCATTGTTAAGATTACTAGTATACCTGCTAAGTCTACCGACAGCATATGCTATATCAAATCTTGTATAGTTCATGAGATACATGAGACTGTCGATTACTTTAGCATACTCTAAAGCGGAAACACTAGGACCTGAATGTTTTCTCAAATGACAGCTTGCATCATAAGGTGTTTTAGCAGGAATACAGTTGTATTGATTAAACTTCTTAAGCACATTTTCTACATAATGTGATTGGATCAAAATAATTCCTTCATAATGTTTTACTATTTTGATTCCTAGAATAACATCAGCAACACCCAAATCTTTCATTTCAAAGTGCTTGTTCAGAAACTGTTTAGTTTTATTAACCACATTTAAACTAGTTCCCATAATCAGCATATCATCAACATATAAGCAAATTATCACACCACAATTATTTTCAAATTTGCTATATATGCATTTATCTGCTTCATTTATCACATGACCACTTGATGTTAAAACTGTATCAAAATTTTCATGTCATTGCTTAGGAGCTTGTTTAAGGTTATAAAGGAATTTTTTAAGTCTACAAACTTTATCCTCAAGACCTTCTACAACAAATCCTTCAAGCTGATCCATATAGATCTCCTCTTTTAAGTCTCCATTTAAAAATGCAATCTTAACATCCATTTGATGTATAATAAGATCATACAGTGAGACAATTGCAATTAACATCCTAATAGAGGTAATCCTAGTAACGGGTGAATAAGTATTAAAGAAGTCAACTCCTTCTATTTGTTTATAGCCTTTAGCTACAAGTCTTGCTTTATACTTATCAATTGAGCCATCAGGTTTAAATTTTTTCTTAAACATCCATCTACACCCAATTGTCTTACATCCTTGAGGTAAGTCCACTAACTCCCAAGTATTATTAGACACAATTGAATCATATTCACTATTTATAGCTTCCTTTCAAAATATAGAATTTGGTGAAAACATAGCTTCACCAAAAGTACTAGGATCATCCTCTATTAAGTAGGTTATAAAGTCAGGACCGAAAGAAGTAGTGGTCCTAGGTCTTTTGCTTCTCCTAATTTCAGCTTCTTTTAATTCAGATGTCTCCTCTCTAACACTAGGAGGAATACTAAAAAAATTGCTTGATCCTTCAGACTTTTCTTTAAACGAAAATCTATTTTCAAAAAATTTAGCATCTCTAGTTTCAAATATTGTGTTCTTTTCAATCAAATTATTTTTAGAGTCAATGACTAAAAATCTGTAGGCATTACTATGAAAAGCATAGCCTATAGAAACACAATCAACAGTTTTCGGACCAAGTTTAGTTCTTTTAGGTGCTGGAATAGAAGTTTTCGCTAAACACCCCCACACTTTAAGATATTTATATGAAAGTATTCTGCCCTTCCACATTTCATAAGGACACCTATTATTTTTCTTACTAGAAATTCTGTTAAGAATATAACATGCAATAAGAAGTGCTTCCCCCCACATGTTAAAAGGTAATTCAGAAGAGCTTAGCATTGAGATGACCATATCCTTAAGGGTTCGATTTTTCTTTTCAGCTACACCATTAAATTGGGAAGAATAAGGTAGAGTAGTCTCATGAATAATACCATTCTCAACACAAAATTTATCAAAATCTCCTGTATATTCTCCTCCTCTATTAGATCTTAAAACTTTACTTCAGTTTTATAGGAAATAAATTTTGAATAGCTTTCATCCTTGCTCTTAAGTAGATAAATATAACAATATCGAAAACAATCATCAATGAAAGTTAAGAAATATTTATTCCTACCACGAGTAACATATCCTTTTAAGTTACATAAATCAGAAAGTATCAAACTTAAGATCGAAGTAGTCCTATCAACACGAGGAAATGATTTTTTAGAATACTTAGATTCAACCCACGTTTCACATTTTGAATTTGAACAATTATCGATTTTGGGAATGTTTCTCAAATTCATTAATTTTTTAATAGAAGTTTTATTGACATGTCTAAGTCTAGCATGCCACAAATCATAAGAATCCAACAAGTAAATGGAAGAGTTAGATGCTTTATTGTTAATCATAGAGACATTGAGTTTAAACAGACTCTCATTTGCATACCCTTTCCCAACAAAGGAACCACCCTTAGACAGTACAACTTGACCACTTTCAAATACAATCTTAAAACCCTTTTTGACTAAGATAGATTCAGACACTAGATTTTTCCTAATATCAGGTACATAAAGGGCATCCTTCAAATTAAGGATATTTCCAGAAGTAAATCTAAGCGTCACAGTTCCTTTCCTCCCGATTTTGGAGGAGGAAGCATTCCCCATGAACAGACATTCTCCATCACTAGCGAGAGTGAATGAAGAAAATGCACCTCTCGTACAGCAAATATGCTTGGTAGCTCCAGAGTCTACCCACCAGTCTGTCATGTTGCTTACTAGATTCACTTCTGTCACCATAGCAGAGATATTCCCATCCTCTATCACATGTGCCTGATGCTTCACAACTTTTCCTTTCCTATTTCTGCAATCCTTTGCAAGGTAACCTGGTTTACCACAAACAAAACAATCACCAATAATTTTATTTTTAAACTAGGGCTTAGACCGATTATTCTTTCTTACAAATTGTTTTCCCTTATTTCTGCCTTTAAAATTCTAAACCCTTGTAAAATTTCGAATTGGATTCTTAATCCTAGAACTTCCTTCAATAATATTAGCCTTGGTATCAAAGTCTGGCTTTTCTTTACGTTCTGCCATTCTATTGTCCTCCTCGATTCTAATCCTAATAATCAGATCCTCTAATGACATTTCTTTTCTCTTATGCTTCAAACTATTTTTATACTCTTTCTAAGAAGGTGGCAATTTTTAATTATAGCTGACACTTGAAAGCCCTCACAGATTTTATATACTTCAGCAAAAATTTCGTGAATTATAATCTGCAATTCTTTAACTTGACTGACCACAGTTCTAACATCATTCATTTTAAAATCTAAAAACTTTCCCACAACAAATTTCTTGGTTCCAGCATCTTCTGTAGCATATTTCTTTTCTAATAAATTCCATAACTCTTTTACAGATTTAAACGAGTAGTAAACATCATATAGATCTAAAGTCAAACAATTCAGAATATAATTCCTGCACATATAATCCTTATGTTCCCAATTAGCTAAATCCTCTGTTTCCTTATCAGTAGGATTATCAGCAATTGCAAAACTGGGTTTATCTGATTCAATAGCATCAACGACTTTAAGTGTTGTCAAATAAAATCGCAGTTTCATTTGCCATCTCTTAAAATTCTTTCCATCAAACAACTCAGGCTTTTTAGAATACTTAGGAACAGATATATCTACGGCAGACATGGCAACTAATTATAAAGATAATTTCACTTTAGATTGTTGGAAAAAATAATTAGTTGCAGTAATGTTCAGAACTATAAAATGTAGAAATATAAAATTTATCGTCCGATCGAGTCTCGTGACAGCACGATATCCTAAAGTGAAATTGTCCGTTAATAATTGCTGCGACCTCCGTGGACAATCACTCCCAGGATACAACGATCGTAAACCACTTGTGCAGCAATCACGAATGATTTTTCCAGAACTCTCAATTGTACTCTAGAATATATGTAAAAACCCGAGTATAAGAAATTCAGAATATGAGAATGAAGGATTGATACAAGAGGATTTTTCTATATTCTTTTTTGTGTGTATTTTTCCCAAAACAAGATATGGATTTATACATGCAGGATGGAAGTAACAGTCTCCACCATGATCAGAGATTAATTCAGAATTTTAATAACTGAGTAGTGGGAATTTTAATGATTGTTAGTGGGTTGTTACAAAAACAAACAGTCAGAAAATACTAGCTAGTTTTACCCATTAAATCAAGACATTTTAATATCTACGTGGGGAGTGACTCGAACCCCTGACGTCCCATACAGATACCACGTTTCCCACCACTTTGGCACTTTATCTAATTTAATTATTTCTTTCACATTTTATATTTATACCATAAATATATAACTAATAAATGTAGCGTGGTGGTGGTGATGGAGATGGTGGAGGTGGGAATTTATAGATGTAAGGAGGCGATGGTGATAGAGACGGAGGAGGTGGCGACTTATAAACATACGGAGGTGGTGGTGATGGAGATGGTGGAGGCGGCGACTTGTAAACATAGGGAGGTGGGGGCGATGGAGACGGAGGAGGTGGGGACTTGTAAACATGGGGAGGTGGTGGTAATGGAGACGGAGGAGGTGGTGACTTGTAAACATATGGAGGTGGTGGTGGTGGTGATGGAGATGGTGGAGGCGACGACTTATAAACATAGGGAGGTGGGGGCGATGGAGACAGAGGATGTGGGGACTTGTAAACATACGGAGACGGTGGTGATGGAGGTGGAGGAGGTGGCAACTTGTAAACATACGGAGGTGGTGGCGATGGAGATGGTGGAGGCGGGGACTTGTAAACATAGGGAGGTGGTGGAGAGGGGGATGGAGGAGGTGGGGATTTGTAAATAGATGGTGGCGGCGGTGATGGAGATGGAGGAGGTGGGGATTTGTAAATAGATGGTGGCGGCGGTGATGGAGACGGAGGAGGTGGGGACTTGTAAACATAGGTTGGTGTTGGTGATGGAGACAGAGGTGGTGGCGACTTGTACACATAGGGAGGTGGTGGTGATGGAGATGAAGGAGGTGGCGACTTGTACACATAAGGAGGTGGTGGTGATGGAGATGGTGGTGGTGGAGATGGAGGAGGTGGGGATTTATATAAATAAGGTAGTGGGGGCGACTTGTGAATATATGGTGGTGGCGGGGATGCATGTATATAAGGTTTATCTGCAACTACGCTGGTGGCTATCAAGCAAAACACCATTGCCTAGGCAAGGGAGCACCCTTGGCGCAACCTCCCTCGAGATTTCATTTTCTGTAGCACTCTCAGGAGCAGAAAACTTGTGAGAAAGTAATGATATTTGTATCTTGGATTATTTTTGGAGACATAACAACCCTTTATATAGTGCTTTCATCCAATCATTTCAGACAGTGATACAATTTTTTAATGTAACAAACAGCCTGGCTAACTCATATTTAACTTACATAAGTCTACTACATTTACCCACTAGGATCTTAATGTTTATTACCAGTAGCCACGAAACAAGTCAAATACACTAGTTGATAATATGCTATCAGGCTAGAATTTTAAATTATAAGCAATCTTAATTAAAAACCGCATTGCCCGAAAATGGATATGAAGTATCTTCTTTACTACATAATTAATCTAAAATTGCAATTAATGGTGTGAGATTGAGATTAGTTAAGATTAGTTAATTAATCTTTAACTGAGTGTCATGTGGACCGTGGAAATGATGGAATTTCCTTAAATTAGTTAATGACATCCGGGCAAGTTACTTATGAAGATATACTTATTTTCTTCTCAAGTTTCCAAATGCTCCATTTGGTTCTCTGTCAATGAGTAACCACCTTGTCCTTTGCGGTCGACCAAGTGTTTTGAATATATTTCATTTCTCTGAGATCTCTATGAAGTTCTGCTCGAATTCTTGGAACCCAAGAGGAGGAAGTTGGTTAGTGTAAATAGATAGACTGGTCAAAGGTCAGAGTTTAATCCCATCCATTACAGAAAAAATATGTATATATTCGAAATTTGACTTTTGACGTTTAGGCTCGTGAAGTCATTAAAATATATAATTGTGTCATTAGAAAAAAATGATAAACAATATAATAAGAATGTGGTTGAAATGAGTAAGGATTATATTAATTTGTCTTATTTTCCATATTCACAATTGTATAAAGCCATAGAGTTGGCCTTGTAAATACACGACTTGCAAATGAATCTATACAAAGAAATCGTTGTGATGCAATACGAAGGAGATATATAAGTAGTATTTGTGAGTATCATAAAATATATAACAATAAGTGATTAGAACTCTTTAAGTTTTTGTAAATTAAATACTTGCCCAACAAGGGCTAATAGGGGAGAAACTTAAGACTCGATTAAGTGAATATCTAAAAATGTTGGAGATTTATAATTCATTGGTTCATGATCGAATGCTGAAGAGTAAATACGATGCTGAGAAACGCTGGGTAAATATTTTATTCATTAATTTGAAATAAAGCCGTAGTCCTAACATTTTTCATTAATGAAAAACCCTACAACGGTAAACCGTAAGTTGAACGTGGCTTTGCAATAATATTTTGGAATGTTTTATACTGTTAAATTTGTTAAGTAAAAATAGTTCAAAAGAAGTTTGTGATTAAGATAAAATAAATAAATAAATAACAGGTGATTGAAAACATGAGCAATACATCATTGAATGTAGTAATAAATGATTGCCAAATCCTTAATTTACTACTGCAACTTCTTCGCCTAGTTGTTTGTAGTTATAAAGAATGTTGATACATGACATTTAATATGGTTCTCGTGCTCAATATAAATTTTACTAAAACACCCAAAAAAAGGTTTTTGGGTCACTCTGATCCGAGCAAATTCTGTTAGTATATTTTATGTGGGCTAACATAATCTTAGTTAAGTTACTCAATATGTTGCTCATTACCGTAATCGTCATACGTGACATACATGTGACGGCTTGTATCAAATCACTAACCGCTATATATATGTCATATAGAATGACTGCGATAATAAGCGACTACAAATGTCATTATTTATAATTCAAGTAAGTTATGGACAACTATTACCGAATAATATACATATAATATATTACACAGTGTCATAATGGGATTGACTTGAGTTATTATTGAGGAAGCTCCTGTGTTTCACTGACTTGAGTTATTCATTGATGAGGCTCGTGGGTTTTCCTTGTTCTAAAAAATGATTGGTCAAATTCTATTGAGTTTGACTCATAGTGATCATTTATCAAATAATGGCTCTAGTGATTAAATGATTGAATAATCAGAAGTAATTTATTTACGATAGTTAGTTGACATTCATAAAAAATATATAGCATAACAGACTTTTTTTTTTGTCCTTAGTCGCCCAAAATAAAAGATTGACCCTAATTTTAATAAGAACGAGAACTCAATTCCGCATATAATTTTCTCTCCCACTTTGAATCTCGGAGTAAGAATTGAAAATGAGATATTCATTATTATTATTTTTACTCTTAAAATTTTAATTAAATTTAATTTTTTTTTTATTATTGGGTTCGAAATCTACTAAAATGTGAGGGGTGATGGTGTAATTTGTAAAGAGCTTGACATTTATACTCATGGGTTCAAATATTATTAAATTATATTAAATGCTTTTAATTTATGGAATCCTTATAAATAATTATTGGAAAAATCTATATTTTAATGGAATGTAATAAAATCTAAGTTAAGGAGCATTACTTTTCATGGAATTTATTAAAATTTGAGGAGGATACTTAAGATTTTTATAAATTTTTAAAATTCATTAAATTGAGTGAGAACAACCCTATTTATTTTTTCCTTTTTAATAATAAAGTAGTTCTAAGCCATTAAAGTTAGCTACTCTAAAACTTCAATAAATGAATGTTCGATAAATTTATAATATAGCTTAAATAATAAAATTCACTAGTCTTGATTCAGGCCAATATACTAAACTAATAACCTCGTTAAATGTATAAAATAATAGTTTAATTTAAGATTCTTTAGTTACTAACAACATATGATCTAATAACTATTTAAATACATAAAAGTTCATGATACATGTATTAAGGAATTTTTTGCTTGACAATATTTTATCTTTCTCAATTCAACTCTTTTCTCAAGATTTGTATATAAAGTAGTTTTTTTTTTTTTTTTTTTATATTTTTTTTTTTTCCAAAAATCAAACTCCACTTCATCCCTAATGTTTGCAATGCAAATGCACATATGACAAAGGGTATTGTCCAGTTCCAAGAATGTTTGTATGTTATCCACCCTCCACGGTTCTAGAGTCGACTACAGCACATAATGTCTAGCTCTAATGCCAACTAATATAGAGTATTGTCACCACTTTGTCTAAAAGGTATAACTTATGAAACTATAATACAATCACTACTAAAAAAAAACTTTTAATCTACGAAAAATTACTAACGGATGCAATCCGTTGGTGATTAAAAACGAATTATCCGTTGATAAAAGTAATTCACTTTTAGCTACGATAATTAACAATGGATTTTCCGTTGGTAAAGATGATATCTCTTTACCAACCGATATTCCGTGCCTAATGTAATCGTTTAACATTTGGATCTTCCTCCAATGGATATTCCGTAAGCGATGTACTGAATATTACCATCCATAGCGATGTACTGAATATTACCAATGGATGTAATTAAAAACGGATTATTCGTTGGTAAAAGTAATTCACTTTTAGCTACAATAATCAGCAATGGATTTTTCGTTGGTAAAGATGATATTTCTTTATCAACGGATATTTCGTGCCTAATACAATCGTTTAACATTTTGATTTTTTACTTACGGATATTCCGTTGGTAATTAGAAATGGATTATCCATTAGTAAAAATGATATCTCTTTACCAACAGATATTCCGTGTTTAATATAACCATTTAACATTTTGATCTTTCAGCATCGGATATTCCGTTGGTAGTGAGAAACGGATTATCCGTTGATAAAAATAATTCACTTATCCCACATCGGAAGTTTACAACAATATCTTTGTAGTTGCCCTTTATAAATTTGTGGTCCAATAATGAGTTAAACAATATTTTGGCCTTTCAATTCAGTTGGCTAAAAATAAAAATAAAAATAAAAATATTATAATTATTAAATAATAATAATAATAATAATAATAATAAATAAATAAATAAATAAATGACTTTTTTACCATACGGTTATTTACAACATTGATTTTTACCAATTGTAATGGTTGACATTTATTAACGAAAATTCCGTTGGTAAAAGATTCACACTTTACCAATGAAAAATTCGTTGGTAAAATGCTTACTCTTTACCTACGGCATGATCCGTTAGTAACTATTAGCTACCCTCAAATTACCAACGGATTTGTGGTTGCAAATATTCCCTTGGTGAAAATTATTAACAACGGATATTGAGGCTTTATGAATGGAAAATTCATGCCTGAAACTCTGTTTTTTAGTAGTAAATAGATCCTATATCACTTAGAATTAAGTTCAAGAATTCTTCACGAGATCAGTCCATCGGGCCCTCCCATTTCAAGCATGCTCATTTATTATCAAAATTTGCATTTTCTAGAAAATAATTATATGATGTTATGATTACTTTGAAATGCCTTTTTTGAAAGAAAAAACAATTGATAAAATACAATATTGTATGGAACGTGATCATCATGTGTATGTACATTTTAACCTTGAGATTCTATATTTTTTACTTGTACACTTTTAACCACGTCAATTGGTTTTTTTTTTTTTTTTTTTTTTTTTTTTTTTTTTTTTTTTTTTTTTTGTTGTACACATGTTTTGGTTAAAATTAATGAGCAAATTGATAATTTCAGATACACCTCCATCTTTCAAAATTTCATGGACTTCGACTTTAAGCATAAATTTCCCATTTTGCTCTTCTATCTTCTGTAATACTTATATATACGATTGTATTGTTTTCTTAATTTTAATTTAGACAAAAATAAATTATTTAAATTTAAATTTTTATTTTTTTACCTTTTTGTATAGAGTTATTTATTCTTAATAATATTTTGTGATTATTAATTTCTCATTTAAAAAATGGTCAAAGTAAAATTGGTTAAGATATTTACTAAAAATGATGAACTAGAAAGAATCTAAGCTTTAAAACTTTGATGCCAACATTTTTTGCATTTTTAATATTATGATAATATTACTTTAATTTTTCTAAACTTAGTGCAGTATAAATTTAAAGAGTATCGACAATAATAAATTAGAATAAACGTTACAAAATCAAACAACAAAAAATATCTAATGAATTTTCAACTAGCTTTATTAAATTATTCCAAAAAAAAAAAAAAAAAAAAAAAAATTTAAATATATTTATTTAAAAAAAAAAAAAAAAAAAATATATATATATATATATATATATCATAAATTTCTAATAATTCTTTTGGATCTTTACATTTTGATAACATTGAAATAAACCTTTATTTTTCAGTCAGAAAATCTGCTTGATCATCTTGTTCTTTCTTTGAGAATTTTGGGACACCCAAATTTCTTTGTTCTTGAATTCATGATTGCATTGCTTTTGGACAACAATTTGTTTCTTTGAATTTAGACCACCATTTGACTTTGATTTTTCTAGTAATCTTTTGAGTGAAATATTCATCATTTTGATTCTACAGTAGAAAAAATCCTAGCAAAACATCCAGGAAACTTTCATATTGAAGGCAAATTAGAACAAAACATTTTCTTGAGACTTTAAAAATGTTTTAGCCTCTCTCTTGAAGTATTCATATCTTTGAAGAGTAAGATTGAGTAAAATTTTGTCTTCAAATCCATGATACAAAAATCATGTTTGAAGGATTCGCTTTATCTTTTGAATCGTCTTTGTAAAGCTGTCATTTTTTAAAATTTGATATAAAGTCAGGTTTCTGGCAAATTCAAATTATAGAAGAAGACAGATACAAGACTGCCTTCAATGTTCCTTTTGGACAATATGAATGAAATGTTATGTCATTTGGTCTAAAAAATGCTCTTTCTGAATTTCAAAAAATTATGAATGATATTTTCAATCCTTTTTCAAATTTCATTATTGTTTACATTAATGATGTTCTTATATTTTCTGAGAATATAGAACAACATTTTAAACATATTCATACATTCATTCATGTTACTAAGAAAAATGGTTTAGTAGTTTCTGCTAAGAAGATTGTTTTATTTCAAATAAAAATACGTTTTCTTGGTCATTATATTCATAATGGCACTTTAACCCCAATTCAAAGAAGTCTTGATTTCATTGATAAATTTCCTGATGAAATTATTGATAAAACAAGTTTGCGACACTTTTTAGGTTATGTCAATTATGTGGCCGATTTTGTCAAAAGTATACGTCAAATCTGTGCCCCATTATTCAAAAGACTACAAAACAACCCTGACCCATGGAGTCACAAGCACACAATTACAGTCCAAAGAGTAAAAAAAGCAATCAAAAATTTTACCTGTCTTTCAATTCTTGACCCCACAGCCTCAATTATTATTGAGACAGATGCCTCAGATATTGGATATGATGGTGTGTTAAAGCAAATCCAACTAGAATCATCTCAAGAACAGTTTGTTAGGTACCACAGTAATGTGTGGACTGACCCTCAAAAGAATTACTGTAATATCAAAAAAGAAATTCTTTCAATAGTACTGTGTATTTCGAAATTTCAAGACGATCTTATCAACAAAAAATTATTTTGAAAACAGATTGCAAAGCCTCAAAAGATGTTTTACAAAAAGATGTGAAAAATCTTGTTTTCAAACAAATCTTTGGAAGATGGCAGGCTATTTTATCCTGTTTTGATTTCGAAATTCTTTATATACAAGGAAAATCAAACTTCTTGGCATATTTCCTCACAAGAGAGTTCATTCATAAAAAAGAGTGAATATGAGTTGGACAAAGCAAGTTGAAGAAGAAAATCAAAATCCGTTTCAAAAGAAACAAAATAGAAAGAAAAATGTTACTCATTTTTTCTCAATTAATGATCTCTTAAAAGATCATTCTCCAAACGAAGCTCAAGAAGCTTCTTCCTCCTCAAGTACCCTTTCAACTTTTATCAAAAAACCCGATCAAGATAAAGCAAATCCTTCAAACTACAAAAAAGCCGTCCAAAGTTCTAGAAAACTTCTTCAAATTAACCCTCCTCAAAATTTTCAATATTTTACCAAAAGTATCTTTGAAAATTGCCTTGATATGGAAACATCTTGGCTTCATAGATACAAAAATCTGGATGAATGTCTTCCAAACATTTTTCCATCCAATTTCTGGTTTATGCCATCAAATGTCAAAAAATCCCGAGATTATTATGAGACTATCCTTTTAGAAACAGGATTAGCCATAATTTCTCATATCCAGATCCTCAAAATAAAGAATAAACAATATTTTCAAAAATCAGTATTCTTAAGGTATTGTCTCACGAAGACCGAAGACAAAACCCATAGGAAGAAAAGAGACTTAAGCTCTCTTCAACATATTTTACAATTTCTGAATATTTCAATTATTTTGACTATATCAATACTTGGTACAGAGTCTTTTTCTTTAGACCTGTTATCCATTCATGGTTCATTCTTTTTAATCAAAATTGTCATCCTCATTTTTCAAAATTGTTTCAAACATGGTTTTTATATCATGGACTTGAAGACAAAATTTTACACAATTTTACTCTTCAAAGATATGAATACTTCAAGAGAGAGGCTAAAACATTTTTAAAGCTTCAAGAAAATGTTATGTTCCAATTTGCCTCCAATATGAAAGTTTATTGGATTTTTTGTTGGGATTTCTTTCTACTGTAGAATCAAAATGATGAATACTTCACTCAAAAAATTACCAGAAGATTCAAAGTCAAATGGTGGTCTAAATTCAAAGAAACAAATTGTTGTCCAAAAGCAGTGCAATCATGGATTCAAGAACAAAGAAATTTGGGTGTCCCAAAATTCTCAAAGAAAGAACAAGATGATCAGGCAAATTTTCTAACTGAAAAATAAAGGATTATTTCAATGTTGTCAAAATGTAAAGATCCAAAAGAATTATTAGAAATTTATGAACAAATTTCTAAAAATGGATCTAAAAAATCAAGTACTCAAGAATCTGATCAAGAATCTCAAGAAACAGACAATGGTAATGACCTAATTGATTTAGGTTATGATGATTTTCTTGCTCAAGAAAAAAGGATCAAATGACTGCAAGAACCCAGTTTTCTTGAAGAATTGAGAAATTACCGGATCAATAAATCAAGGAAGATTCTATTCAAAATTTGCATGGCGGCTAATCAGTTTTTTCTCAAGAGATTGCCGTCCATTCCGAGGAAGAGATAACTTTATTAAAAAATGAATCTTTCTTTTTTAAAGTTAGTCAAAAGATGGCTCAATTATTCAAAAGTTGGCATCATTTTTCAAGATTCTTCTTTATGTTGTCTCCCACTCAACTATTCAAGATTCTTTCTGACAAATGAAAGAAATTTCAAGTATAAGAAGATTTCAAGAGTTCATTTCAAGGGAGAGCGAATTTGGCAATAGAAGTTTATTTTCATTTTTCGTTCTTTACAAAATTTCAATTCTGTAATCTTTCAATCTTTTATATAAATTTTCTATCTTTACTTTAATCTTCTTTTCCCTGGGCCATATATATAAATTAATTTGTTAATTATTTTCAATTGCAATTGAAAAAAATTACATTTAATAATTTTATAAAAATATTTAAAATGATGTTTTTGTTAACTAAAATGATTTCATTTAAATGAAAAGTATTAAAAAGTATATCTTAAGGAATAAGAAAGGAAAATATATAATTTAAATATAATAATGTATTACTTTTAAAATAGTATAGAAGGGTAAAATGAGAAATATATATTTACTTTTAGATGGCAAGGAAAATTTGTTACTAAAAGTAAACCTCAAGGGAGATTTTTAAAATTTTTGAGAAGAAAGGAGGTGTTTTTGTATTATCATAAACTTCAGGAAAGATTTGATTAATTTTCTCAAAAATAATGCACGTACAAGTTATAAAATATCGATAGATAAAATCCCATAAAATTAATAACTTTTTTCAGTCCTAACATTATTATTTTATAAGGATTTTACTGTATTGTATTTCTTTTGTGGGTATGCTCAAGTTTTCTTTATATGGTTGTTGACTTCTATCCCAAGATTCTTTCTGATATGTTGGCCTTGTTCTCGAAGTTTTTTTTACCTACTAGTAGACCTTTTTCAAGATATATTATATTTGCATAATGACTACAAAAAAAAACCTTCGCTCAACAAGTTGGTAAGACGGAGATAGTGGATGTGGGGATTTATACAAGCGATGGAGATGATGGATGCGGGGATTTGTAAATATGAGGTGGTGATGATGGAGATGGGGACTTAAAAATATAGGAAGGAGTCAGTGAGGCATAAATTTAAGGTTTATCAGCAAATACACTAGTGGCTATTACGCAAAAACACCCGTCCCAAAGTTATTAGAATAATTCTACTTTCAGAAACTTTTATAGGTCACTCATATAAGACCCACTTCATTAAAAAATGACCCTCCAAAATACCCAACCCCCCTTTGTGAGTAACCTATAAGGTACCTATAAGAGCCAACCCTATACGTCAAGTGCGGTTCAAGTTATTAATAGAAAATAGACTGTACAGAATCCATGAATTACAGATAAACAAAACTTGAATTAAGTTATGTTACAGAGAGAAAATAATAATAATTTAGGGGATCTTGCATAGCTTAGGCAAGGTGGTGCCCTTGGCGGAACCTCTCTCAGGATGTCATTTTGTGCATCCCACGAGCAAAAAACTTCAAAAGAAACTACTGATAGTTGTATCTTGAATGATTTTGGGAGAAGTAATAACACTATATAGTGTGTGCACAAATCATTTCAGAATATGACATTGTTAATCAATGAAGCAAACAGCCTGGTTGATTCAATTTTACAGCCTGTTTGAGAGTGATTTTTTTACCGTTATTTCACTATTCCAGCCGTCATATTTGACTTCTTCTCTCACAGGTGGACCCCACTTTTCTCCTAACGGTCAAAAAATCAATTCTCAAAATCATTCCCAAACAGGCTCGTACAGAATACAAGTTAACTAACAACACGAATCTTAAAATAATGGATAATGTTTTCCACTAAGATCTGATTATTTGTTCCGAGTATCCATGAGCAAGTCAAAGATAAGCGGAAGATATTATGCCGTCCTGCTGTAATTTATGCATAATGAACCGCAGAGGATTGACTATGAAGTTTCTTGTGAATTAAATCATTCTGTAAGGTGCAACTGGTGAGAATGAAAGAGTCTGTGATTGATTATCATATAAAATGACACTATTAATCTTTGATTTATGAGTCATTCTGAACAATATGGCTCAACCAAGAAAATGATGGAATTTATTTAGGTTAGCAGGAAATGCAAATGTTTCGCCTATCCCTCCTCCTGTCTATCTGTCATTTTTAATTTCTCGTCTAGGAGTAAAAAATTAAATTTTATTTTCAATAAATTTGAGGAAGACTAGAGAAATTTATATCACTTCCTTTAATCAATCATTGCACATATGAAGACTTCTAACAAGATCATATGTTTACTTTAAATCGAGGAACGATAAAGTATGAGAAAATATAAAAAAGTTTACGGGGAATTTGTTTTACATAGCCTTTGGGGATGCATCATATCACAGGCCGTGACTACATTTTTCCGTTGATTGATGCTGCGTCAAACCATGCCTAAATAAATATAGAGATGTGATTACAAGTTGCACGTTTGTGTCATTAATGTATGTTCATTTTGTTTTAGTTCAACCACACTATGTGGTATGTTTTACTTATAATGAATAAACATCACACAAATTGTGGAAGGAGCTCAGCCTAATCTCGAGTTAGGTGCAAAAGAGAATATACTTAACAATAGCTAAGGTTGAAGTTAGCTGCCCATACATTTAATTACATTAGAAAGAAACAAAGGCTGGTGGTATGAACTAGATTTTAGTTCTTTTATTATTTGACATCGTACTGTACCATCTACCTTACCAAACAAGTCACAAGTGTCTTAGTGTACAAGATAGAAAATAATATATCGGATGACTTAAACATTTTTCCTTACATAATTATATCTTGTCAAATATTGTCCAATAATGTATAGATCATCTTACAAAACAAGCCGCAAGTGTCTTTAACTCTTAAAGCATGTTCATTACGTAATATTATACACAACTGCACAAGACAACATATAAGATTTTATTATCTTTTACTTTCATAATCCTATCCTGTCCAATATATCGAACATTTAAAGGCCGGTCGTATCATTGGCTTCGGTTTGTAGAGCACTGCATAGACTTCTATTTCTCGACAAACCCACTCCTTATAGCACCCCGACCCTAGAAAAGGGAGAGAAATCAAGAAAGTACATCCAGCCCTACATCATGTTTTACCACGTCTCAATATGGACTAATTCATGATTATCATGAATAATTTTTTTACTTAGTTGAAAGCCATGATCCTGTAGTTGTAAACATTTATAGATATGATTAAAAATTAAGCCCTATTTCCATCATTAAATTAACATGCCATTATCAGCAACTTGCTGCATCAGATGACTATATAAATAGCCAGGCATCATTCTCATTAATCACACAAGCCATAGTTCAAAAATGGGAATCACAGAAAGGGCAGGCCAGTGGCTTCTGATCACATATGCTACATCATTTTGCTTAGCAGCCACTAGTATCGCCGCCTATAAGCCTTACGCTTATGCGCCGCTGCCGCCACCTAAACTCTACAAGCACCGGCCTTACGTGTACAAGTCACCACCTAAACCACAGCCATTGAAGCATCCATCTTATTACTACAAATCCTCACCTCCAAAAAAATATGTAAAGCCATCCAAGTCACTGCCACAGTGCCACCACTGAAAAAGTACTATTACAAAATCACCTCCACCTCCAACGTACCACTATAAATCACCACCACCTCCGAAGCATGTAGAGCACCCACAGTGCTACTAAAAGTCACCCCTCTTCCAAGAAAGAAGTACTACTAATCACCGCCTCCACCAGCAAAACATGTTGAACGCCATCAATACTACTACAAGTCACCCCCTCCACCAAAGAAGTACTCCTACTCGTCACCAACCCCTCCAAAGAAGTACTACTACTCATCGCCGCCACCACTTCCAAAGCATGTTGAGCACCAACAAAACTACTACAAGTCACCCCCTCCACCAAAGAAGTACTACTACTCATCGCAGCCACCACCTTCAAAGCATGTTGGGCACCAACAAAACTACTACTCGTCACCGCCTCCACTATACTACTATAAATCGCCACTACCACCAAATCACTTAGAGCATCCACGTTATTTATACAAATCACCTCCTCCATCTCCATCGCTACCATCAGCTTACTATTACAAATCGCCACCACTTCCATCTTCACAACCACCTCCTTCGTACTATTGTAAGTTTCCTCCATCGCCACCTCCTCCATTTCTACAAGTCACCTTCTCCACCATTTCCATCACCACATCCTCCTTATTACTACAAGTTGCTTCCTCCACCTTCTTCATCACCACCACCACTATACTACTACTCTCCACCTCCACCTCCACCTCCACCTCCACCTCCAAAACAACACTAGCACAATACTAGTACTGATTTTTGAACAACTTAGTATATTCAATAAGTAGGCTCTTGAAGGAGATCCTAGATGTTTGTATCTGCATGATTCATTCATTTTATCAATTTTTTCTACTAATGTTTATATATGTGGAACTTTCCACAAATGTAATTAAGATTTATATTTCCTTTTTGCCAAGTTTGTTTTTGTTTATCAATTCAAATCTAAGCTGTTAGAACCTACAACACCATGTTTTATACGTGCTTGAGAAAGACTACATCAATCAAAGTAAAGTCCAGCATCGTGGTCAACATGGAGCCTAATCAACTATCATTACGCCGTTGTCTTCTATCACTACTACTATATGATTTAAATCAAAGAACCTATAGGGATTTTAATTATTACAAAAGTATGAGATGGACATCACACCTCAACTTAACCAATCGAAAAGAATGAGAACCGCATAAATGATATAACATTGTTATCATTCTCTATGCTACTCGCTAACTCAATTCTCACATATGCAAGTCAACTAAACAATACAAATCTAAAAATAAAAAATAAAAAATAAAAAATTCATAATGCTTTGCACTAGAATCTGAATATTTGTTCCGACTATCCACAAAAAAATCAAAAATTAGAAGTGGATAATATGCCGTCTTGCACGTCGCAGAGGATTGACTATGAATTTTCTTGTTAATTATTTTTTTCTGAAATATGCCAATGGTGAGGATGAAAGGTGTGAAAGATGTCATGTAAAATGACACTACTAGTCTTTTGTTTATAATTCATTAGGACTATATGGCTCAACCATGAAAATGAAGGAATTTAAGCAAAATAAGAAATGCAAATGTTTTGTCTATGCCTCCTTTGGCTATCTGTCATATTTGAATTCTTGTGTTAGGGCACGACAAATAAATAACTAAATATTATTATTTTCCATAAGTTTTACGGACAATTATATAAATTTATACATACATTTTTATTTTTCAGAATTTTTTTGGCTCTGAATGGAGTCCCACGATATCCGTTATTATAGTCTGCTGGCCGACTCTAAAAGGTTACCGTTAAAAAACTGAAAAAACAAAAATTCACTAGTGTCCAGTATTATACCATCAGCCCACAACCAAGAAAGATAAAAAAAGAGAGAGAACAACGAAGATATCAATCATGTTATATATACAAAGTCTCAATCTGGACTAATTCACGATTATCTTGAATACAATTTTAGGTGGAAGCCACGATTAGTTGCGGCCTTGAGTATAGGTGGGGTAGGCAATTGTGTAAGGCCTCGCTTTGGTGAGGGTTTTAAATTATGTAAAATTAATTGGTTGATTGAAGAAAAACGAAAATTATATTTATAAAATTCCATAAAATAAAGTTATCATATGCAAACATAAAAAACTAATACAAATTGAAAATATAAATTTATTTAAAAGAAAACATATAAATGGCAATAAAATTTATCACATAAATATATTACAAACATTCCATTCTCTGACTATAACTAATTTGATCATTTATCTTCTAAACATCCATTTCTTTTCTTAATTAAACAAAATGTCTCTTTGTCTACTCAAATTCCACGTCCAACCGTCACCCACCATAATTTTTTTCAACCCAACAAGAAATAAATTATCTCTTTTTGAACTAAAAAATTTTGAAAAATCAATTTAAGAGATTGGTTTTGTCTCACTTCTATTTTTACAGTCTTATAGGTTTCTTTCTTTCTCCCTTATCGTCAAAATATCTACTACAGAGTACATAGACTGTAATTTTTATTGTGCTTTAATCTCATGATAATAGCCTTTTTATATGTTTGTTAGGTACTTTGAATTAATAATTCTTTTCCGCTGTCATACTTCTTATCGTAAGTTAATTTCTTATGAACTAATATAAAATTAGAAGCTCATTTATATTTGATTATTATTTTCATTATTTTGTTACACACTATCTCGCAATCAAGGCCTAATTTTCGTTTAGAAAATTTCGATTGTATTAATCGCAATTGGTTTGATATCAAGTCATTTTAGTATGTTAAGGCTTCAATTTTGTACATAAATCACTCAAATATATGTTCATTTTTGTTTGAAATAGTTGCTGTGAGAAAATAATCAAAAAAACGAATAGACCCCTTTGCCATTACATTGTATTTTTATTTGCCAAGCTTCACTTATGATTTGTATTACATGTTGAAATTTGACATTCTGTTATTTTCTCTTCAAATTTTTACACTTTGTTGTTTGTATTGGGTTCTTAATAATTATATTAAAACTCTATGTAAAAAAGCTCAAAATATAGGGACTTCATATTTGAAGTTGGCATAAGGCCCACAAATCATCAAGGCCGGCCCTGACCATGATCCTGTAGTTGTAAACATGTAAGGGTATGATTAAACTTTAAGCTCTATTTTCTTCATTAAACAAACATGCCATTATTAGCAACTTGATGCATCAGATGACTATATAAATGGCTAGGAACCATCCTCATTAATTACACAAGTCATAGTCAAAGACTCAAAAATGGGAATCCGAGAAAAGCCATGCCAATGGCTTCCCATAATATATGCTACTGCATGTTGCTTAGCAGCCACTAGCATATCTGCCTACAAGCCTTATGTTTATGCCTCGCCACCGCCACCTGAGCTCTCCATGCACCTGGCTTACGGGTACAAGTCGCCAACTCCTCCAAAGTCTTTTGGAGCATCCGTCTTATTACTACAAATCACCACCGCCTCCAAAATACGTAAAGCACCCACATTACTATTACAAATCACATCCACAACTGAAAAAGTACTATTACAAGTCACCGCCACCTTCAATTTACTACTACAAGTCGCTGTCACCTCCAAAGCACTCAAAGCAACCACCGTATTGCTACAAATCTTATCCACCTCCATCACAATCACCACCACCACCTTACTACTACAAATCAACTCCTCTGCCATCTCCATCACCACCTCCATCATACTACTATGAGTCACCACAACCTCTTAAGCATGTTGAGCACCCACAAATCACCCCCTCCACCAAAGTACTCCTACCCATCATCACCTCCACCATACTATTACAAGTCACCACCTCCTCTAAAGCATGTAGAGAACCCACATTACTACTACAAGTCACCCCCTCCACCAAAGAATTACTACTACTCGTCACATCCTCCACCTTACCACTGTAAGGCACCACTACCACCAAAGCATGTAGAGCACCACATTACTACTACAAGTCACCACCTCCACCAAAGAGGTACTCATCACGACCTTCACCATACTATTACAAGTCACCACCACCTCCAAAGCATGTAGAGCACCCACGGTACTTCTACAAGTCACACCCTTTACCAAAGAAGTACTACTACTCATCACCTTCTCCACCTTACCACTATAAGTCACCACCACCTCCAAAGCATGTTGAGCACCTACAATATTACCACAAGTCACCCCCTCCACCAAAGAAGTACTACTTGTCACCACCACCACCAAAGCACTTTGAGTATTCACCATATTTATACAAATCACCTTCTCCTCCATCTCCATGGCACCACCACCTTATTATTACAAATCACCACCACCTCCATCACCATCGCCACCTCCTCCATACTACTACAAGGCTCCACCACCCACATCTCCATCACCACCTCCTCCATATTACTGCAAGTCACCTCCTCCATCAACTCCATTGTCACTGTCACCATACTACTACTCTTCACCTCCTCCAAAACACTACTAGCACAACAAAAATTTGCGATGTTAGTAAATTGAAAGAGAAAAGGCTGCTTTCTGTGGAGGCCTTCAAAAGAAATGAGTAATTTTTTTTTCGATTTTTTGAACTCAATTTATTCAATTAGTAGGGTCTTCAAGGAGATCCTCGATGTTTGTATCCGCGTGGAGCATTCACCGTATCATTTTTTTTCTACTGAGTTGATATGGGTGCAACTTACCACAAAGGTTTCGAAGATTATATTCCCTCTCCTTGAACTGGTTTTTATTTATGAATCCAAGTTCAAACTGTTAGAGCTTACAAAACCATGTTATTATGTACTTGAGAAAGATTACATGGATCAAATAGAAGTACTGCATTGTGGTTAACATGGACTATCATCACCTATCACGGGGTGTTCTTCTCTCATTGTTTCATTTAAAAAATAAAAAATAAAATCCAAATGACCTCTAGAGTTCATTACCACGAAATGTAGGGGGGGCACATCACACCACAACTTTTCTATAAAAAAGAATGGGATCAGCGTACATGATTAAAAAAATCATTGTGTGCTACAAGCTAGATACCCCTCGACCCGTCGACCGGCTCCGAATAATCGATCAACGACTCATTTTAGACTCTAAAAATTCTGGATATTCCAAAAAAAATGACTCCTAAAGAGCTTTTTCAAAATAATAGTTGCGCTTCATGGTGAAGATGTTATATTTTTTAAAGCGTTCGTAAAAGTGATTTACAGCCTATTTCCCATGGGGAGAGAGATTGATTTCAATTTTCAAATAGAGTTTACACCGAAAATAGAAACTATAATATCTTCAAATGTATCTTACGATAGACATTTTATGGTAAAAATGGATCTCTCAAAAAATTAATCTTTTTTCGACATCTTTTATGGGCTTGAAGCTATGATGCTCACACATTTTTGCACGTTATCACCGCTGACTTTTTCATCAAGTATGTACCTGTGACGTCCTGAATTCTTGGAACCCGAAGCATTAAAAATAATCGATCTTTCTTTTATTCAACCCCTTTGATGTTAACCAAAATATTTTGTAAATCAGAAAAAAAAAAAAAAAATTTTTGAAACATATAAAAATATAATAGAAGGTGGTTATTCATATAAACTTAGGCAATTATGGCAAAATTTGAATTTGTGTGTGTGTGTGTGTGTGTGTGTGTGTGTGAAAGCATTGGAAGCAATTCAGCAAATACGGTTTGAACAACAGTGGAAGGAAAATATGTTTGGTCTAGCTAATGTCTACTAAAAATTGTGAAATTTTTACTGAGACTAAAGCATTCATATATGTACCACACATAAAAATTTGGGGTCTCGACGGTAACGTTTGAAGTGAAAATATTGCTTGAATATGCTAGACAGAAAACTCATATTCGACACGACGAAATTTACTAAAACGGGCATAACTTTATCTCTAGATAATATTTTAAGGTAATTTCAAAGGCCACTATTAGAAGACTTATAGACTTTTCAAACGCCGCTGATTTCACTCTAAAATATGCACCATAACCCAATTTATACCATTTTCGACTAGAAAGATAGAATCTGAATTTTAAGTTCAGCAATAAATAAACTTCAGGCATGGTCATTCCAACATTTCCAAATTATGGTTGACATGAAATGTATATAAAACTAGACAAAATAGACGTTTAAATGTTTCTAAAAGTGTCATCTAGTCATTCATATTAGATTTACACGAATTGAAAATGTTACTAGACAGTTGAAAGCTTTTCAAATGAACAAACACTTGCCACTATGCCAAATCGCCGCCATTGCTTGAATCAACCTGTGAGATTATAGTAGGGACTGAATACTACAAGTAATGCTCAATAGGAGGCACTAGAGTAAATGATAAAATACATATATGTTTTCAAAATGCAAACTTTGGTCATTTGTGTTACCATTAATCTCTTTCTCTTATTTGAACTACCAAACGGTGCTTCCTTCATGAGCAACACAATAATGTTTCACTTTCAATCTCTTTCTCTTATTTGAGGTACCAAATGGTGCATCCTTCATGAGTGACACAATAATACGTTTGATGCAAAATGAAAACAAATAATCCTTATGCCACTTACAAAAGTGCCAAGAACACCCCTACCTCAAATACTTAGAGTTTGAATATCCTTTTGGGTCCAACAAGAAATAAAATGCGGCGTACTTTAGCCTCTTCTTCAGAAATTTTCATATTTAAAGGTCCCTTGTTTCTATGGAAAAAGGGCAAAACAATTTTACGTAAGAGTATAATAGTTTAGGAGAGAAAATGTGTCTTTAGAGGTTAATAGAGATTTAGTTTTTCAAATGCAAGATGATAATGCAGTTCACATGTATTTTGTACAGGAATGGAGTTGTGAAATTATTTTTCAAACACAAAAGAATGATGTCAATTGCAATAACGAAATGGGAGTAAAAACAAATGGTGAGTAGGATATTTTTGTGCATAATGGTGGAGTTATAATGGTGTAGGTTACTTTGAAATGAAAAGGCAACAGTTTCATGGCAATTCGAATTAACTACTATGAGTTAATGGATTTTTAAATCAATTACATGTAAACGTTATTGGCTATGGTTATAAATGTTAAAATGCACCTTCACACTAATTAAGATTAAAGTTACTGTTATGGAATTCAAATGAAAGTTTTTCTTATTATTATTTTATTATTTTTATATTAATAAAATATAAAATTTAGATTACTTTTCTTTCTATCGAGATAACTCGGATATAAATTGTTCAAAATCATTTTTTCTTGAGTCCAAATTATTTTATTTAATATGAGCTACAAAATGAGTATAATATTTGATATATTTCATACTTTTAAAATACTTAAATATTCTATCCAAATAGTTTACGTTAAATTCTAAAAGAACTCATAGGCAAGGTAAATTTTTATGCAAATAAGCGGGTCAAGTTTACGACTTCAACCTTCGAACTTTTAATGTGACAACAAATCTAGAAATGGACTATTTCATTTACTAAACGATCAATATTAAGTTTAGGGTAGCGATATAATAAATATAATTCAAATTATTTTCGAGTCCTACTAGAAATTTTATTTTAAAATGACAATATATATATATGTGTGTGTGTGTGTGTGTGTGTTATAAAATGAGAGGAAAAGAGAATAGAGAAAACTCAATAAACCTTTTGTGTCTATTATTGAAAACCAAAGCCCTATATTTATAGGTAAGAATCAGAGATACAATGGTAATAATTTCTAGGACTACAGGGGTACAAATGTCATTCACCAATAAACTTTAATGGACTTTCAATTTACAACACTCCTCCTTGAATGACATATTACAAAATATCTGCTTCGTTAAAACCTTGTTTGATAAAAATTCAATGGAAAAAAAATCAAACGAAGGAAAAAGATATAGTTATTTTGAAGTATTAAAATTAAATGCTATCTCATTAAAACCTTGCTAGAAAAATCCAATGGAACAAAACCTAAGCGAAGGAAAAAGAATATAACTACTCCTCCCTGATGTTGATCACTGAAAATCTTTGAGTCGATGTATTCCAATCTCATGAACTAATTTCTTGAATATAGATGTTGGCAGCGCTTTTGTGAATAGATCAGCCACATTGTCACTTGAGCGAATTTGTTGAATATCAATGTCACCATTCTTTTGAAGTTCATGTGTATGAAAGAATTTTGGAGAAATATGTTTCGTCATGTCGCCTTTGATATAGCCTCCATTGAGTTGTGCGATACAAGCTGCATTATCTTCAAACAAAATTGTTGGATTATCTTTTGTTGAAGACAATCCACATGATGATTGGATATGATGGGTCATATTTCTCAACCATACACATTCTCGCCCTGCTTCATGGATTGCAATAATCTCAGAATGATTTGAGGATGTTGCTGTCAAAGATTGCGTCACAGATTTCCATGACATAGTTGTTCCTCCACGTGTAAACACATATCCTATTTGTGATTTAGCTTTATGTGGATCGGAGAAATAACCTGCGCCTGCATATCCCACTAAAGTAGATCCTGACTTTTGAGAATAACACGGTCCCATATCAATAGTGCCTTTTAGGTAACGAAAAATATGTTTAACACCATTCCAATGCCTTTGAATTGATGTAGAGCTATATCTTGCAAGGAGATTTATAGAAAAAGTTATGCCAGGTCGAGTGCAATTTGCAAGATAAGTTAATACTCCAATTGCACTAAGGTATGGTACTTCAGAACTAAGAATCTTTTCTCCATCTTCAAGTGGACGAAATAGATCTTTTTTCACATCAAGTGATCGAACAACCATAGGTGATGGCAATGGATGTGCATTATCCATATAAAAGCGTTTCAAGACTTTTTTTGTATAAGTAGATTGATGAACAAATAATCCCTCTGGAAAATGTTCAATTTGTAATCAAAGACAAAATTTGATTTTCTCCAAATCTTTCATCTCAAATTCATTTCTCAAATAATCTGCAATTTTGTTGAGCTCTTTAGGAGTTCCAATTAAATTTAAATCATCAACATAAACTGTCACAATTGCAAATCCAATATTTGTTTTTTTTATGAAAACACATGGGCAGATATCGTCATTTTTATAACCTTCTTTCAACAAATATTCGCTAAGGCGATTATACCACATGCGTCCGAATTGTTTCAATCCATATAATGATTTTTGCAATTTAATTGAGAATATAGTTTTCGGATATGTATCATTTATTCCTGGCACCTTAAATCCTTCAGGGACTTTCATATATATGTAACTGTCAAGTGAACCATATAGGTAGGCAGTTACTACATCCATAAGGCGCATATCGAGCCCTTGTGACACGGTTAAACTAATTAAGAACCTAAAAGTGATGGTATCCATTACGAGAGAATATGTTTCCTCATAATCAATTCCCGGTCTTTGGGAGAAACCTTGAGCCACTAGTCGGGCTTTGTATCTTGTAATTTCATTATTCTCATTTCTCTTTTGTACAAAAACTCATTTGTATCCAACAGGGATTACATTTTCAGGTGTTCGAACTACTAGTCCAAACACTTTTCGTTTCTCCAAAGAAGTCAATTCTGCTTGTATGGCTTCTTTCCATTTTGGCCAATCATTTCTATTTCGACAGTCATTAACAGACTATGGTTCAGGATACTCATTTTGCATAATATCAAGAGCCATGTTAAAGGCGAAAATATTATCTATAACAATATTATTTCGTTCCCATAATTTATGAGATATCATATAATTTATTGAGATCTCATTATTTTCGGACACCTCTGGTTCTTCAGGAACCGTACATTCAATATTTGATTGATCAATCTTTTCTAATGTGATTTCTTCTGAAATTTTTGGTTAGTTTTTCTCCTGTACTCTTCTTTTCGAGGTACAAAGTCTTTTGAACCAACTGGTCAACCACGCTTTTGGCGTATTTGAGATTCATTTGCCACAGCAGATTGTCCTGCAGGAATATTAATTTTTGTTGGAATATTTTCTGCTGGAATATATGACTTTGTCACTTTTCTCGTGTCAACAAATACATCAGGTAGTTGAATTGCAACTCTTTGCAAATGAATGATTTTTTCAACCTCTTGTTCACATTGATTGCTGCGGGGATCAAAGTGAGATAGAGTTGTCTCATTCCAAGAAATTCTATCTTGTTTTTCATGATGTAGTTTTTCTCTTCCCAAAGTTGGGAAAGTCATTTCATCAAAATGACAATTTGCAAAACGTGCAGTAAATAAGTCACCCGTTAAAGGTTCAAAATATTTAATAATAGATGGTGAATCAAAACCCACATAAATCCCAAGTTTTCATTGGGGACCCATTTTAGTACGTTGTGGGGTTAAATAGGAACTTGGACAGCACAACCAAAAACCCGTAAGTGAGAAATATCAGGTTCATGACCAAATGCAAGTTGCAAAGATGAATATTGATGATGGGCAGTTGATCTTATACAAACCAATGATGCAGCATGTAATATGACATGACCCCAAACAGAAGTTGGGAGTTTTGTTTTCATAAGTAATGATCTAGCAATAAGTTGTAGACGTTTAATAAACGATTCCGCTAAACCATTTTGTATATGAACATGTGCAACTGAATGTTCAATTTCAATCCCAATTGACATACAATAATCATCAAATGTTTGTGATCTAAATTCACCAGCATTGTCAAGACGAATAGTCTTGATTGAGTAATCGAGGAATTATGCTCGCAATTTTATGATTTGAGCAAATAGTCTAGCAAATGCTACATTCCTAGTTGAAAGTAGGCAAACATGTGACCATCTTGTAGAAGAATCAATTAATACCATGAAGTAACGAAATGGTCCACATGGTGGGTGTATTGGCTCACATATATCTCCATGTATTCTTTTCAAGAAAGTTGAAAATTCAATATTGACCTTTGTAGTTGAAGGTCTAATGACTAACTTGCCTTGCGAACAAGCTATACATGGATAATCATTCGATAAAAGAATCTTCTGGTTCTTTAAAGGATGTCCATGTGAGTTGTTTATTATTCGACGCATCATTATGGTTCTTGGATGTCCAAATCGATCATGCCAAAGTATAAAACTTTTTGAATCAACGAAATTCTGGTTCATAACATTATTTGATTCGACCATTTTTATAAATATAAAATACATGCCAGACGGGAGTGTATGAAATTTTTCTTTTATCTGCTTCTTGCCAGATACAAAAGAAGTGATGCAAAGATATTCAACATTATTTCTTGCATCGTCTCAATGTGATATTCATTGCAGCGAATATCTTTAAAACGAGGCAATTTCTTCTGGATTTGCTAAAATAAAGTGCATCGTCAATATATAATTTTGTATTATTTGGTAAAATAATACTAGCTCTTCCGGAGCCTTCAACGATATTCGACGCACCCGATATCGTGTTAACATTATTTTCAATTAATATTAAGTCCAAAAAGTATTTTTTGTCTTGAAAAATAGTATGTGTAGTTGCACTATCAATTAAGCAGCTGTCTTGACTATCCATCATGAATCTATAAATATGACAAAATAAAAAAAATTTAAAAAAAAACTTGAATTTAGATTTGAAAAAGTAAACATTACTTAATATCATGAAATAAACGGTGCATAATAGATTTTTTTTTTGTGCGGAAAAGTAAAAACATATTTCAGACTGAATTTGTAAAACGAAAGAAATACTAGTAAATTAATCTATATCTTCTATCACACCACCCCCAACCAAATGGTTAATATTTCCATTTGGATCAGTAAAGAAATCGGAGACATCCAAATGAGTTACATCAATTGGACCATCATAATCAACAAAATTAGTCTCCAATTTTTCTTTTCCCTTGATTGATCTCTGGTAGAGATCCACAAGATATTTTGAGGTACGACACGTACGTGTCCAATGCCCTTTCATTCACATCTGAAGTAACTTTCTTCATGCTCCCTTTGAGATTTGCCACTCTCGTTTGATTTGTGCCTTTTGAATTTATTGCCTTGTTGTTAATAACTTTGTTGATTATTTCTTCCATGATTTATTTCACGTACACGTCCGTGTCCGTGTCCGTGTCCACGTCTACGTCCACGTCCACGTCCGCGTCTACGTCCTTGTCTTGATATTGTATTTGCTTCAGACAATGTAGTACCATTTGCTTCAGGCAATGGTACAGAACCAGTTGGACGTAATCCATGATTTTTTATCAAAAATTCATTATTTTGTTCAGCAACTAGTAGGCAAGATATAAGTTTTGAATACTTTTTGAAGCCACGCTCACGATATTGCTGCTGCATGAGCACATTCAAGGCATGAAAGGTGGAGTAATTTTTTCCAGCATATCTTCATCGGTGATTTTTTCTCCACACAAAGTTAACTTTGAACATATTCTGAACAATTCAGAATTGTACTCACTAACCGTTTTAAAGTCTTGCAAACGAATGTGCATTCACTCATAACGGGCTTTGGGGAGGACTATAGTCCTCTGATGATCAAATCTTTCAGTTAACTTTTTCCAAAGAACTTGTGGATCTTTCTTAGTGAGATATTCAATTTTTAATCCATAGTAAAGATGGTGACTGAGAAAAATGAGTACTTTTGCACGATCCTGCAGGGATTCATTGTTTCCTTCTTTTATTATCTCTTCCAGACCCTTTGAGACGAGATGGATATCAGCATCCAGTATCCATGACAGATAATTTTTACCAGATATGTCAAGTGCAGCAAACTCAAGTTTCGTAATGTTTGCCATTTGTTAAACTACACAATAAAAAAATACTATTAGTTTCGAAAAATATGATTAATCATCACATGTTAATCAAATTGTCAATATCAACATGAATTTAAGTTACGTGTTTTCCTCTAAGGATAAACACTAATTTGAAATAATATGTTCTTCGAAATATATGCTATTTCTGGAGCACATTATATTTTACTATTATTTCTTTAAGTGCAATATGTCAATATTCTTCTGAAATATTGAGAGTTATAATTTATGCTCTTCAAGAGCAAATAATATTCTTATAATGTTGTGCTACTTCTGGAGCAACAACAAATAGATCTATGATTAATATTCTTATGGAATATTAATTATAATGTTTTGCTACTTCAGGAGCAACAACAATTAAAAATAAATTTAATGTTATGTTTAATCTATGATTAATATTCTTCTGGAATATTAATTATAATGTTGTACTACTTCAGGAGCAACAACAATTAAAAATAAATTTAATGTAATGTTTCATAACTACACATAAAAAAATGATAATACATCCAATTGCTCACCATTAATTAATATATAACACATTTAAAATATTATTTTGAATTAATAACGTGAATCGAGTGAAACACACAAAAAAAATTGGTGACATGTAGAAACCTATTCACATATTATGGTACGAAATTCTAATTATGTGCAATTAAAAGAATCAAAGTAGTATTAACCAATTAAGGCATGAAATTTGTAGAAACCAATGGATTTGAGAGAAAAGATGAGTTTGATACAGTTATTTGTTAATTATATATTATATATAAATGGAATCAGCCAAAATAGAGATTTGGAATTGAAGCTTACTTATAAAGAACATTGACCAATTAAACCAAAAAAAATTATAAGTATGTGTAGAACGTAAAGGACTAATCTAAATATAAGGATGGTATAGGAATATGAATTAATGCATATAAATTGATTTAACATAAAAATATCTCCATAAATATGCACGTGGATTGATGTAAATGAAAAAAATATTAATTAATTCAAAAAGAGGTACAAAGAAAATATAATAATCGACAAAGATGAAATCACGTATTGCAGATTCAACATATGTATATGTAAAATTCACGTATTATCAAATTAATTTTGATATACGTGATAGATGATTATGAAAAAAATTACTACTTTCTAAAAGTTTCGTGCTGATAATGTGTCATAAAATGAGAGGAAAAGATAATAGAGAAAACTCAATAAACATTTTGTGTGTATTATTGAAAACCAAAGCTCTATATTTATAGGTAAGAATCAGAGATACAATAGTAATAATTTCTAAGACTACAGGCGTACAAATGTCATTCACTAATAAACTTTAATAGACTTTCCATTTACAACAATATATTATTTATTTATTTATTATTTTATTTTTTTTGGGTCGCTACAGTATCCAACAAAGAAAAATGAGTACGAAATTTCCAATAAACACGCAAATATTTGAAAAATTCTATGTTTCAATTAATAGATGTGATTGAATATGGACAAGATATTGTGTGTTTTTTATTTGTTTGGTAGAGTGAACTCTACAGCATTAGACGTTTCTAAAAGGTCATCATATAAAGGATAAAAGAAGATGAAACAGAGTCTATTTTATTTGAAAATGCAAAATAAATAATTAAAAAAAAATTAACACTTTTGACACAACAAGAGGATTGTTATTAGGTACAACAAAGCCATTGTTACTGAGGGCTGAAACAAAAGAAACATAAATGGGAAATTAGGTACAACAGTATATTGATGGATTTGTGCATAAAATATCATTATGGTATTTGTATGAAATTATACTTGAAATCAAGAAAATGAAACTTTTTGAGATAAATTATTTCTATAGTTTTATACTCGAACAGTGCAATGGACAATTTTTTTTATTTTTTATTTTTAACATTATTCAATATTGTACATAAGGGTGTCTTATGGGGAAACATCGTTGGCTTGGGTTTTTACAGCTCTAAAAAGACTTCTCTGCCCGTCGAACACAATCCAAACCCCACCCCACCCCACTCCAACCCCTACAAGGGAAGAAAACAGAGAGAAGAGAGAAAGTAGATCCATCCGCACATCATATTATACCAAGACTTACTCATAATTATTATGAATAAAATAAATTTAGTTGGAACCAATGGTCCTACTTTCTTCATTAAACAAGCAAACCATTTTCAGTACAGCATGCATCAGATATCTATATAAAGGGCCAGGCACCATCCGAATATTGAGACTTAGGCACTTTGCCAAAAAAAAAAAGTGTGACATAAAGAGTGACAGAATGGGCATTGACAAGCTGTGTGATTAGATGAAAAAACTGACTGTGTTTAAAGCAGTCCAATGATGAAATACCATGTGGTATTATGTCAACCATTATGTCAAGGATTATGTCACTTTAACATGATTCCTATGGCATTTTGCTTAGCAGCCACTAGCATCACCGCCTATAAACCTTACACTTATGCCTCACTGGTTACTCACAACGAAATGCACCAGGCTTACATGTACAACTCGCCAGTGGCATATCAGCTACACTAAAAGGAATTATCTTGCTTTCACTCAAATAATATTTTCAACAATGTTAATGAATTTTCCCGCAGTAGTTCAATCAGCTATACTTTTCTTCTTCAAAATTGGTTTTTGGCTCTCATTCTTTGTTGAATCTGCCACTTAAACAGATGGTGCTAATACATCTAACAGCGAAAACTGAAAGCTAATCTTAGGAGCCCGTTAAGTAATTTCAACTATTAGTCAGTAACAAATATATTCCCATGGACTTATTTCAGGTTACAGAAGCGATTTTATATTACCATAAAATTAGCTTTCACAAGATAAAAGAAAGAAAAAAAATAGCTATGAAAAGTAAAAAGTTGTATGAAAAACACTATAAACTCGAAGGAAAAAAAAAAAAAAGGGCAAGATCACCATCGTATAAAACAACCTTCCTAGTGCTTGGGGACGTTAATATCCACCTCCTTGAAACAAATTGGGCAAGCCTGTTATATTAGGAACTGTTAGCAACATAATTTCTTACTAAACTACTTTTTGAGAAGGGCAGGTGGTACCTTGTTGATGCTAAGCCATCTGCTTCCACAATCTGTATGGTAGACATGCTTGCATGGAAGAGTCATCTGCCTATCACCTCGTTTGTACTCCATCTGGCAAACTACGCACCTGTTAGCAACAGAAAAGGAAGAAGATTCCAATTAAACACTATCAAAGCAAATGCCGTAAGATTAGGATTGTTATCTTTTAAATATTTAAAATTAGATTATTCATATTTTAGTATTTTATAGAATTAGGGATAGGATGTGGGTTGTAACATTGTTAATTAAGTTATGTGTCATTTTATTAGTGAAACTTTAGGTCCTTAATGAGCAACTTTTTTTCTCTCTGTCTGAAAAAGATTAACTTTTAAGGTTAGACAAACATGCCTAAATAAAAGGTAAGTTTGACTTTTAAGTTTAGACAAATATGCATATAGCTGTGAATATCAGGACACATAAAACTTGGACATATATTTGGGTAGCTAAGTTGCATAGACATGCAACAGAGACAAGACAAGTGATTTTTGAAAAAGTAAGACATGGACAAGTCAGAGATACATGGATTTAAATTCTTTAATATTTTAAATCTACATATATCTAATATTTTTATAATTTTCAATACAGGACATGGAACATAACATGTCAAACGCTCAAGGTGGGCATACAAAGTATGGCCCAAGTGTCAGTATATATATATATATGGGACAAGGGGGACATGTCACTTTGTTGGATACATATCCTTGAGTGTCTGACGAGTGTCGGGGGTTTAACACGACACATTGCCTTAACAGGAGTGTCCATGCATCATGGTTCAGTAGTAAGTTCAGGTGGAAACAAGTTATGTGGCTCTCTTTACCTTTCTCCTTTGAATTTCTTTTTCGAGAATAAACCACGCTTAAACTTTGAGGTTGGAAGCAACGCAATAAGATCCTCGGAAAGACCTTTGCTTTGAGTTCCAACTGCCTCGCCCAGCTCAAGCAGCTCCTATAAAAAGGAATGAGAGAAATATGAGTATTTTAGAAAAATGCAATCTGAATAACCACATCCCAAAAATTGTTCTTATTCCATATGTATACTTAAATAAAAAAAATGGTTTTCAACTACAAAACAAACTAAATGCACTTCAAGAAATTTTCCTGAAAGAGATCATCCTGCAGATTTAATTCACACCAGTAAAGAATGTCTTACAGAATGTGTAACAAAATCCCTTCTCAGTTTCATAATTTCACAAACAAGAATGGACAGTCAGAGAAGAGAATAAAGCAGAAACTTTTATGGAAAGACGGTCTGCTTAAACCAACAACAGTCGCTTTAGCAAACTGTTTTGTCCTCTATCAAGATAACTGAAGATGGCGCTAACACCATACTTTGCAGAAACAAGAAATGAACAGCCACTTTAAAACTGCAAGACCGGGATATATTGAAAATTAGCAGGCTATTTTTTCATGGAAGTAACTCTGTATTGCCTATTGAAGTGAAAAGAAATTGGGCAATACAACCAAATGAAAATTATGGCCACAAAACAAAAGTCATCTTCGAAAGGGAAATTTACATCTAAAGTCCCCCATCTAAGCATAGTGAAGCACTTAGGCCCCAAACCTTTCCGCTTTGCCGAATTTAGGTCCCCATTGGACAGAAACTATCTGCTGAACTTATAAAGACCATTCTACCTCTACTTTGAATAAAATAAAAGGAAGGGAATGATAAAAAATAAAATAAAAAAAATTCTATCATTCTCCCCCACCAACCCCCTTCACTGCCACCACTGGCATTCTCATGCAGCTTCAGATTATACAAGTAACCGTCCTCAAACCAGCATTAAGCTAAAGGGATGTGTTCAAATATATTCGCCCATCTAAAACTGGAAATTGATTTCCTTCTTCATCATACAAACATAATCTGAAGCTAGTATACCCCGTGATAGCAACGATAATCTAAAATCCTCGGTTTAATTAGAATTACAATTATTGGAGTTACTACACATCCCATTGAAACTCAGGAGACATTTGATAAAATTTATTATTAGAAAGTCGCAAGACATGCAAGGCATAAAAGAGAAGACACATAATTAATATTTCAAACCTCATAAGTCATGTTGTCAGGATCAATACTGTCCTGCCAAACAACCTGCATTAGTTCACAAAAGAATATACAAATTACTACCAATCATATCCTCCCTAAAGTTAAAAATGAGTTATTAGCAATTGAAAAGCTATAAAAGCACATAACTACAAATGTGAAAACCTCCTACCTCATATTCACGAGTGTTCTGCTGATTTCCAGGACCTGGAAACCAAAGATCAATAGTCAGTGCCAAAAAATAAAATCAGCGAGCTTCACCTCAGAGCAATACAATATCATCGCACGAGTGTAGAAAAATAACATTCATAAAGATAGTTACATATGAAGAATTTTAAAACCCAACAAGCAGAGGAACACATGGAGTAAGACGGTTTTCTTCCCATAAAATTTATTTCTCACCACGTCAAACTCTCTCTCACTTCCAGAAGATGACCATTATCATTTACATTTTACAGCATGAAAAACTGGGACATATTGCTTCTGGCTTAATTTAATATATTCTTATCAGAAAAATACATAACCCATATACAAGAAGCATTAAACATTCACAAGGTAGCGTAAGGGTTGAGACTAGTGTAAATATCATATTAAAGTAAGTGTCGATACTCGTGTAAATTGCATATTCAAGTTCCTCACTAAATATTTCCTATTTTATTTCCGTGGACAAAATGAAAGGTCTCTCAATGTAACAGACACAACTTAAAATGAAAGAGTGCTATTATGCAAAAGTTGCATCCATTAACATTTCTATATAAATTGGTTGGAAACCAAAATCAGAACTTACACTCTAAAAATGAAGTGGAGCTCAAATTTTCTTCCTCATGCACATGTGCAGCTGTAGCCTGATCAACAGCTGGCATCGACTGGTTCTCCAAGTGCCTATTATATTCATCAATCCCTTGGATATGATCGTTGACCACATAGCCATCTCCACATTCATAGTGTGAGGAACTTTCAGGTTCAGTTACCGCAAATTTGTAAAAATTAGCATTTGTGGCATAGTAAGAACTCTCCTGGAGTAGTTGAAGCAATTACATACATTATTCTCTGTATGCAACTTAATATTACTATTGTTCAAGTTCTTGCAAAAAAGGAAAATAGGGTATATCATTGTTTAGGTAAGGCATAACATTAAATCATCTGCTAAATCTACGGTGGTCCTTTAATGAGTAATTGAGGCATCTTTAGATTGATCAAGCTTGTTTTGAAATCGTGAGCAACCTTTTGTTAAGTCAAATTCAAGCTAACTTAAGTAACACCATTGATTACACAGTTTAGGATATTTACTAGCTCAATTAGCAATTCTTAACCCCAGTTGAAAGTTGAAATAAATTGAGGACCTCATTTATGCGTTCAAACTCGGTTTATCTTTGACCTCCAAGCCCATCATACTATGACAACATTATGGTCTATCATAAATGGCATACTGTCAAAAGAAAAGGTAACTTTTGAAAAATCTCATACATAGCAAAAAGCGGCAAAAATAGTTACTTAAAAGTGACTTTTAGGCTTAGCACATGACATATAACGTTGAACGTGGTTCAAGCGAGCTAAGCCGAAGAAAACATCAAGCTACCCTAGCCTCTTTACAGACCCGTGCTGGTGAAGTGAACTGAAGGCAAAATTCTCTGAATTTTCACTCAATTATCAGCCACAACAAAAAGTCACAAGACAAATATTTTTCGAGAAGCAGATCAAATTTGAATAATGTACCTGAGCATAAGGAGCATCTGCGAAAATGAAATTTACGTGGTCATAAGTAAGACCTCCAAAAAAATCCACGAAGCTTCCAATTGAATTGTAAGGCATAGCATGATTTTGGTTATCAGCTTCCATTGGCAAGTTCCAATTCATCTTTGAAAATAATTTTTCCTTTTTAAATTAGATTTATCCAACAATAATTCAATAATTCTCAATTAGTCGCCCATTCTTGCAAACCCTGAAATGAAATACATCAAATTTTAAGTAAAAATGTTTGAAAAAATTCAAGTCATATCTCTTAAATGAACAAAGGAATTACTAATAATAATTAAAAAAAATCCATTTTACATTTAGGAAAAAAACAGAATAGCTAAATTCTGCGATTTCAACAAGAAAAACTGCAAATAATTTTAGAACGCACTAAAAGATTAACAAAATGTCAAATAAGAGAATTTACAATTTCTAAGAAATAAAACGGATCCCAACAAAATTTAACTCAAGAAACAAAAGTAACATTAAAGTCAAAACCACATTTACATCTACATTTTAACAACCCGTCAATCTCTGCAAATTTTGAATTTCTGTGACGGGGTTTTTAGAAACTATGAAGGAAACGAATGTAGAGCAAACAAGAAAGAAAAAGGCAGAATTAAGCATTACAATTTACAAAAGATTGATTCTTCGAGCATATACTCTCTCTCTCTCTCTCTCTCTCTCTCTCTCTGTGAGTGTGTGTGTGTGAAGAGCTCACGAAAAAACGAGTGAGAGGACTTTGTCACTTATGTAGAGAGACGAAAACAAGAGATGTTTCCCTGCGATGTGGCGCACAGTAAAAGAAAAAATCAATTGTAAATTTGTTGATTAGTGGCCAATCACGTGGTCCTTTCAGCTTTTTTATTTCATCTGATTGGGTAGGTTTAGGTAAACTAATGTAGGTGAAAAACTTTTATTAGGCGTGGGCTCCACATAGATCTTTTCACCGAAGACCGAAGTTATCGGTTACTGTACTTTAATATCATCGGGGGTTAGTGGCCCCAATACAATTATTGACAGAAAAAAGATTAAAAAAAGCAAAGGTGAGTCCAAAGGGGAATAACCAGTTTCTTGTACTTCACTTCTAATTTCTGATCGAGTGAAAGATCACCAGTGATAGATCGATCGATATCTTAAAAATGTAGGATCAAGTGAATGAATTGTGTAGTCAGAGTTAAAGAATATCGAGCAACAGATTGATCAATATCTCTACTATATTCAACTGAAATGAATCACGAAGTGACAAAAAAGATTAATAAAAAAAGTAAGTCAAAAAGGGAATAGTCGGTTTCTTGTACTTTAATTTTAGTTGGTGATCGAGTGATAGATCGATCAATCGATATCTTAAAATGTAGGGTCAATTGAATGAATTGCGAAGTTGGAGTTAAAGAATTTCAAGCAATAGATTGATCAGTATTTATATTATATCCAACTGAAATGAATCACGAGGTGAGAAAAATGTTTAATAAAAAAAGTGAGTCAAAAAGGGAATAGTCGATTTTTTGTACTTTACTTCTAGTTGGTGATTGAGTGATAGATCGATCAATCGATATCTTAAAAATATAGTTGGAATTAAAGAATATCGAGCAATAAATTGATCAATATTTATATTATATTCCACTGAAATGAATCACGAGGTGAAAAATAAAATCTATTTTCTTGCATAAACGATATTTTTTTGATCCACCAACCTATGACACCACTATTCATATCTAACCTAGGATCCTTATCTTTTAGATCACCAAAAACATTTTAATTGGGCCCAATTGAAGTTGGCATTTGTTGAGGTTGTTATAGTTTTTTCCTTCCATCCTACGTAGTTAACTATGGAAAAATATTGATTATATTAGTAATCTACATAAAGGAATACAAGATTTGAAATTTTACTATTGGTCCTCAAAGTATTGTCTGGAATAGTATATTGGTGCCCAATTTTTAAAGCAGTGCAAGTTGATCATCAAATATTCATTGTAATTTTTAATATTACGTAACATGTTACTAATTTTTTTCCCGTGAACATCTTGCAAAAAAGTTTTCTAAACATGTGAACATGATCACGGCGGAGGACAATATGTTTTTTTTTTTTTTCCGCCTTCTTTTTATAGTGAATTATTTCCCTTTTTCTCTTGTCCTTCATCTTTTTTTCCTTTAAAGATTGGGAGAGTTGTCATTCATGTGAAAAGAACATAACTTCGCGTGCCACGGAGGGATTCACACGACATTCCTTTTTGTCGGGCACACAGCACATACGACAAAGGTAATCAAATGAAACGACAGACCCACTCTTTAGTTTATCAGCCAATCTAAAGTGTTTATTTTTCTTAAACTGAAGTCAACTCTTTTATTGCCTGTGTGACTCGTTGGTTTTATTAGTTTGGCCATTTTGGCTCAATGTGTTTGCAATCATTCGATTATTGGGTTAGTGAGTCTTCCCTTATACTTCAAATTAGAGTTGACCTACTACATGTCAAACATTCACGAGGAAGTGTAATGAACGAGAGTTATCGATATATATCAATGTAGACACCAAATGGCAAAGGAACTGGAGGTAGAGTTTGGTTGGGTGTGTTCAAGTGTGACGAGAGCAGATAGAAGAGTGATTGGAAGTAGGGATGTCAAACCAACCCATCGACTACAACAGTCCAGCCCATGAAAAGCTTGGCTCATGGCTCGTGGACCCAAGCCTGAGCCCACCTGTGCAATGGGCCAAAATGACCCGCGTCACAAGCCCATAAATATCGAGAGAGAGAGAGAGAGAGAACCGGCTCGTATTGGTAGGCCCCAGCCAAGCCACAGATTTTAGGCCCATCTTGGGCCAAAAAAGCCCAGGCCTATTTTTTTTTGCCAAACATGCATTAGCTGCAAACCAGCTCAGCCCATCTCGTTTACATCCCCGACTCTGTGTGCTTGCTCAAGTGTGTTTGATTGATAAAAGGGCAGTGCGCAATCAGGGAAGGTACTTCGCCCATTAAGATGGGAGTCTGGGGGACAATCAAATGGACAATTCTAGACGAGTAGGTGGCGGTGGAGGTGGAGGGAAGATCCTTCACCGAGCAAAAAGGGATTTCGTAAGGACTCAGATCTCCAGTCCAATAAAGCAAACCAACACACAAGCATACCCCAGAAGTTATACTTTTGAGTGTTGAATTCAACACCTCAATGTGAATTTCAAATGGAAGTGAAACTGACACGATATCAAACTATGTGCATGTTTGCCAAATCTTAATTTCCTTTAAGTTGGTCAAAAATACTTTTTATTAACGCATTTCACAAGACTCACAAGTCACAACTTACTATCCACTTTCACACTTCATAAGGCTCACACCTTGGAATACTACCAAACATCTCAAGGTAAAACAAACATTCTGCAGTCTCGGATATGTCAAATCTAGGCAATGCACAGGCCAGAAGTTCATAAGCAAGCAAAAAATAAACTACATCTCTTGCAATTATCATGGGTCAGTTCCCGCGAACAGAAAATAGTGAATCCCAGTCACCTGGAAACTTGGTACAGCTCTAAACAATGAATCTGCAAGTTCGTTCAAATTCACTTTTCACAACTTATGATGATAGAATTACAGAAAAGAGAGAAGTCGTAGGCAATGGAAGTTTCTTAACATTTCCACTCTTTTCCCACCTTGTGAACATATGAAAATACCTGGAGTACACAAGCAAGAAATTGAAAGCAAAAGCGACAAACTCACCATCTCAACTGACGTAGGAGAAACTCTAGATAATCAATAAATTGATCCGATGAATGCCCTGGTCCCACAGTTTGGAATTGACATTCCAACAGACAAGAACCTTTTAAATAAAAATAAATCACGAAGTGTACTCAAATGGCTGGGGCGGCTGGGGCTCCTCATCGACAGTCATGGCTGAGGCTGAGCCCTGTTGTCCAGTAACTGATCCACCAACATTCGATGCAGCTGCTGCTGATGAGGGTGTATCAGTGAGGGACAACACTTCAGGTTCATTTGGACGTAGATCTTTTAAAAGAACAAATCCTGAGGGTGCTGACTTCACTGGCACATATCGGCTTTCTTCCAGGAATTTGATGAATTTTTCCTGAGCAGGAACCACTCTGGCAGGGTTGGTCAATAATTCAAAAGATGGCTCTGGCTCTGCCTTCTTGTCTGCAGGATTATCAACCTGGCAATAGCAAACGTTACAAATCAGTTTGGTTGATTGCTATAATAACTAGAGGGTCCAACTAAACTAGATTGTCCGCAGCAACAGAATGCCATATTACTTTTAATTTCTCTCTCCCTCTTCTAACATGTTCTACTCGTACCGCATCTTCTGGTGAATATGAGCTCCTTTAGGTCTGCAAGACATGCACCATTTAATAAGTTATCTATCCCTCATCCTCCCTCGGTGCCACTCCACTTGTAGTAGAATATTCTCATTTCTTCTCTTATCCATTCTGTTACTGCCACACGATCATCTTCCCAACCTCATTTTAGCTAGGTTATCTCGACGACATTGTACTTCAATAACCCAACATTTGTCGTACCATAAAGCACATGTCTAATAATTATTTTGTGGACTGACCTTATCGACCTAATGGAAATCTTCCAATCAAATAAAATTCATGCAGCACATCACCCACCATGCATCATATCCTCTTAAGGTACTTCCATATTAATAATCAAACCAGAATACCCAAAACTATCACTCTTCGAAACAACAACATACTCTATATTAACTCCACTATCATATCCTTTTGCATACTAATTATGAACTCCATCTTAGTTTAACTTGAACCTAATAATTTAGATTCTAAATTAGTAACTGAAGTTCTAATAGGAAATTTAACCTTCTCAGCTTTCCTAGTTTCATGTATGCAAAATATATCATTGACATACAACACACACACACAAAGGGATATCATCTTGATGTGTTTACCATCACTCAAGTAAATAGGGTAGCTTTATTTTCCAAATATAGCAATGAAATTCATATCGACCATCACTGTCCTTACATTTTCCAAAGGACGAGATTAAAGATGTTGCAAAAATCCACCAACCCAGTGCAGGAAGGGGAGTGCAGCTTATGCATATTGTAAGCCAAACACAGAACACTCATAACACACGTAAAAGGGAAATGATAAGCAAAAGAAACGAGGATATAGATCATTAAAGTTGGACCATCACCATGGCCATTGCAATTAGAGCACCTTGACGAACAAAATCAACGACATCTGATGTCAGAGGCTCTAGCAATGATATGGCCTCACTGAGACCAGTACCTGCACATGAAATTCCAACTGCCAATGCTGCACCATACCGAACATGCGGGTTGTAAGACTCAGATAACAGGGAAACGATCCGAGGAGTCTGCATTTAGAAAATTCAAAATGATTATCAGTATGAACACAGATTAGAAGCAAAACAGATGTTATTTTTCTGAAGACGCTTGAGACTTAAAAAGTGTAGAAAGAACAGCTATAGCAACACTACAAAATAAACATAAATAAAGGTACCAACCTGCTCTGGATCAGAGTACAAGACAAACCCAAGAGCCAGGACAGCAGTCCGCCTGACATCATCACTCACATCAGACACAGCAAAATGCAGCAATTGGCGAATGGCCTTATTGTTAGCAGTTCCCCTGTATGCCAACGCCAGTGCATACATGCCACCATAGCGCAATATAGGGTCTTGATCCCGTATCATTTGCTCAATCAGTGTATCTGCTTCTTCCTCTCTTCCATAGACTGTAAGTGCTATTCCCAATGCCAATCCCCTAAATCATGCAAATAAAAGAGAGGAAGAAGGATGAGTGAAATCATAGTCCTAGACATGGACAATAGTTACATAGTCCCAGACCAGGGCAATAGGAACAAACTATACCTGATAATCTTTTCATGTTGCGTCTCATGTGCATAAGCAAGCATTTCACCAGCCTTCTCACTTGCAGTTCCAACCATCAGTAAACCCATACTAATTCCAGCAGCTTCACCAGCAACAGCACTGTCTGTGTAAAGCACATTTTTTATGTCATCAAAGACATCATTGTCGGCAGTTCCTAAAGCAGCCAAACCAAGGCCTAGGCATGCCCCATGCTGAATAACCTGCACCAAATAATTTTTCCAATAGTAAGCTAGCTGGTAAACAAAGAAACATAATGGGCGCATAGGAAGGTATAATCAATGAAAGAAGGCAAATATATACCTCCACATTGGTACTTCTTAGGCTATCTCGAAGAAATTGCTTAATTCCCTCCCCATGGTTCGCGTGAATTAAACCCAAAGCATAAAGTGCACCACCTTCTGAGTATGGACTGCCACCACCACCTGCCCCACCCTGAGGCAAATAAGGTGCCATCAATGATCTTCCTTGCTGCAGATGGCCTCTGTGTATAACACCCAGTCCTGCTGTTGCACTGAACTTGGCCCAATTAGTTGCCCTGCTCAGCCAGTCCTACAACCATGCACACAATAAAGTTAGGCATATTAGAATATTAATCAACAATACATGAAATTAAATAAATCAATACAAAGTGGAAAACCGACTGACCAGATTCTCCCTGAGGAATGTATCCACAGTAGTTCCAGCATGCATAATTGCATTAGCATATATAGTTGCACTATGGCAGACACTGTTTCTCATCTCAACAGACTGTTTTATTGTCTTGAGCATAAGGAGATCCGATCTGCATTCAAATCAGCAAACAAAAGTTCAACAGATTTTAATCACAAACTTCTACGGACATGCTGAATAACTTGCTAGAATCTATCAATGCTAAGCAACAAACTGACAGAATTGCCTCACTTGTTATGACTGTATAAGAATTGCAGAGCCAACTGAATAGAAGTCTCTCCTGACAAAATTCCTCTGATTTTTGTTAACCTTTCAGCATAAACTGCTTCATTTGGATCAGCATATGATGCACTCTTATCTACTTGAGTTCCATCCGTCATTTGAACATCTTCTGATGAGGTGGCAATTCCATCTCGCACAGAATCTGGCTCTGAAGAACCTGACTGCACAGGCTCTGATGATTGTAATTTGGGACTCGACAGCCTATCTCTCACAGTCAAAAGGAAAGCTTGGTGCTCATTCTCAACAAGATCAAACGCTGTCTGAAATGCAAGCAGAGCATCTTCCTTATTATCTGATCGCAGCAACTTTTCCAATATGCTAGCAACACCATCCGGTTCATCCAGAAACATGAGGCGCTGACAAATGCTTAAATAATCTGGAGAAGGCAATTGCTGGTATACTTTGACAAGAAGATGAAGCACCTTTATGGAGGAATAAAATCAGCATTCGATGTATTCAAAAACAACCTTGTTTGTTATAAAGCTCATAGTCCAAAATTCCTCAAGCATTTTCCACATTAAGCATCAGCTAAAAAGAACTAAAAATTCAAAATACAGCAATGAACAATGGTATATATGCACATATATTCTCAAGTATATACAATTCCTTAAATCTTTTCTCCATCAAGCAACAGCTAAAAAATCGAAAGACCACCCATCATTAAGCAACGAAACAAGGGTATAAGCACAAATAATGGTGCTTGTGCATATAAGTACACCAAAAAACGCATTTATTTTTCCACGTCGATTGCTAAATCAACATGGTAAACATTCGAGAAATCTCAATTTTGTTGTACAAACGAAGCCCATGGCACTAATTATTTTGAAACATTTCTCTTCTCAAATAGCTTAAGTTCCTGGTAGAGCTACTGCTAGCAGCCAGAAAAATAATCTATCCAGTTGTTAAAGCATCCTGTGGGTGTACTAAATGTATAACAATAAATTCTTCAGTCATGCCCATTTAACTGCTCCAATTTATCTATTTGTCACAAACTGGTGTATTTCCATGATCGAGCAGAGAAGCAAAAATCACAGCATTGATTTTTGCGCATATTGTATATTGCAGTCAATCACATGCACATACAGCACACACTTAAACATTAGTACCTATCCATTCTAGTATACATTACAGGTTTAAACGTTGCAAACATCTAAACAACATTTGAATAAATGCCTAGCCTGTAAAACAATAATGGATTAGTTTCAATTTCCTACAACTTTTATCTCTCTTCTTCCTTGTACACATCTTCAAAGATCTTTTTGTGTCATTTCAAGAGCAAAATGAAGAGGTTGAATCTAATACGATAGAAGATTGTGGAAATTATACTAAAAAAATTATAATATCACTGGAAAAATATACTATAAAGGGGAAAGGCTAGACAAATGTGAATATGGTGTTAACTGTGAGACATTACCTCACAACGATATTCTCTTCGATTAACAAACAAATGACAGATATCAATGCAGTAATTAATGGTTGAATGAACATTATCGCTCTTTATAATTGCTTCCTCGAGCTTATCCAGTCTTCGGCATTCAATGGCCATTCCAATAGCTTGTTGATATTTTCCATCTAGTATACATCTGAAAAGAAAGGGAGGACACCTAAGTCAAGAAAAAAAAAAAAAAAACATACAGGATACAGCTAATTTTGGTATCAGTAAAACCACAAGTTCCCATACTTATCAAGCATTCTCTCAACAATAGTCTCCAATCTAGGATCCACCACTGCAGATTGGTCATTCCCTTCAGAAGCTTTAGTCTTGAAATTGGCATACTCATCTATTGCTTTAGCTGAGTGACACAAGATATAATAAATTACTATTAGCATGCAAGGAGTCAAGAAAGCATCTGGTAAGACTGTGTTCTCGCTCTGTAATAAATTATCAAGAAAGCGTACTAATTTTTAATAAATTCCATATACTTCTCATGAAAGGTGTGAGCCAGAGACATTAGTCTTTCTTGAAGAAATAAACATATTTACGCAGTTCATCTGAGAAAAACTGAATGAGGAATAAAGTCATACCAAGTAGGGTATTAACATAGTCCGAATCCTCTGAAACATCAAATAGAGGGCCAGCTCCAAGGGCATAGGATAAGGAGTCGTTAAGTTCGCCTAGATAATAAAAAACCTGATTGCAGAAAAAGAGAGCTCTGTTAAAGACGAACAAAAGATGCATACGACGCAGAAAATAATTAATTCCTGGTTTTCATTAAAATTCTTGTTAGATATAAGTTCGATAGGAAACAAAACTATAATTATATTTTCTGCACTCCAATATTTCTTCAATTTAAATAGACTGTCTTCAGGTTAGTTACAGTCCAGCATACGATTCTTGACGACATAAAGTAGGACAAAATGCCTAAACACCCGATCTTTTCATAGATATATTGCTTCAGGGCAAAGCAGTGAATCTTGGACCCGAAACTCACCATTAAGTGCATGTTTATTAACTTACCTACATTCATTCTCACTCCCTTTTGAAAGAAGATTTAGCCCCTGTTTGAGTCCCATTCTTCATAAACTCATTTTTTCTCAAACTCACTTTCAAATATATTACATTGTTCTAGTTTAATCTAGCATTTTGAATGGAAATACAATATTCACATCTATGAATCTTCCCAAAAATTAAAAAAAATAAAAAAATCCAGCAATTACAAGTTAGAGATGATAATGTTTTTGTCTAAAAACATTAAGAGAATTGTGAAGTACAGATGTCAAGATCTTTGTGGTAACCCTCGTCTCAGGATCTAATCCTATCAAGACAAGAACCCCTTTCCTTCCATGATATTTTTACAACTATTTGCTTAGGACGACTTCAAGTCATCAACAAAATTATTTCATATTTATGATTCAATTTGTCTTTAACCAAACATATTCATCACTTCCGTTACAAAATACAAATGCATAGAAAAGTACTTATAGATGTTAAGTCTCAAAACAGATATGTAACAGTATTTGTCACCACCCTGTTTACTGAAGTACATAATACTGGTATTTCGCTAAAAGGATCATAACATTGGTAATCAGAAGCATGTACATTATCTAACCATATTTTCCTACTTATACATGATCATGAACTATAATATTCATAATTCAGTAAGTCACATTAACTTGAATGAGCAAGTTAATTCTTGGGATTCTGCAATCAGGAGTTACCCATGATTGACAAACTTAAGCATGCAGATGCTTCCCATATGGTCTTTAGACCAAAAATATGGACACTTTCCAATTTCAAACTTAATCAAAAGTAGAAATATAAAATTCTTACCTTTGAAACAAGTAAAGCAGCCAGTTGTCTTTGGTCAAACTCTTCATCTTCATACAAACTTTCTCTGCATACCCACAAAATAAAAGAGAAGTACCCAAGCATTATTCCTAGGGAATGGATGGATACTAATTTAAAGCCAAGTTTCCAGATACATAGACACAAATGCAACTACTTGCATGAAACTTAAAAGACCTATGAGCAACAAGCTTACCAGCAACACTGCTTCAAGAGATACTCCTATGGTTCACTACAAGTCTTTTTCTTTTTTCTTTTTTCCTTTTTTTTTTTTTTAATAGGTACTACAAGTCTTTTATGGACAACATCTAATAGTAAGATGTTTAAAATCCAACTTTCTTTATACATATCAGAACCAATGGTTGTCATACTTTTATATATTGAGGAATTGCAGAAGCATGGGGTTGTTTCTCACGTCTTTAAAAAGATACCTAAGTCCTAACTAAGCTAAGTAATTTTATGATATCAACAGAAATTCGGGTCTCTCAAGTAGAAAAAGCCCATGGTTTCAGAAGGTTTTCCAACATCACTCAAACGACGTACTTATAAGAGACCTAAGACACATAACTTTACTGTTTTCTACTGCTATATTATCTCTTCTTGTTGTGTTTATTGTTTTATTATCTTTTTATCGATGAGGTAAAGGAAATAAAGTTGTAAATAGTTGATCAATTGTTTCATTCACTACGGGCTCTTAAGGATTATTGATCTTTTTCCTACTTCAAAATTTGCTACTTTAAGAATCTATTTCAAATTTCCAGTTCTAAATTAGACTTTTAATTATATTGAAATAATATATTATGGATCAAAAAAAAATTTAAAGTTTACAATGATAATAATTCAATATTTAGAATTATTTAATGGTTTATGTTGAGGCTAACACCTTAAATTGCCTTAACACGTGGTTTAGCCTTTCTAAGCTCAAATGATGCATACATCATAAGACTTAATTTGGGAAACTTCATCAAATTTTATGGCATGAAACCTAATAAATATTTCATCTGAGCATAGCTATTTACAGATCTAGTAGCTTTGAATCTTCCAAAAAGGCTAAATTTGATATCGTTGTACATTATGAGACTGATTATCCCAATAAAACAATTAAACTTCCCTTTGGTCAAACCCATCATGTAACTCATTGCTCTTAGACCTTAATTAGATGTCAAGGTGAGACAATTTACCGTGAAAGTAACAGGTGTTGTATAGTTCTATGTATTTTCATAAACTACAAAAATTAGATGAAATTTGTAAGACCAAAAATAATATAAAACCAGATCATTAATTAAAACACAAAATGCTCATTTGGATAATCAAATTATAGCAATATATCTGCACAATAAGATTTTATTAATTCACTTTTATAAGGAAAAAAATACATTAATACACAGTAGAGAAACAATATTTCATATTTCAGATAACATTTACTAAAAGCATATTAGCTGAATAAAACATAGATTCAGTCAAATAAACCTATTTAGATATTCAAGCCCGTTTTCTATACCAAATTTCACAATTCTACTATCCTCACTAAAGTTTCCCAAAATATCATTCTTCAGAAGAACCAATTAAATTTCCACCATTATCCAACAATTTCGACATCAAAACTGATCAAAGTATCACATCTGTATTAAACACCACATTAATCACAGCAAATCAAAATCCAACCCCAAAATCCTTATTCCACACATCCGTTCAACCAGCAATCCCTCATAATATTAAATCATCTACCCTCACATCAATTAGAAAACGAAGTTTAACTCCCAAAAAAGACTTCTTTTTTTCAGATTCATATAAATTTCCCTACAAATTACAGTCTTTACCAAAACCCAAAAGCGAAAATTCCGAAATCCCCAAGCAAACAGTAAAAATAACATTCAAAGTCCAAATCCCTACTGCCCCTACACACATACACACGTACGTATTAAGACAGAAGAGTGATCAAGTACATTATGGGCACGGAGGTGGAAATCTCAGGCCAGAAGTAATCAACAAAGGCGTTGAGATTCGAAAGCGCGTGTAACTTAAGTGCCGGGTGAGTCTCGTTCAGCATCGCCAATAAACCTCCCGCCGAGCTCACCATCGTCGCGGCTGCGGCCATCTCAGCTTCAGAAATTATATTAGACTTTGTCAATTTGGGAAAAGGGTATATTAATTTATAAAAATGAAAGGGTTCGGATCCGCGGATGGAAGAGTGGAGGAGATAAATTTGTTGAGATTAACTGAGTTAGGGATAGAGAGAGGCACAGACTGAAAATTCTGAAATGGCTAAATTTCACCTATAGTCCCCAACCTTTGACCCTATTAGTAATCTTGTCCCCAACTTTTTTCTTTTCACAAACTTAACATTAATAACCTCTAATAATTAACTAGTGATTTTATAATAAAATTGTGAAAATTTTGTGTTCATGATGTTTTAAAAGGATAATAGTTCAAGCAAAAGTATGCAACAAAGATGATAATGAAAATTTAACAACTTCAAATCACTGACTCGACGATGACTGTCGTAATTTAGCTTTTCTTCTTTACCAATTATTTTGACTCCCTTTATAGTATTTAATACAATGCAGACTTCAGGTCTTGCTAGAGTGCCTTCAAAATCTTAATTATTTGTATAAGATGATCAATATTTGAATAGGTGTTTCCAAATGTTAGTCGTGATGATGCTGCAGTTTTCAAGCTTGTTATTTTGTTGAAATTAGTATATATAAAAGAATAGATGATAGAACAATTTTACTTTTACTGTGTTTAAAGGACTTCGATCGTCAACTCTCCGATCATCAAGTCATCAATTTTCTTGACCTTTCAAAACCGTATCCCTTATATGATCTTAAAACTTTTATGAAGACCTATGTTTTTTATAAACATTTATTCAGACCTCATCACTGTGACACGGCATAGCCAACAGAAATTTTTTTTGGTGCACCATACCTTTTTCTCATTCACAATCTCCTACTGTGTCATAAATTGCTTGGGTCTGCATAATCGTAGTTAAGTCTTCGTTAAATAAAGACGTCTTAATTTTTTAGTCAAGTATTTATACATTATACCCCTATTTCATATATGGTTAAAATTAGATTTTTAGTAAAATTTGATAAAAAAAAAAATGATGAGATGTGTAATTGAAAAGATGTGAATTTCATGAAATAATTGATGTGTGTGTGTGTGTATCCCTACTATATAAAAAGGGAAATGTGATGGCACTGTAGAAAGCAATAGCGTCTTGATCCATCTTTTTTTTTTCAATTGGGGCCAAAAAACGATGCCGTTTGCTTGATATATATTTTATTTTATTATACACTACTTCCAAATTTACTGCAACACGCAATTTCCATTCCTCCCCCACTCCGATATAGATATATATAGTAGGGATATAAGAAAAAAATAACTTTTTATATATATATAAAAAAAAAGATAGAGATGATATGCGACAGAAATTTTTTTACAACATATTACTTGTAAGTAAAAAATTTAAAGAGAAAAAAATTAAAGAGAATTTTAAATTGAAAAAAAAATTATAACGTAAAACTACATAGCAAAAAAAAAGTAATCTCCCCATGCACGAAGACATTAGTCTCCATACACAGAGATACTGTCTCCGTGCACAAAGGAAAGAAAAAAAAATTAGGAAGGACTCCGTGCACGGTAGAGAGAAATAAATTTTTTCTTTTTTTTTTTTAGTTATATTTTTGTGTTCATTTTCAGGCTCATTACGGGATATCAAACGAAATTGAAATATTACATTCTTAATATCGTTTTGAAATATTCGCGACATAGTATTGCACGTCGTTAACAATGCGTGAAACGGTCAATCGTAACAAATGTTATGGGACGTCAAAGTAGGCATTTTCAAACTATATTTCGAAATTTTCGATAACAAGCTAACTTTAAAAATTCATCGATGATTGTATGATAGTGGAATCGATAAATGTTTTACATTCTCTCGAAACTCATTTTGAGAACTATATCGTAGAGATATCGAATGATCTAAATAGATATCAAAAATAGTTAAACGGACATTAAACGTATGTGTTAAAAAATATGCATAAGTCGTTTTTTCTTTAAAAAATCAATTATTTTATTACTATTTCGAAATTTTCGATAACAAGCTAACTTTAAAAATTCGTCGACAATTGTATGATAGTCGAATCGATAAATGTTTTACATTTTCTCGAAACTCATGTTGAGAACTATATCGTAGAGATATCAAATGATTTAAATAAATATCGAAAATAGTTAAATAGAGATTAAACGTATGTGTTAAAAATGCATATACGTCATTTTTTCTTAAAAAATCAATTATTTTATTACTATTTATTCTTTTTCGTAACAATTTTCTCAATGCATCATTTTGTTCAAAAAAAATTATGTGGCATGACGGAAATTTTTTTCTCCGTACACAGAGTGAATATGTTTTTTTTCATCATTTTATATATTGAATTATTACTAGAAAATTAAATTTTATCTCAAACTATTAAAAATACTGATTAATAAAAAAAAATTTGAAGAAAAAAATTAAAAAGAATTCTAAATTGAAAAAACTATTATTTATAACGTGAAACTACACAGAAAAAAAATTCTCAAATCTAAGTTTTTGTTTGGAATTATTAAGAGAAAAGAATTATAAATTGAAAAAAAATTATAATGTGAACAACAAAAATTAAAAATTTTTTAATTCTTTTTTCTTCAAATTTTTTACTTAAAAGTAACTTTTGTAAAATATTTTTTTATTTTTTTTATATAAAAGTAATTTTTTTTTATATCCCTACTATATATATCTATATAAGAGTGGTTGAGTATGGAGTGGTGGGAGGTATGAAAATTACGTGTTGCAACAGTTTCTTACAGTATAATAAAATATTTTAAAGTAAAAAAAAAAATTTTATATACTTCGACTTCGTTTTATTACAGTATGATAAAATATTTTAAAGTTAATATTAAGTTTTATTATGAAAAGAAAAGAATTAAAAAAATTTTAAGTACAAAAAAATTATTTAAGAATGCAATTCCTAAATAAAAGAAAACAAAAATTAAAAGTATCTCTCCGTGCACTGAGGCAAAAAGCCTCCATGCACGGAGACTTGTGTCTCCCCGTGCACAGAGACTTTTTGTCTCCGTACACGGAGTAAATTTTTTTTTTTGTTTAATATTTGCGTTGTTTACATTATAATTTTTTTTTTCAATTTAAAATTTTTTTCTCTTAATGATTCCAAACAAAGACCTAGATTAGAGAAATTTTTTTTTTTTGTAGTTTTACGTTATAAATAATCGTTTTTTCAATTTAAAATTCTTTTTTTTCAAATTTTTTACTTAAAATAACTTTTTCTAAAATATTTTATGTCTTATACTATCTTTATTTTTTAATTTTTTATATATAAAAGTGAATTTTCTTTTCTTATATCCTTACTATATATATCTATATAAAAGTGGTTGAGCACGGAATGGTTGGTGGTATGGAAATTACGTGTTACAATAGTTTCTTACAGTATAATAAAATATATAGCAGGCAAGGCAAACGACGTTGTTTTTGTGAGGGGCAAAAACGACGATTTTTTCCTTGCGTGCTATATATTTTATTATTATATTTAAGAAAGGATAATCTAAATTTACTGCAATACGCAATTTTTCATATCTACCACAAAATATTTAAATCAGTATTATTACTATAAAATTAAATATTATCTGAAATTATTAAAAAAATAAAAATATTAATAATATAAGATAGAAAATATTTCTAAGAGGCGAAAAGTTACTTGTGAGTAAAAAAATTAGAGAGAAAAAGATTAAAAAAGAATTTTAAGTTGAAAAGAAAAATTATTTATAATGCAAATCAAAACTAAGTTTCTATTTGAAATTATTAAGAGAAAAGAATTTTAAATTGAAAAAAAAATTTATAATATAAACAACACAAATATTTAAAAAAAATAAAAAAAAAGTTAAACGGACATTAAACGTATGTGTTAAAAAATACGCATAAGTCGTTTTTTTTAAATAAATCAATTATTTTATTACTATTACGAAATTTTCAATAACAAGCTAACTTTAAAAATTCGTCAACGACTGTACGATAGTCGAATCATATATGTTTTACATTCTCTCGAAACTCATTTTGAAAACTATATTGTAGAGACATCGAATGATTTAAATAAATATCGAAAATGATTAAACGGACATTAAATATATGCGTTAAAAAATGCGTATATGTCGTTTTTCTTAAAAAAATCAATTTTGTATTACTATTTATTATTTTTTCGCAACATTTTTTTTTCGATATTTCTATGATATAGTTCTCGAAATGAGCTTTTACTGAGTAGAGAAGATTTATGCATTCAACTACCATACAATCGTCGATAAATTTTTAAAGTTAGCTTGTTATCGAAAATTTCGAAATATAGTTTGAAAATGCCTATTTTGACATCTCGTAACATTTGCTACGATTAGCCGTTTCACACACCGTTAACGACGTGTAATACTATGCCATGATTACTTCAAAATGATATTAAGAATGTAATATTTTGATTTCGTTTGATATCCCATAATGAGTCTGAAAATGAATAGAAAAATATAAGTTGGTTTGAAGAAATATATATATTTTTTAACTTATATTTTTGTGTTCATTTTGAGGTTCATTACGAGATATCAAATGAAGTCGAAATATTACATTTTTAATATCGTTTTGAAGTACTCACGACATAGTATTACATGTCGTTAACGGTGCGTGAAACGGTCAATCGTAGCAAATGTTATGGGACGTCAAAGTAGGCATTTTCAAACTATATTTCGAAATTTTCGATAACAAGCTAACTTTAAAAATTTATCGACAATTGTATGATAGTCAAATTGATAAATATTTTACATTCTCTCGAAAGTCATTTTGAGAACTATATCGTAGAGATATCGAATGATCTAAATAAATATCGAAAATAGTTAAACAGAGATTAAACGTATGTGTTAACAAATATGTACAAGTCATTTTTTTCTAAAAAAAATCAATTACTTTTTCTTTTTAATTCTTTTCTCTTCGAAATAAAACTTAATTTTTTATTTTTAACGAAAAAGTTATTTGTAGGTTAAAAAATTGAAGAGAAAAGAATTAAAAAAAAATTATATATAGTGTGGTCTTCGTGCATGGAGGATTATTCAATTTTTTTTTTTACTTTTCCATTCTCCATTTTCATACGCTATGACCACGCCTTTTCAAACCAACTCATTTGCTTATATTATTATATTATATATATAGTGTAAGAGAGGCAATGTAAATCTATATAACACGCAACTTTTCATACTTTCCGCCTTATTCCGTTCTGACCACTTTTATAAGTAAAAAAAAATAAAAAAATCACTTATAGTAAAAAAAAAATTTAAAATAAACTAAAAATTACTTATATAAGTAAAAAAATTTGTCTAAAATTATTTAGAAGTAAAAAATAAAATAAAGTTATGAAAATTAAATGAAGAATATATAAATATTATTTAATTAAATTTGAAAATTTTACTTTATAAATAATTGTTTTTTTATCAATTTATTTAAATTTCTTTTTAATTTTTTTCTCTTTCAAATAAATTTATTTAAATTTTTTTTTAATTCTTTTGCCCCACCATCTTTGGAGTGACTGTTGTATCATCCGAAAAATAGATCTGCTGTTAGGGTTCTAATTTTTACACCAACAAGGGAGTTGGTCATTCAGTAAGTGCCACTTCAACCTATTTTACGTGCGAACCTGAGTTTGTTATTTAAATATTTGTGTATGTGGATATTCTCTTTCAATTTACAACTGCATGGGTTATTTTTGAACTACAAGTATAGCTTCTCAAATTGAAATTGCTAAAGAAAAGTATTTTACGAAATTCAATTTACAACTTATTTGCAATATCAGATAAAAAAAATATCTTCACTACATTAAACAAAAAAATACAATAAATAATTAAAAATAAATTATCGTTGACATATATACAATCACAACATTCATTATACTTGTTTATAAGAATAAAAATAAATTATCGTGACATAAAATATACAGTCGATCAAAAGATGAGAATCAAACAAACATTTCTTATTTCCAAATACTTTTTGTACAATCTATAAATTTTACGCTAATAAAACCAAAATAAATACAAAATTCGTGCAACGCACGAGACGCAGATTAGTGTGTGTGTGTGTGTGTGTGAGTGTGTGTGTATATATATATTCAAATTTATCTGAGCTTTGTAAAGTACGATTATTCCCAAGAAATATTACAATTATGTTAATATTTTTTAAGCCTTTTATGTTTGGACTTCGTAATATTTTTAAAATTTCTTTATCTCGTATAAATTTGACCTACACACAATAAAAATAAAAGGGATCTCAACTTTGCATTCTCCATTATTAATAAAGCCAAAAACAACTTCGAAAATACTCCTACTTTGTTTTACGATTTAAATCTTAATGTTAACATCATTTGATATCCCCCATTATTATATGCTGAATGTCGCAATCTATCATTATAAAAATAATTATATATCACTTTCATGCAGCCCGGCGAGTCCATCAATGTGTATTACAATATTACTGAAATTTTAATAATTTTCTGAAATCTGCCCCTCTCAGAGAAAAAAGAATCATCACAATTGAAGCCAAGTTTCCATCAGAAAGAAGAGGCAGATTAATGGGGTTTGATAGCAAGGTGATTAGCTATTCTCATGTCTCAGTTCATAACACTCCTAAGGATTGTTGGGTCATCATAAATGCCAAGGTAATCAAAATTTATGTGTGTTTTTCAGCTGGTTAATTTTGTGATTGATAAAGTGAATTTAGTTAAACAAATTCTTGTGCTTTTGAATCATCTGCTTTTGAATCATCTGCAAGATTCTATTTCTGTAAAATTCGCCTTTGATCCAACCCCTAACGCTATTCTTGAACCACCTTGACTACGAATTGTCACATCTAAACTTTTGTAGATAGAGAATTAGGGTCCATTTGGTAGGACTTCTACTTTGCTTCTTGTAAAAAACATTTATAAGGAAGTTACCTTGTCAATTTGGCGGTACTTCTTCTTTTTAGCTTTTAATTTTTCAAAAGTCTTGTCCCGAGACCACCTTTCTCCGAAAACCTCTTTTAGTCAAACAAAACACTTTCAAAAAAACTATCCAAATATATTTAAAAGCATTTTTTTAGTTTTAGTAGTTTTTGACTTTTCGAAAACATTTTCAATCAAACCCTTAAACTAGGACTATTTATGTGAAGCTCAACTTAAGAATTTTCTAAATGTTCGGTGAAATCATAAGGCAGATGAAACACAACATATTGAAGCAAAGAACGGTCCTTTCACAACAAAATCTAGATTTGTTCAGAAGGCAAAAACTGATACAAACAACAGTTATAATTAAGAAAACCAGTGTTTCTACCACAAACAATCCGTCAAGGATAAATTCCACTGTGAAATGGTACAAAAAACATCCCAGACTTCGGATTATTACCATAAGTGTTAGTCCCTTAAACAAATTTTTATCTGTCATTAAATTTAGGTTTTGAACTCCATCCCAGGTAAAATAGGGTAAAAATCTATAGCAAGAGAATGTAAAAGGACATAGCATAAGATGTTTCCTAAAGTTCAAAGGAGAGGGGAAAAAAAATTACTGTCACATAGCCATGGTAAAGTGATCTGGTAATAAATCAAAACACAGATCAAGAATTGGGAATTTAGCTCTCAAATTGAAGATCTTTGACTGTAAGTACAAGTGTAAGACCAGAGAAAGCATTTTCATTCGAATCGAAAAAAATATATATATATATATTTTTCATCAAAGAAAAATGGCTTTTCTATCTTCTCGGATGGTCTCATATCTGACTCTAGTCTCTCCTTCATTCTCCCGCGCTTCTGCATCAGAAACCCAGTATTTAAATGTGAATTCGTTTTATATTAGTCCAACATTAAAAATTTTAGTCCGTCCTGGCTCTGGCCCTGTACAGGCATATAATGTAACAAACTTCTTGGACGACCATCCGGGTGGTGAAGAAGTCCTACTAGCAGCAGCAGGTAAACCATCATTCGAATCTTTACTAATAAAAATCCCAGGTAAAATAGGGTAAAAATCTATAGCAAGAGAATGTAAAAGGACATAGCATAAGATGTTTCCTAAAGTTCAAAGGAGAGGGGAAAAAAAATTACTGTCACATAGCCATGGTAAAGTGATCTGGTAATAAATCAAAACACAGATCAAGAATTGGGAATTTAGCTCTCAAATTGAAGATCTTTGACTGTAAGTACAAGTGTAAGACCAGAGAAAGCATTTTCATTCGAATCGAAAAAAATATATATATATATATTTTTCATCAAAGAAAAATGGCTTTTCTATCTTCTCGGATGGTCTCATATCTGACTCTAGTCTCTCCTTCATTCTCCCGCGCTTCTGCATCAGAAACCCAGTATTTAAATGTGAATTCGTTTTATATTAGTCCAACATTAAAAATTTTAGTCCGTCCTGGCTCTGGCCCTGTACAGGCATATAATGTAACAAACTTCTTGGACGACCATCCGGGTGGTGAAGAAGTCCTACTAGCAGCAGCAGGTAAACCATCATTCGAATCTTTACTAATAAAAATAATTCATTCTGTCGACTTCCATATACCTTATGTTGGGTGAGGCTTATTTGTTAGGTAAGGACGCTAGCGAAGAATTTGAGAACGCAGGCCATGGCAGTGCTGCAAGATTGATGCTAGACGAATTCTATGTCGGGGAGGTTGATCCTTCGACCAACCCTACTCCGGCTAGCGCGATTCTATCTCCACCACAGCCTGAATATGACCGTGGCAAGACATTGGAGTCTATTAACAAGATCATCTATTTACTTGTTCCTCTTGGAATCATGGCAATTGCAATTGGATTTCACTTCTACGACTGAACTATTTTACTTTTAATCTCTTTCGAACAACTAATCATGTACAAGTGAATTCATGTTTTGGCACATAACCTTGTATGTTGCTAGTCTGTATCAGGATATGGTTTTGAAAATGTACTATGAAGTAGAAAATTAACACCTGAATTCGCATTGGAAAACATATCTCGAATGCTAGTAAGGTTTGTTATAGTTTCATTTCCAATATTAAGTTTTGTCAGTACTTTCGTACACTGAAATATCTTGTTAAACACACGACTTTCTATGTTTTGATGTCATTTGAGATAGAAGTTTGCTTGTAGACCAAATAAATTGTCACATATTTGAAACTCTAGGCATTGACCATATAATTTTTTTGTGTAAACATGTTTCCATCTTGTGTCAAAATGGGCTGAGGCCGTTTGTGAGCTGTTCAACCCGGCTCGTTTGAGCATGGACCACATTCAGCTCGAGCTCAACATACCGGCCAATCAGGTCTAGGGATTAGTTGAGTGAGACGAGTCCGCTTGGTTGGACCGGCTCACAAAATGTACAAATTCAAGTTAGGGATGCAAAAAAAAAAAAATTACGAAATCGCAAATCGAATCAAAACCATTGGTCCGGGGTCATGGGGACCAACAATTTTTTCCCTCAAACTGAACCAAACTATTTTTAAATTTTTTAAATAAAACATTAATTTTATTAACTTATAAATTTTACATTTTTTTCTTTTTAGAAAAAATTTCAATTTAGCAATGCAAATTACAACCTACCCATTGGAATAATCATAGAAAGTAAATTGGGTTCATCATTATTGGCCCATGGTTTAACAAGTTCACAACATATGTCCTTATCCAATATCTAAACTAAACTAAAATTATTCTCAAATCATATGAAATGAAAATATATATATATATATATATAAATAAAATTAATCATAATTCAACAAACTACGGGAACAAATCATGTCCAAAGCTTCAGAAGCCTTAATATAAACTATCATTTTCCAAATATTTGATGTTTGTCTACCACTACTGAACAAATCGCCAATCGCCTTTCGTCTGCTAGTTTGCTAATTTTTATCTGAATCGCCTCTTTTTTTTCTTTTCTCTCGATAAGTCTTAGATTATCATTCAAGTTGTTTTCCGTTTTTCTTTATTTTATTTGTTATTTTTGAACTTATTATACACTTGTGGGTTGTAGTTTGAATAGAAAACTAACTGTGAAAATGCTAAAATTCCCTAACTAGTACTACTACCTTCTACTTTCATAAAATAGTTAGAAAATAAAATTCCTCAATTCCCAATAAGCTTAAAATATATCAATCTTTGTACATCTAAACACATTCTACTCAATCCTTATTTAACATTTCAGTAGCAAGACGAAAAGAGTTATAACCAAACTATAATAGCAGAATGTGACTCTATTTTTACCAACCGCTACATAACAATATAAAAGGCAAACAAGAAATGATAATAAAAATGAAGAAAAATGTATTTGTTCTATTAAAATCTTCTAGCAACCAACTTTGAATATAATTTATTCATGAATTTCATGGTAAATATGAATATAATTTAACATTTAATAGTATTAGTTCTTGCTTAAACTTATATGTTAACTTGTTTTAAATATATTAATATAATATCGATAGGTAAATCGCGGATTAAAATCGAACCAAATCGCAAATTATAGTTTTGTTTGGTTTGTTTCGAAAAATAAAATAGTTTGGTTTGATTTAAAAAAATTTCAAACCATATGAAATGGTTTCATTTGAAAATATAGCACAAAATGTCCAAATCAAACCGCGTCTGAAATGGTGGTGAAGTAATGCCTTCTGATCTGCCTCGTGGCCTTTGGCGTTTCTACTACTCCGATGAGCGTGTGTAACCTGAAAAGTGAGGGCGAGGCTTTCTCCCCGATTTTACCTCCAGCGTAAGAATCAGTTTATATGTTAGGAGAAAATAAAGTCGGAATTCAGATAGCTGAAAAAATGCAGTCATCCATACCTATGTTGCCCTCGGGGGTATTTATAGACGTTGGAAGCCGAGTGAGAGCCGGGTGGTTGTGGTGCCACGTGTCCCCACGTTGGCCTTCCCGTTACCCCCACATTTTGAGTGGGGGGTCTTAACTTCTCGCCCGGAGGTTGTGCCCATGGTAACCGCTACGTGACCTTGTCAATTCATCAGAAATTTTATAGCTAAGTGTTGAGATGGCCCTATAGGTAATTTCATGCCGGTCGATGGTCTCACGTTGAGGTAGAGCACTCGGGGGATCGATGGTTTCTCGTAGAGGTAGAGCACCCGAGGGGGTCGACGGTATCTCGTAGAGATAGAGCGCCCCTAATGGGTCGACGGTCTAGCGTAGAGGTAGAGTGCTCCCGAAGGGTCGACGGTTTCGCGTAGAGGTAAAGCACCCGGGGGTAAACGGTCTCTTGTAGAGGCAGAGCGTCCTCAGAGGGTCGATGGTCGCTCGTAGAGGTAAAGCACCAGGGGGTCGATAGTTTCTCGTAAAGGTAGAGCACCCGAGGGGTCGACGGTCTCTTGTAGAGGTAGAGCACTCGGGGATCAACGGTCTCTCATAGAGGTAGAGCTTCTAGAGGGGTCGACAATCTCTTGTAAAGGTAGAGCTCCTCCAAGGGATCGATGGTCTCTCGTAGATGTAGAGCACCCAGGGGGTTAACGTTCTCACGTAGAGGTATAGCGCCCCCGGCGGGTCGATGGTCTAGCGTAGAGATAGAGTGCCCCCGATGGGTCAACGGTCTCTCATAGAGGTAGAGCATCCGAGAGTCGACGGTCTCTCGTAGAGGTAGAGCGCGAAGGTCGATGGTCTCTTGTAGAGGTAGAGCACCCGAGAGGCCAATAGTCTCTCATAGAGGTAGAGCTCCCAGGGGATCAACGATCTCTCGTAGAGGTAGATCGTTCCCGGGGGGTCGATGGTCTCCATAAAGGTAGAGTGCCCCGAGGAGTCGATGGCCACGCATAGAGGTAGAGCACCTGGGAGGTCGACAATCTCGCGCAGAGGTAGAGCTTCCATAGGGGTCAATGGCCTCGTGTGGAGGTAGAGCGCCCATGGGGAGACGACTGTCTCGCGTCAACGTGTAATACCTTACCTTGCTCGTTATCGCAGGCAGTCGTCTATGCCATCCAATATCACTAGCCCCTACCCCTCGTCGATGTTTTTGGGCAAGAGGTAGCATCTCCCTTTCTCAAAAAGTTTTCTTTTATTTTATTATTTTTTTTGTCGTCGAAGGGTTTCCGTCTTCCCGCTTGCGTTGTGTCGACCGTCAGGCATGGTGTCTGGTGGTTAAGGGCCTGAGCCAATTTTTTGACTTCTAAGGCTCTCCACCTAACCACGTGGGCTTTGTTGACCGTCTGGAGAGGGGTCTAGCAGTTAAGGGTCTTAGCCAATTTTTTGGCTTCTAAGGCTTTCCGCCTAGCTGCGTGGGCTACGTTGATCGTCGAGAGAGGGTTCTAACGGTTAAGGGCCTTAGTAAATTTTTTAATTTCTAAGGCTTTCCGCCTAACCGCTTGGGCTATGTCGATCGTCGAGAAAGGGGTCTAACGGTTAAGGGCTTTAGCCAATTCTTTGGCTTCTAAGGCTCTCTACCTAACCACGTGGACCATGCTGACCGTCGAGAGAGGGGTCTAGCAATTAAGGGTCTTAAACCAATTTTTTGGCTTCTAAGGCTCTTCGCCTAGCCGCCTGGGTTACGTGGACCGTCGAGAGAGGGTTCTAGCGGTTAAGGGCCTTAGCAAATTTTTTAGCTTCTAAAGCTCTCCGCCTAACCACATGGGTCATATCGATCATCGAGAAAGGGGTTTAAAGGTTAAGGGCCTTAGCCAATTCTTTGGCTTCTAAGGCTCTCAACCTAGCCACGTGGGCCATGTTGATCGTCGAGAGAGGGGTTTAGCGGTTAAGGGCCTTAGCCAATTTTTTGACTTCTAAAGCTCTCCGCCCAACTGCGTGGGCTATGTCGACCGTCGAGAGAGAGGTCTAGCGGTTAAGGGCTTTAGCCAATTTTTTAGGTTCTAAGACTCTCCGCCTAGCCGTGTGAGCTACGTTGACCTTAGCGGTTAAGAACCTTAACAAAATTTTTAACTTCTAAGGCTCTCCACCTAGCAAAGTGAGTTATGTCAATCGTCGAGAACAGGGTCTAACGGTTAAGGGTTTTAGCCAATTCTTTGGCTTTTAAGACTCTCCACCTAGCCACGTAGGCCATATTGACCATCGAGAGAGGGGTCTAGCGGTTAAGAGCTTTAGCCAATTTGTTGGCTTCTAAAGCTCTTCGCCTAGCTGCGTGGGCTATGTCGACCGTCGATAGAGGGGTCTAGTGGTTAAGGGCTTTAGCCAATTTTTTGACTTCTAAGGCTCTTCGCCTAACTACGAGGGCTATGTCGATTGTCGAGAGAGGGGTCTAGCGGTTAAGGGCTTTAACCAATTTTTTTGGGTTCTAAGGCTCTCTGCCTAGCCGTGTGGGTTTTATTGACCGTCGAGAAAGGGGTCTAGTGGTTAAGGGCCTTAGCCAATTTTTTAGCTTCTAAGGCTCTCCATCTAACCACGTGGACTATGTTGACCATCGAGAGAGGGGTCTAACGGTTAAGAGCCTTAGCCAATTCTTTGGCTTTTAAGGCTCTCCGCTAACCGCGTGGGCCATGTTGACCGTCGAGAGAGGGGTCTGACAATTAAGGGCTTTAGCCAATTTTTTTGGCTTCTAAGGGTCTAGCAGTTAAGGGCCTTAGCCAATTATTTTGGCTTCTAAGGCTCTTCGCCTAGTCGCATGAGCTATGTCGACCGTCGAGAGAAGGATCTAGCGGTTAAAGGTTTTAGCCAATTTTTTGACTTTTAAAGCTCTCCGTCTAGCGGCGTAGGCTATATTGACTATCGAGAGAAGGGTCTAGCAGTTAAGGGTTTTAGTCAATTTTTTGGCTTCTAAGGCTCTCCCTCTAGCCGCATGGGCTATGTTGACCGCTGAGAGAGGTGTCTAGCGGTTAAAAGCTTTAGCCATTTTTTGACTTCTAAGGCTCTACGCCTAGTCACGTGGACTATGTTGACCATTGGAAAAGGGGTCTGACGGTTAAGGGCTTTAGTCAGTTTTTTGGCTTCTAAGGCTCTTCGTCTAGTCGCGTGGTCTATGTCGACCGTCAAGAGAGGGGTCTAGTGGTTAAGGACCTTAGCCAATTTTCTAGCTTCTAAGGCTCTCTGCCTAACCGCGTGGACTATGTCGACCGTCGGGAGAGGAGTATAACGGTTAAGGGCCTTAGCCAATTCTTTGGCTTCTAAGGCTCTCCGCCTAGCCGCTTGGGCCATGTTGACCATCGAGAGAAGGGTCTAGTGGTTAAGGGTCTTAGCCAATTTTTTGACTTTTAAGGCTCTCCACCTAGCCGCGTTGGCTATGTCGACCGTCGAGAAAGGGGTCTAGCGATTAAGGACCTTAGCCATTTTTTTAGGTTCTAAGGCTCGCCACCTAACCATGTGACCTATATCAGCTACATACCTCCGTGAAGTAAGCAGTTCAGATATGGCAATGTAAAGTTCCGCTTGTAGAGCTGCCCATCGATGATAGTAAAAAAGGTTGCTCGAACCCTCAACCTTTTTTACTTCGCAGGCGTTTTCTGGCACCTCATTATCCATGAGATATTTGATCAGTGGATCCATCCAGTTTTCTTCATATTCAATATTCTTCACCTCGGCCAAGCCTTGAATGTTGGGTTGTCATAGAACTTGCACGTTCGCTGCCCCGTGGTAGATATCTCGGGCTTATCGATGTGAGCCTTGTCAATGCGTCTGACTACGCATTATTTTTTCGTGGGACCTTAGTCATCTGAAAACTTTTGAATTCCCTTTTTAAATCACTTACTTTCATCAGATATGCCGCAATCTTTCCATTTTTCGCTTCAAACCCCCTAACACCTATCCAACTATTAACTGCGGGTCACTGTAAACCTCTACTAAAGACACCCTCTGCCTAGCCGCTAGACCTAGGCTTGTGAACTGCCTCCTACTCGGCATCATCATTGGTAGCAGGGAACTCGAAGCATAGTGAATATTCCAATTCTTCATAGTCCGGTCCGATCATTATGATCCATGCTCCTGATCCCTTTGCACTCAAGGAGCCATCCACAAAAGTCTTCCAATCCATTTTTTGCCCTTCTAGTGGTTCTAGTGGGATGGTGAGCTCGATGATGAAATCTACTAGAGCTTGCGCTTTGATGGCCCTCCTGCGCCTAAATTCGACGTCAAACTCGCTCAATTCGATCACCCATTTCAACAACCTTCTGGATGTCTCTGGTTGATGTAGGATCGTGACAATCAATTTGAGCACCAGTTGCTCGACGATGCTATATCTCGTCTCTGTGCCCTTGAGGACTAAGCTTACGTAGTAGACTGGTTTTTATGCCTTTGGGAATTCTTTCACTAGTACTGTGCTGACTGTTTGGTGTGAAGTACGTCCCTCAGGCACGGACTGGTTAAAATTGGATGTTACTGTAGTGACTGCTTCAAAGATTCCAGTTATTCTTTGCACTCCTACATCCACTCGAAATTAATAAAGCCCTCCATTGCTTTGAAAAAATGGTAGCATTTATCGACTGCCTGACTCATAAAACGATTAAGGGCCTTTAGTGGGGCTCTTCATTTCTAGTATTGCCTATATTTTGTCGAAGTTTACCTCAATGCCTCTTAGGTGATCATGAAGCCTAGGAACTTCCCATCGATTGTACCAAAAATACATTTCTTCGGATTGAAATTTAAGCTATTTTATCGAGCTACATCAAACACTTTCTGTAGACAGGCCACGTGGTCGCTGGCCTTGACACTTTTTACCACTATGTCGTCGACGTAGGCCTTTATGATATTCTCGATCAACTTCCAAAAGACCTTATTCACCATCCTCTGGTAAGTTGTCCCGCGTTTTTAGGCCGAATGGCATGGCCATGAAATAATAGTTCCCGAAATCCGTGATAAATGACGTCTTCTCCTGGTCGAACTCGGCCATAGAGTTTTAACGATATTTGGAGAACGCGTCCAGGAAGCTGAGCTTTTCATGACCTGATGTGGCAGCGACCAGGTGATCTGTCCGAGGGAGCAGGTATGAGTCCTTTGGGCATGCCTTATTTAGCCCAGTGCAATCCACGCACATGCGTCATTTCCTATTAACTAGCACGATGTTGGCTAGCCATTCGGGGTACTGCACCTCCCAAATAAAACCAACATGTAGTAGTTTTTCCACCTCCACTTTATCTACTTCTTGCCTTTCGGGGACTAGGTTCTTTTTTTCTGCTTCACTGGTTTGGCTCCTAGTAGGACGTCGAGGCGATGTTGTACGATTGCTGGGCTGATCCCAGTAATGTCGCCTGAGCTCCATGCGAAAACGTTCAGGTTATCTATTAGGCATTTCACCAACTTTCCTTTTTCGTCAAATTCCAACCTAACCCCGATGCTGAACTCCCGCCTTCTGATACGGGGATCTTTTCGATCATGTCAAGTGGTTTGATCCGCCCTCGTGGAGGCTCGACATCTAGCATCATGACCGGTAGTGCTCCTCTAGCTGATGTTAGTCGACATAACATATCCTGGATGCTTGTTGATCACCTCACACGCACTCGACCCCCTGCTGGTTGGGAATTTCATGACCAGGTAATAGATTGAGGGGATGGCCCCGGCTGCATCAGTAGTGGTCGACCATAGATTGCATTGTAGGTGATGGGGGTTTTGACATCTTAGAAGCTCGCCACAATCACTATAGTGGTTGGCTATCTTCCTAACGTGACTGGAAGCTGCACAGTCCCTTTTGAAATTACTGTGGCCCCTCCAAAACCCTATAGGAGGTAATTCGACTGAAGCTGGCCAAGTATTCTTGCAAAGACTCGTCTTTCTTCTAAAAGACTTGCATCAAGCCAATAGTTGCCTTCCTCTTCCTCTTACTATGAGGAAGTAGACCACAAAACTCCTAGAGAGTTTATCAAACGTTTGGATAGACTGGGGGCTAATGTCGCCATGCCACCAAGTCCCTAGCTTCTTTCTTGAGGGTCGGGGGGAAAGACTGACACATTACTGCATCGGGTGCTGCATAGAGCCTTATTAAATCAATGAAGGTCCGGAGGTGGTCAAGCGGATCCATGACCCCGTCGTAAGCTTCTATCATGCTTGAAGCCCTTAAGTAGATGGATCGCCATAATTTCAGGTGCGTACGAGTCTTCTTCCAAAACAATCTGCATACGCTTGTCCTTTCTCCTGGATAATGCATCATTTATCTTCTGCATCATGATCTCCTCCATCCTTCGCTCCAGAACTGCCACGGGTGACGAGGTTGCTTGACTGTCATCCCTGGAGACCCCAAGCCCCCTGTCACCGATTGGATGACAGGTGGGGCTTCAATGTACGTCCCCTAGGGTGGCGGCCTCCGTCGAGTGGGGCAATAGGAGGGTGGCTCTCTGCATTTAATTTTGCAAAAGGGTCATCATCATCGCCAACTGGGTCTCTAGGACGTTGAATTGGCTTTGTGTCACACACTGTGGTGGAGGCAGTGGGTCGAGGCCCCTTGCGACTAACTCTGACTCCATCTCTTTCGCAGTCGTCTTTAATCATGTATTACTTCTTATTCATCTTCTTGACATAACTTTTGTGTTCAATGGAAGTAGCTTCCCACAGACGGCGCCAATGAAATGGTGGTGGAGTAATGCCTCCTGATCTGCCTCGCGGCCTTTGGTATTTTTGTTACTCTGACGGGTGTATGTAACCTGAAAAGTGAGGACGGGGCTTTCTCCCCCGTTTTACCTCCGGCGTGAGAATCAATATACTTGTTAGGGGAAAAAAAAGTCGAAATTTAGATGGCTGAAAAAATGTAGTCATCCATAAATGTGTCGCCCTCGGGGGTATTTATAGACGTTGGAAGCCGAGTGAGAGCCAGGTAGTTGTGGTGCCACGTGTCCCCACGTTGGCCTTCCCATTACCCCCACGTTCTGAGTGGGGGGTCTTAACTTCTCGCACGGAGGTTGTGCTCGTGGTAACCACTACGTGACCTTGTCAATTCATCAGAGATTTTATAGCTAGGTGTTGAGATGACTCTATAGGTAATTTCATGCCGGTCGATGGTCTACCGTAAGGGTAGAGCGTCCATGGGAATCGATGGCCTCGCGTGGAGTTAGAGCGCTCATGGGGGGTCGACTATCTTGCGTCAGCGTGTAATGTCTTACCTTGCTCGTTATCGTCGTCTACGGTATCCAATATCAACGTCCACCCTTAATTCAAGCAACAGTGGCCGTTAAAACATTCTGCAAAAATGCACCCCTTTTATATATTCTAAAAAAAAAATGTAAAATGCAGCTTTTTTCAAATTTTTGGATTTTTTTTTTTTAAATTGGTCTTATGGGTGATCAAACTTGGCTCGACCCATGATTCCCACAAGCCCAATTTTTCTCACGAGACGAATCAGCCACATATGATGGGCCGAGCCAACAGACTTCATGTGCCTTTACTTATTGAATGATGATATCTACCGTTGGTGTTAGATCATCATTTTATGTGATGTTATATGATAGATTCAATTGAAATTGAAATTATGTAATTCATTTAATGGTATCTTTTATTTAGTGATACTTAAACTGTTGTTTTATTATTAGTAATGCTAAAAAGCATTACTCTTGTTTTCATGCTTTGCTTATTTTATCCTATATCTTATTTATAATCAAAATAAGATTTTAGTTAAAGGATAATTTAGTCAAAGGATTTAAAAACCTTTTAAAATCATTATACCATGTCCAAATATACTCCCCTGTTAAAAAAAATAAAAAATAAAATTAAAGGCTAAGAATATTATTTGTCAAATTTATTAGTAGTAAAAAATAGGAGTGGGCGTGGTTCAGTTCGATCCGGTTCTAAAAGGAACCCAATCGAACCGAATACCAATTAGAATTTTAGAAATGGAACCATTGGTTCCATTGTTAGCTATGGAAATGGAACTGAATCGGAACCGAACCAATCGGTTCCGGTTCGGTCCGGTCCGGTTCTTTACATAAAGATGTCAAAATAAAATATTTACTAATAAAAAATCTAAAGAAACTACCAATGTGATATTTTTAAAAAAATATAGAAGAACCGAACATATTATACAAAGATTAAAAGAAAACTAAGTATACAAATTTTAAAACAATATCCAAATGATATAAGTTACTATTATCAAACAAATATTAACTTATATAAATCGTCTAGTACTTCAATGATTAAACAAACTTTCATCAAAATGAAAACAAAATAAAAGTGTTTGAAAAGTAAGTCATATATTTTACTGAAAAAAATGCCAACTGAAGGGTCCTTTTTAACATTTTCTTGAGCCTTCAGGTAATCACAATTCAATATTTTTCTCAATTATTTAATTAAAAGGTGACATATGAATTATATACATAAACATTCGTTTCATTTCCATATGTCACTGCCTTTTGCTTAAGTTGTTATAATACAATTTTTTTTTTTAATTTTTTTTTACTTTGATGGAAGTTTATTTTCACTTTAAGAGTAAGTCATATATATTACCAATTTGGTTTCGGGACAAATTGGAGAGTAAGTCTTATATTTTACCAAAAAAGAAAAAAATGCCCACTAAAAAAAATTCTATGAGAACCGTTTGGTTCACCACGGTTCCCATACTAGAACCAAGAACCGGAGTGAAACCGATCGGTTCTTATAATTTGTCCCGAAACAAAATTATTTTTTAGAAGAACCGGAATCGAACCGGCCGGTTCTAAACGGTTCCCGTCCGATTTCACCGGTTCCGGGAAAAATGCCCCCTCCTAGTAAAAAAGACCTCCTTTAAAAAAATTAATTAGAAATACTTTAAAATAAAAATATTTTTTAACAACTTACGTACTTGTATTTTGAATACTTGAAGCAACTATATTTCATTAATAGTACTTTTCTTTAAATATAATAACTTATTTTCCATTATACGATATTTTTGTAGAAAACTATATTGAATTATATCTTTTTACTAATTTATTCTATTAAATGAATTTATTGAAAGGGAAAATTATCGACGGTCTTATAATTTTGAAAGCCAAAGTTTCACTATTATCATAGTTAGTTTATAGAATTGATAAACACAAGATTTTACTCTCCTTTTATATGCCAAGATAACCCTACTTCATACCCCCAAGAGTTTGTTAAGCATGTCCTTTACTCCACAACACATGAGCTCAAGCCTAGTGTTTGTCTGAATAAAATTATAATGGGATTATAACGAAACTTAAAAGTGGGTCCACAAGCTATGTGAATAATAAGTGAGTAGTAATTGTGAATGTATAGTTAAAAATCAATGTTGACTTTAACTTTAAATTATAATTTATACCAACGAGCACTATGTGCATGACTTGGTCAATGTACATCAAGGGACGGGACACACGGCTCCCAAAATGTATGGGTCCTATAAAATATCTCAATAATAATGGATGGATCTAACAAAGTACATCAATAAAAATTCAATCAAGCTATGTTGTTAGGAAGGGCTTGATAGCTCACTCACAATACATTTTTTATTCACGCGGGTTCAATTCACATGGGAGTGAGGGTCAATTAAAGTGTCAAATTTTTACAGATAGAAGAGATTTATTCATAAAAATTAAGTTTTGAGTACTATGTTATGACAACTATTAGGGTGTAGGTTAGCTCATTTTAGTCAAATTTGAGGTCGGCATCCGTGCACGATTATCTTTGCCCGAATAATAACGTTAGCTTTTTCTTCATCACATTCCAACTTTAGGTTGGCTCATTTAATTCTGTCTGCATTATTCATTCAGAAACTGTTCATATCGTAGTATTTTCTGTAGTTGTTTATCCATGTGCGAGCATATATATGCAGTATATATCAGAAGAATAAACAAAAGAATGGCAAGTCCGCATTAGAAACATAAGGTCTGTCTCAAAGAAGCATCATACATTTCCGATGCCTAAATTCCCGTCCATCAATAATTTAGGTGACAACGCGGGATTTCAGGACAAAAGTTGTAAACAAAATGCGGATGCTCTATAAAACTGAGTAATTGGGCAATGACCATTATGGATTTATATTATTGGATGGGAACTAAATTAAAGTGTGAGCCTCAAAGTCAAATTCTGCAATGAAGAAATAATGGCAGAAGTGCTGGCATTAACAGTATGAAGCAGAGGACAGTTGAGAGAAGTAAATAAGTTGTCCAATTATGAAAACATACATTTATGTTATGCAATAGAAGGGGACAGTTAATTAATATAGTGGACCTACTTACCATGTGATATATATTTTACTATATATAGGCCAAGTTCAAGAATTGTGTTGCATGTCTAGGATGAGTTCGTTTTCAAGTTGTGTTGTGGTTTTTGTGTCGATTGTTTTGATATTTGATGGTGTAGTATTTGCTGATGTTAGGGAAGATGAAGGAGATAAGCACTTATTTCGTGGGCCTGGTCTTGGAGGTGGTGCAGGTGGTGGGTTCGGTGGAGGTGGTGGTTTAGGTCATCGTGGAGGTCTTGGAGGTGGTGCAGGCGGAGGGGGAGGTCTAGGAGGTGGGGGTGGACTGGGTGGAGGAGCAGGAGGTGGTGGTGGACTGGGAGGTGGATCTGGAGGTGGACTTGGTGGAGGAACAGGAGGTGGTGGTGGACTAGGTGGAGGAGCAGGAGGTGGTGGTGGACTGGGAGGAGGAGCTGGTGGGGGACTTGGTGGAGGAGCAGGAGGTGGAGCTGGCGGTGGACTGGGAGGAGGAGCTGGTGGAGGAGCAGGAGGTGGTTCTGGAATAGGTGGAGGAGCAGGTGGTGGAGGAGGCCTGGGAGGTGGAGCTGGTGGTGGACTGGGAGGAGGAGCTGGTGGTGGAGTTGGTGGAGGAGCAGGAGGTGGAGCTGGTGGTGGACTTGGAGGAGGAGCAGGAGGTGGTTCTGGACTAGGTGGAGGAGCAGGTGGTGGTGGAGGCCTGGGAGGTGGAGCTGGTGGTGGACTAGGTGGAGGAGCAGGTGGTGGTGGAGGACTGGGAGGTGGAGCTGGTGGTGGTCTTGGTGGAGGAGCTGGAGGTGGTGGTGGACTTGGTGGAGGTGCAGGAGGTGGTGGTGGACTTGGTGGAGGTGCTGGTGCTGGAGCTGGTGGAGGATTGGGAGGAGGAGGAGGTGCAGGTGGTGGTGGTGGAGGCGGCTTTGGTGGGGGCGGAGGCTTTGGTGGTGGTGGTGGCCGCCTCTAATTTATTTGCCTCTTGCATTGATTAAAGTGGTTAAGTGTGTGTTAAGTGAATTAGGGGTTCCTTAGTGAATAGAATAGCAATGAGAATGGGTACTGCTTTGTTATTTGTTGAAAATGTATGTATACATGAGAATGGGTTAGCCATATCCATTTTACATGAGTGACTACTCGCATTATTAATAAAGTTTTGTTGGTCCATCTATTCAGTTATATTACTTCATAAGGCGAACTCATATTTACCGTAGGTATATAAAGCTTTTGTTTAGTTATGTTAAAAATCATATTTTTAGTAGATTTTGATAAAAGTTGATTAAATTTGTGGGTTCTATGAAATTTTTTACTTTCACTTAAATTGTTATCAAATTTTTTAGTTAAATCAATCGGGACTAATTATTGGCACTAGTTTGGTAAAACATAAAACCATAGTTATTGTTCATAATGATGATGGGCTTTTTGAATTGGATATGGTTTTATACAAATTTTCCTCTATTGGAGTCTTTCCAATCAGCAAAAAAAAACTTTTTAGAGTATGAAAACAAATCAATACATAAAGGAGGTACGAGTTTAGAGAAGAGTAATGGTTGTGAGTACCATGGAAGGGCGTGACATCGACAACTTACTCATAGATAGAAAAATGTTATCTTCTCCTTACTATTGTTCCACACTCTCTCCATTTTGTTAATTTGATGGTGAATTCGTCATTTTAAACTAGCAAAACAATTTTTTTGCAAAAACCGTTATCAAGCATGGCGGTCGCTAGTTTTTGAATGACAAAAAATGAAAGATTGCAGATAGAAGTATTAAAAGGATATATTTTTTTGGAACAACCACCTCGATTTAGCCTTTTCCTAGTCTTAAGTATAACATTCAAAATTCGACTGGATTGATTGGTTCCAACCTACGAACCGAATGGTGGTCCTGTTTGGATGCCTTAAAGGGTTCACTAAACAAAAGAACCGAATAAGAATTGGTTACACCACTCAATAACCGTCCAAATAGGACAGATTTAAGAGGAAAACAAAACTTCAAAGCAAAATTTTAAATTCAATTTGCAACGATAGAGATTCAAACTTGGGCAACCAATATTAAGAGTTTGTTTAAGAGTGATTTTGAAAATTGACTTTTTGATCGTTGGGAGAAAAGTAAGGTCCACTTATGAAAGAAGAAGTCAAATATGACGGTTGGAATAGTGAAATAACGATCAAAAAATCAATTTTTTTGAGGAAAAAATCATTCCCAAACAGGCTCTAAATATCACAACCATGACCATTATGGTACCTATAGAGCATTTGTAATCAATGTGAGCAAAATAATATATATTTGACAATATTGTTGTCTTGTGTTTTAAAAATAATTTTTTTTAATTAAAACTATCGTCTAGCAATGATCCACTGATTTAACCACTGAATCGTGGACCCGATAATTTTACCGAGCCGGCTCTGATAAATATGAGTCTAGAGACCTCTCATGCTCAAGTGATTACAAAAATAATTACGATTATTCTTACAATCTATGACAACATGATGTATCACATCATTGTGACATCCACTTATGATCATCACAATTTACTCCATTGCTAATCTCTTCCATCTCTCTCGTTTCAATCAAGAATATCACACAATTCTAAATTATCTGAAATGCTTACATTACTATAGAGGCTCGATGCCTTTGTTCGACTTTGATGCCACTTATAAAAATTGGAGTTCTATCACAAACCTAAGTTAGCTATGTGTTCATACTCCAATAGATAGAGTGGACATTTTAAACCAAAAAAGAATTAGTAAATGGACATTTTCCACGCTAAGCTTGTGAGAAGGCCATTTTGAATAATTCATTGGAGTTTATTTCATAAATTCATATGGTGTCCGTAAATATTCGTTAAAATCTCAAACTAGTTCTTTAACTAACCAGTTTCATTGTTGGATTTTTCCTTGAGTACGAAGAAAATTTATAGAATTCGTTCAGGATTTTAAAATGGAAAAATCATTTCAAAAAATCTTTGAATGATATTTTGACACGTGTTTATGAAAAATTTCTTGTGCACAATCCTTGTATATACACTCAAATTAATCTCATGATTCTGCCATTCTTGGTGTGAAAAAATTTTATAGTTACAGTCACCAACTCAATTTCACGTGCAGGATGTGTACGAAGATGAGCAAAGACAACTAGTGCAAATTGTTTACAATCTAAGAACGACAAATAACTGGTAGATACTATCTAAGTTCTATAAATATTACAATCTAAAGTTCATGAAAATATTTCGTATTTCAGTATCCGAGTTAGCACTTCTATGCTTCTTCAAGTTCATCAAAAAAGAGCATATTAGTTTGGATCGGTCTGCTCGTTGTTGAAGCGCCTCAGCTTCAACCAATGCCATGCAATTATCGTACGGTTCGAACCATCTTGCCCATTTTTACCAAGTTGTCCCCGTTTGGACTCCATTATTTCAAATAATAATGAAAGAAATAGTAATTTTTTAAAAAATGTATAGTAAAAGAAAAAAAATTTATATATAATATTATTTTATTAGAGAATGTTTAATTGATAAGAAGAGAGAGAAAAATAAATTTTAATTTAACGGGGTGGAGCTTAATTATTACAACGACATCCCATCTAAGCATCAATAATTTGCATTGGTATTGCAAAAATTATCAAACCACTTTTTTTCGACCAACTTGGTCTGTGGGGTCCATCTCTTCACACAAACAAATGCAAAAATCCAAATAATTTTCAAGCAAACAAGTGAAAAATCACTGTGCAATGGAGACGAAACAGTATTACTGCAAATTTTGACCTTATCACTGCCATGTCTATCTTGAAACAAATTTCACAACTGAAATTATTCAAATGTTTCAAATTCTCACTCATAGATTCAATGTTTTTGATATAAACTTGATAGCATTCAAAGAGTAAAACCAGTTGTTACTGTTACTTCGATAATTTCTCGACTGAGAAAAAAGAGAAGAGAAACAGCTAAGATAGTGATGAAAAGCTTATGAAATTTACATTGATGTACAAATTACGAAAAATGTTAATGAGATAAAGTTGATGTCAGGTTGTACGTCCCCTCTTAAGTTTAAATTTTTATACTATTTTCATATTAATAAATATTTTACCACGCGATGGTTTGAGAGAAATAAAAAACGAAAAGACAAGAGGGTCGTATGGAGAACTGGGTAAGAAATCAGAATAGAGTCCGACCATATCAACAAAGCAAGGAATTATTGTATGATATTATACATAATGGCTAAGATCAAAGAAAAAGTAGTGTAATAACCTCAAACTCTAGGATAAGAGTGGCGAAAGCCAACCATCCAATACTCGACTAGACTAGGAAAGCAAATTCTGTTCAATCTAACGTACCGCACATGGAACTGTTATCAGTTGGACTCGGGATTCGGACCGCTAGGGACTTCATGTGCAGCTGTCTTAAATTCTTGATTTGTGGTTTCTCTTGGATGCAACTTCATGGTGAATTGCTTATTTGGTGTAGAGTTCAGAAGGATTCTTCCTGTTGATGCTAAGGGACCCTCTAGTGTCACTGAAAAGTCGAGACGACGAGCCGAGGCCGGAGAAATCAAGATTAGTAGAAGAAAAATGGAAACTTTTGCGAGAATTTGCCAGAGTTTGTGAGCATTTTTGCTGGTTTTTGCCATGAAAAAGTAGCCAAGATAATCCAACCCCCACTACCCTCAGAATTGAAATCAATATCCATGTACAAACTGGATTTCTCCAAGTTTGAAACAATGGAAATACAAGAGAACAAGCAAAGAAAGAACAATTTTTTTTAATAGCTTCCTTTGTAAGAGATTTATAAAGAAGATCACGTGACTACTTTTTGTAAACTTGACGTGTTGTCCCTCTCTCATTCTTTTTCCAATGATACCCTTGATATGGGACGAAAAAATGAGTTTTTGTTATAGAATATTTGTATATAACTAGATATATTTTCAGACATATTGTAGATACTAATTAAATAATAGCAAAAAAGTTTATATTTATTCTTCTTGATACTATGCATGAATCGTGTGTATCGTGAGAAATTCTTGAAAAAAATTGTCTTCCACAACTCATAAACGAAGATTTGGACTAAGTATTTACATAATCTTCTTCTATATAAAGAAATGGTTCATCGAAATAAACAATTGCCGTTGATATCGATATTGACCATCTCAAAATGATTCATTGCCACATTTCCATTTATGTACTGATTTTATTAGATTACAATAAAAATATTTATTTCAAAGTGTTATGCTTTAAAAGCAATTAAGTCTCTGTTAAAATATAGAAAAAAAAAATTATAAAATACACATTGATTTTTTGTAATATTCTAGATGACCCCTTTGTTGACACAGATAGAAGCGTAATAAGAAAAATGGAATATGTCAAAATTTGTTGACTCACATAGAATATTAGGAGTTGACAATCAATTGATTCGCCGACATAAATATTTGAAACCTATTTGATTGTAAAGAAATCCCAAACTCAAAGTTAATAATATGGTAAAATTTCGCCCTTACCACTTCAACTAAACTTTGACCTTAACATAATTTGAACTCTAACTTAATAAAATGATATTATAATTAAAAAAATGAATCAAATCAAGCCAGAGTCCTTTTATGTTTTGTAGTGCATCACTAGCCATCCTGATGAAAAAGAGAACATAAAAAACACCTCTTTTCTTGGTTATTAGCTGTCACTTTTGATTCAAAGGGACAGATGAAAGCAATAAAATTTAGGACTATAGAGGCTTTTTCTTGTTGGAATCTTGACCAAGAAAACTGTGTACTTTGACTTGGAAAGTTGTAGCACCTGTTCCCTTGATTGAATGCACAGTTCCCCACCATCTTTTACAAGTACATGTTTTGTTACCACAAGAAAAGTTAAAAAGTTATAATTCTACATTCTTATTGAAAAAATCAATGTAGGTAATTGACACAAATCGTTTTTATCATGTCTTCATTATATAAATCGTTCATGTCATCACACTTTTAATATTTGGATCCTCGGATCGATCATTCTTTGCACAAATCTCTCATTTCGTTTCATTCCTTCCATTTGATCCATCAAATGATCGGATAATGTGATTTGTCTAATGACATTTTGATAAATGCACTAAATAACCATCTTTTCCCTCCTAATTCTAGCCAATGGTAATATCATGTATATAAATTATATACTTGTATCTGTATGAGTGCGTATATATATGTGTGCGAGTACAAAAAACACTCCTAAAATCTTCTTTATGCAATGGAGAAAAAACAATGAACACTTACTAAACTCTACCCTAAGTCATATGCATAAGAAATCCTGCATCTTAGATTGTTTACAAGCTCGAAGGCAATTTTGAATTGGATATTGTACATAATTTCTAATTGGATGGTCGAAATGATAAGTTTTCACTAAGCAAAACTAACTTTTGTAGACATCTTACAAGTTAACTGGTCAAACCTCAAGTTTGCTTTGCAAAAGTTGAATATATTGGACAAATATCAAATTTCTATGCAAATATTGAGTTTTCTATGCAAAAGACGAAATCAACTACCTCATTGACCAACAATATATTTCATCATCGGACAATGAAGCAGCTGATATAGAAGAAATTGAACAAAAAGCTGCCAAATTGTCCTATTTCTCTAGATAGCATATTTCCTGTCACAAACATTTATCACAACCAAGTGGCATTAAGTGATAAATCTAATAGCATTATTCACTTTGAACCCATAGGGGACTCAGCTACCACAGCCCACAATTCCACATCCTTACATCGCCGAAGGGTGATTTGGCCATGTTTACAACGAAATACAGAACGTTCACTCATAAACAAAAGGTCCAAAACGGGGTTTATATGGTCGTTTATCAAGATTCAACAAGCTAAAAACTCAAATAGTTTTATTGGTATGTATAAATTAAATACAAAAATGGGTTCCACGTGCACTACTCAGCATAACCGATACAGAAAATACATAAATCCAGAACCGAGCTACCGAAATACATATAGCAACAGATAACTCAAGTCCCTTCTTCAGCAATGTCCACAGCCAACATCCTACATTCCTCTCCCCCCTGTATATATTGTTCCCCCAGTTCATCAAGCCACATATAATTGAGCTAAGCAAATACCAGAGCGCTGAATATGAATAGAATTTCACTAGTAGTTTAAAGGAAGAAAAGGCAGTTTCACTATCGTAGATTTCGATCACATCAACACAAAGTTGCATGGTGGCCTGGGAATCCCGGATGTTCAATGAATACGATAAACAGCTTCCATGAAATATTAATCCAGCTTGACATTAGAATAAAGCAGTGTGTCCTTGGTAAGAGGCATGTTCAGAAGAAAGAATACCTGCATCATCTCAAAATAAAAGGACACAATAATTATAACAGCAAATCAAACATGAAGTCAGAAAGATTCATATTAGCATACCAATATCAAACTGAGATCGATACGTACCAACATTTTATAATTACAAAGATAAAACCAAGCCATTGGTGACCACAAAAGTCGTTCTTCATGGCCTTAGTCTGAATCCTAAAAACCTTTATCAATCTCCATCTTCATTTTCTTAAAGCCCATTACCTTCCAATCTAACTTAAACAAGCCACAATCAGCATTGCAAACTTCAAATTGTTTACACTATCAAATTTTGGCTTGGCTCCCTATCACGCACAGTGTGAGCCTACACGAGCCCTATGCCCGACCTCACTTTTCTTGGTGACCAATTGCACACAAGGTTCTTGCTGTTACTTCGTCCAACTTCTCCACATAAACTGGTTTAAGTGAATTATTTATGGGTTGCCAACTTCATAACTCATCAATGCCCAACCATTTATTTCCTAGCTGTGGCCTTGTTATTTTGGGGTTTCAAAAACAAATTAGCTCACCATTATACTGTCAAAGAGTCTCAAGCACCATATTTGGTTCAACAACAAAGCACAACCAAGAATGATGACTAATTAAAGCATTTTGAATTACCAGTTTAAGGTCAAAATTTTTTGAACTTCAAAGAAATCATAATGTTGTAAAAAAATTGCGAGAAAATGTGACTTAAAGCAAGCAATGCAAGTTAGATTACCAAAGCAGTAGTTCAACAAAGCAATGCAAGTCCTATTTCAAAAATTTAATTAAAGCATAAAGGACTGTGAAGGGAATATGTTAATAGAAACATACCCCCAGAAAGGTAGCAATCAAAAGAATGATTCCTGTTATCCATGCCAGGGTCCTTCTAACCAATATCACTTCTGCGATAGTGGTTAAATTAGCAGGGACCTTTGTTTCCTCCAACAGACGTGGAGATGGTCGAGAAGTGACGACCACATTTAACATATTCTCCGATTCCGGTGTAATTGTTTCACCATAGACAATGACTCCAACAATCTGACCTGCTCACGTATTACAAAATATTAGTTGCTATGATGCACAATGACAACAGAAAAGGACCTGAAAAAAATAATAAACAGAACTGCAGAATGATAATAGTTGAGAACTACCCAAATAGAAAAAGAACTGCTAACTTTTTAGCAGTAATATTAATTAATAATTGTCAGAAGGTAATCCGTCAACATTTTCAACATACAGGAAGCATGAGAAAGCAACAAAAATACAGTATAATCTCTGACTCAGAGAAAGGAAGGAAAAATGAAAAATCAATGTTGAAAAGGTACAATTGAAACAGCTAAAAATCGTTATATAGTTGTGATCAGAAGAGACCATCAGACCTTTGTATGCAGCCTGTAAGGAATCAAATATCTTAGAAACTGAAGTAACAAATACTTCTAGTCCATTCTCAGCAATGCCTTCTGCTCCATAATGTTCTTGCAAAACCTGTGAGGCATAGCATAAATATATAAGCACAAAACCTGACTCGGAATGTGTTTAGCAGATGCCTATTTATAAGCATTCAGAACTATGATATGTGTTAAGGTACCTATTCTAAACTCAAAGTAGTGCACCCTTGCTACTTCAAACATTGACTTCACCTATATGAAACTTTTACATTGTTAGCTGGGGTATTCTCAGCTCATATGACATAAGTTCCCTCCAAGGATGCTCAAGAGAAAGGTCTGCAGCCAATTGATCTCTTTCCCACGCACATAGAGTACATATAAAAAGGTTAAGAGAATACCCGAATAAAAATGGTCGTTGAATATTATATCACGTGTGCTTCCTATGGAACAGGCAAGAGAGGGAAAGAACAGTTCCCACAACCTAGATGATAGAACTGAAAAACCTAGGATGTAGAAGATCATGCCATGAGTGATTCGGTCTCAACTCCCACTAATGAATCAGTTATCCATTTTAGATGGCAGTTTTGTGTCTCATCATATATGTTTTCTCATACTTATACCATTGTGGCAAAAATAAATAACAACAAAAATTCTCCCTAGATATTGGAAATGTTTGTATTCCATTCAGTACCATTTTTCTCCCCCAGCAGCATCGAATTCTATCTTCGGATACTCAGTTTTAGTAAAAGGGAAACATGCAGAAAATGAAATCAAGAATCTATAAACATCTTACTACAGGCATACATTAACTTAAAGTTTTCAAGCAGCTTAAATAGACTGGGTTTTAGCAAACTTCCACCTAGATAACTAATCCTCTTTCCATAAATAACAATAAGCAAAATCATATACCAAATTATGAAATGAATCAAAAAGAGAATTTTTTATCACCTTGATTCCATCAAATCTCCCAGCAATTAGCTCAGCTGGACCATGCAGGCTTTCAGACAACTCCTGATGCATGTCTATTGCTCTTCGAATATTATGAATGAGAGATACAAGACTTCTTATGAATTCCTTGTCAGCATTCTGCCACGTTCAAAAGAAAATTCTTTACCAAAAACAAAAACAAGAGAGAAGTAACAAATGCTCAAGAAGTCTATTGCTCATATTCAACATGGAAAGGTTGAATTTGAAGAATAACCTTGGACATAAAAAGTCTTAGATTGGCTCCATTTGCCATGGGGATTATCAACTCTCCATTCAGTGGCCCCGATGCATCTTCTACATATGATCCACCCAACCAAGATGCCTAATAGATAAACCAAATAATGCCTAAATAAGCTTAAAAAATCTTCAAAATGGGCGGGATGGAGAACCGAGGGAGGAAAGAGAGTCAAGACTTACAAAATCACTGAGTTTTTCATCCGAGAATTCAGCATAGCTCAATAGATCGCTCAAAGAGAACACAGATACTTTATCTTCATCTGCACAAATGTATATAATATAGAAATAAAAAAATTTGATATGTGTGGTCATGATTTGGTACCAGGAACAAAGGTCAATTACCCGAAAGTTGGACATCCACTCTCTGTTCACTACCCATGACCTTGGTCCTTTGGGCACTAGCAAAAACAGAGTTGTCCGAGAACACCAGCAGATGAGAATCTACATATGTAAAATCAACGTTTGAAAATTTTAACACCGGTAGGAAAAATAATGAATATTGCAGCTTTAAGTAAGTTAGATTTCAGTCCCATACCAATAGCTCCTGTAACTTCAAGCATGAAAACAGAATGTGGTCTATCAAATGGATTAGGCATAAGCACCCCATTCAACTGCAGAACAGGCACTTAGTATTAAACAGGAAAAACAAATGAATATAATTAAGCATCATTTTTCATTCGTTTTACCTTAGAAGAACTAGCAGTAGAAAGTGTAGAAGGGGGTGCAAAACCAAGTAACACTGACACAGCAGCGCCAATTTCTGGGAGGGACAGTGTATTAGTCTGCGAAAGTAAGATATCAAGTATTACACATGATTCTTCAAAATAAAATTCTGTATAAAGATGCGTAATTTGTTAATAAGTATTGCACAGATCCAAAAATTGAGTGGGTAGTGGCAGTGCCGCTTCCATTGCTGATGGTCGCAGGCGGATAGTGGAGGCAGTGGGTTTGGGCTTTTTCTTTTTTCTTTTCTTTTTCTTTTTATTTTTTAATTTCCTTTCATTATTTCTTCTATTGTATTTTATTTTTTTAATTAATCAAACAAGGGTAAAATTGTCATTTAATGGAAATTTGACTTTTTAAGGGTCAAATAAACAGTTTCCATCGTAAAAGGGTGATGGTCGCTAACTTTACATAGGTTAGGGACCCCAAAACATCAAAAGGTTTAAAGGTTTGGAAACCCAACCGCAACTTAACCAATAATTAATTACATAAAATAAAGGGAATGAGAAAAAAGGGTGTTAAAAGGCCATTCTTTAACAGAGCATTATCAATGATTTTGTGATGGTTTCCGAATTCAATGCACTAACCTTTTCTGCTTTTACTTCATAATACAACAGTGATGAAATTAAACTTGATTTCAGAATCTTTTCATGAAAATTTCTATGAAAATAAAGGGTTTCTAAATTCTAAATATTTTCAAGAAATTTTTATGAAACTATGAAGTTCTTCAAGGTACTCATTTTGATCAAACACAAAGACTCGCATGGAAAAATAAATACTGTTGGAATAAGGTTAGAGTGAAGGAAGAAATTGTCTTCATTCTTGAAAGGAAGAAATTTAAATTGAAAAATACCGTAATTTAATAGTTGTTTTTTATTTTTAATTTAATGACCATGTCTGAAAGGCCATATAAAATTCTCACCTTCACATTAAAGAATTGCAACTGTTCTGAAAGGCCATGTCTTTTGGAGAAATGACCATATCCAAAAGCTATGGCCCTGTTTGACCCACATTAATGTAAGAATGATAATGAAAAATATTGTCGTTATGGGCCCCACACAAGAGATAGAAAGTCAAATATGGTAGCTTGTTGTGATGGATAATGGTCATATTTTTTATTTTAATGGGCAAATAATGGGAAACAAACAGGGGCTACATAAGGTTTTTTTAGATTTCTATTTGATCATCAATTTATAGAATATTTTCCTAAAATTCAGCATATATCTCATTCATATACTCCACATCTTGTTCCAAGAAAGTTGGGTTTACAAATCAGAAAGTTTTGTTCATCCATTACTTTATGATGACAAAGCTAGGTCCTATAGAATGAAATCCCTGAGAGGTAATTGCTCAAAGACCTTTGGCACTAGGCCACCAAAATTGTTTTTAAGGAGAGACCGTTCATTTGATCATCTATAATTATTTTCCGATTGCTTTCTTGGATATAAGTTGAATTTAACTTGTTTATCAATTTAATTGTTATGTATGCCTTGCATGATTATATATCCCAGTAGAAGACTAGAAAGATATAATATCGCATGAACTACAATCTTAAGGCCATATGCTCTCGCAGTGCTGAAGGTCTTCGAGCAATTGTCTCCATCTTTAGGATAAAATGGATTTTGTTCCAGAGAACTTCACAGCACCATTAAAAATGAACCAGCGAACATAACTTCCTGATTCGTATACGAGATGAAACAAGATGATAAGATTTTAAGAAGGAAATAATCCAGTAAATTTAGGGAGATCATTTTTTGAATTGAAATCATAATGAAAATCAGGAAGGCCCTGTATATAGCTTCTGGATATGGCCATTCATCTGAAAGTTATGGTCTTTCATAAAGATTGTGAATTTAGAATAAAACGGTGGAATGTTCCACGAAAAGTAAGAATGAGGAACATTTGAAAGAAGGCGACACAACTCATCAAATTTAAATTTAGAGCAATAGATTGACGAGAATGTGAGGTTAAAAGAGAACGAAAAGGTTTTGGTTTGCGTGAATATTATTTTAATGAAGAATGTACTTGTGAAAAGAAAATAGAGAAATATGTATTTTAGGAAAAATGGGAATCAGACACGCCTACTCCAATTCTTCGTCAGAAAATGAAGACAATTTCTTCCTTGAACTTTAACTTTATCTTCCATATCAGCATATAAACAATAAAAATACCATCAGAAAACAATTTAGTAACCTGTGGCTCAGGGGAAGGAGGACGAAGATAATGGTGCTTTGGACTATCCACGAAGAAAACAGATCCGGCTCCATCAGTGACCTATAACAAGCGCAAATTTCAATCAAATCTCAACTGTACTTTTCCCAACATTAAAATCCAAACATTCATACAAACATAGATACGTATAATATATAAATACCTTCGAACGTAAGGAGAGAAGCGACAAGATTATTAAAAGAGTGAGAGAGTAAATTGTGCGAGAATCCATCGCAGAGAGAGAGAGAGAGAGAAGGTTTGATGATCTGATCTGCGTGTGGATCATGTGATGAAGATGTCTAGAAATACAAATATACGACGACGTTTACTGGTTTTCAATGAGGAACTGAATTTCATCTGAATCTCAATATCATCCCCTCAGCTTCTTTTAAATGTGAAATACAGCCCATTAAGTGTCGAAACTTGTCATATTAGTCCAATTTTGTTCCGAAAAGAAGTCAACAGTCATCGGTTCAATTTTCGGCCTGAAGCATCATTTGTTGAGTTTGAAATCATGTTACAAACGCTCGACTAAATAGATATGAATGAAAAACATATTGCCCATCTTTGGTAAAAATTACAATTCAGATTTTAATTTAACTTAAAATCAACGACTCATTTTAATCATATTTTATGAGATTTACAACTTTTCAACCACACATTTCATCAACTTTTATCAAAATTTATTAAAAATCTGATTTTAATCCCAACGAAACAAGGGCATTATAAAATTTGAGTGAAACTAGAAAAAACTAAAAGTTCAAGTAGAAGAATGAATGAACTAAAGGTATAAAGACTTGAACTCGTAATTCACTTTACAAAACGAAGAATGAATGAATTAAACCCCCAATGATACCGTGTTTCAACCCAAATCTAAATAAAACTGCGAGTTACACCTAAATGTGGTTTATTGCCACTTTATAAAAGAAACTTGAAACATCCCCAAAACCTACATCTAGTCTATGGGATGACAATTCAAGAAAGCGAACTTTATGTATGACCTTATAAATCAGCACGAACAATGAAATACCGAATTGCCAAAGCACTTTGCTTTGCTCTTGATCTTTTTAACGCCTGTTCCATTATGAGAAGAACAGTTTGCAGTGTGCGGGGACTCAATGATCCTGTCCATTACATTAACCTTAGGGGCCTCGAGTATGGTCTTAGATGACGATAATGCAAATTGCATTCCCCATATTGAAAGTGGCCTCATATATATGAGAGATCGGAAGTGACCACCTATGGTCCATGCTTCCGGAGTTTGAAATGAGTATCTGCATTAATAAGCAAAAATGTGTTTAGTTGGATGAGTTTAAGTTATAATTTAAGCATCAGGTCCCAGAGAATGTGCAAATATATTGTAGGTCCTATTATATATGTGGATAAAAAGCATGTCTGATCAGAAGTGAGTATAATTTAAGCTTTGCCAAACATTTGCAACACGAAGTGAAATCAACTTACCCGAATCCCTCTTCTGACCAGCCTGCGATAAATATACCTTCTGCTGTAGTAAAAGCCTGCTCCTCCATCCCTGCAAGAATCATGGTTGCAGCGACTCCATAGGTTACTCCACTCCATATTTCCCGGGACTGCATGCAGGTCTCATCCACCTTTCCATTTGGATGCATTCCGTTTACAGCACCCATCCTGCCTCCTCGGACTTTCATAACATTAAAGTCGAAGATTTTCTGAAGCGAACTTTGAATCTTGAAACTGTTGAAAAGATCGGGCAAGCCTGAAGATGCAGTATACCACTGTCCAGCCAGTTGATCTGCTTGGATTGATTTACTGTTGCTACTTGACCCACTATCATAGTTAAAGTAGGAGCCGTTCCAAAGTTTATCTTCATATACAGTTTTGGCCTTAATGAATTTACCTTTGCATTTTTCTGCAAATGGAGTGTCGCCAAGTTGAATGGCCATTGCGGCAGCAGCTTGAAGCGCAGCAAGCCATAACGAACCACAGTAAGCACTTATTCCATGAACAGTCCAAGCATCGTACGTTTGATCTGGGAACCCATCATTCTCAATTAGACAATCATTGTCCCGATCAAATTGTTCCATGTACTCCATTGCAGCACGGACAGCAGGCCACACTTCTGTTCCGAAAGAGAAATCACCTGTTGCAGCAAAGTCTCTATACACTTGGAGCACAAACTTCGGGTTCAAATCCTTCCATCTACTAGTGTCATGTATATTATATGCATTCATTTCGTGCCATGGATCGTGTGTTCCAAGATCATGAGGCACGGCTCCCCTCACCTTGCGGATTCCCCAGTTCCCCTCCGCTAAAAACTTCACTTTTCTATCATCCTCACATAAGACAGCTTTTGCGAATTCCCGTTGAATACTGAGTTCGATTTTGGGAAATAGCTCAAGAAGAGCAAAAGATGCATAGAAGTGCACGTCATATGTACACCACATAATATATTCCACACCTTCCAAATACAGAAACCTACCTACATCATCAGTATCGTTCACAGGGTCCATCGCCTTGTTATAGGAAGTAAAACAACCTTTTGGTTCACCATTCTCAGTAGTACTCAAATTCTCTTTATTCGGATATCTATCAGAAGTAGTTTCATCACAATCTCTGGAACCAACATCAACAAACCTACTAGAACCACTATCCGTAGCCTTCTGAGCAAGTGCATCAAAGTCTGTATTGAACGATAAAAGCAGCCATGATGATATTGTTAAAAAAATCAACACATATTTTTTGAACCACCTCATCAAAAGCATAAGCTATAAGAGATGGGACAAATTTAGGCCCAATTTGATTCCTATTTTTCTCAAAATTCATTTTTCTCTCTTCTTTTCAACCACACATTCTTCATTAAAATAATATTACACGTAAAATTTCATTTTTCCTTAAAAATGGGTGTCAAACACCCTTTTATTCATTTATGTCTCTTATTCAGCAATGTCACGAGCCAGAAAAACAAAAAATATATATATGGAAAATGAAAAGTAATAGAGTGCCATAGCTACCCATAGTTTCAACTTGAATTGTTCATAATATGAATTCATTAAAGATCCATTTAAGAGATAATTTCACTCAATATGAGTATTATGAGCTTTATGGATCAATCAAATGTACTACTTGTACCACAAGCACCATGCCCAAGTGTAACATGTGTCCTGTGCAAAGACATGGTGCACATTGTACATGAGTGGTGTACATGGTAAAGTGCATCTCCAGACACTTTTTTTCAATGGCGTACAGGCTAACTAATATTCAAAAAGACGATCAGTTCAACTAACTTAAATTCAATAAAGATGCACTGAACATGACAATAGAAAATAAGCAGTAAAGGATAGATTAGTACCGATCCAAACTGTTCCTCCAGCAACCAGAAAATAGAGCTCATTGAACAGAGTAAATTTGTACCTGCAAAGCATCAAACGGATTGTTGAGTCCACCAGAAACATATAGGAAATGGAAACTCCAACTAAACAAGCATTGACAGTGACTTGAGAAATAAAAGGTCTTGAGCATGGCCAAATCTTAATTTATGAAGTGTATAAGAAAATTGAAATGACTTTCCAGAGGAGAAGCAAGAAGCTAAACCCTACATGAACATGTAAATGAATGTTAATTTGCTAAAATTCCTGCTATTTGTTATTCTTCCACCAAGGCGCTTGGTATAAAACTTGAGCAGATGAAAGATATCTCGCACTAGGAAAAAGAGAGGGCGGTAGGTCTTGCCATCATTCATATACATGTCACTCTGTATGCACGGCCCACACGCCTTTTACTTTATAAATCTGAAATTTTCTTCCATTTATCCCACTTGACTATGAACCTTGGGTCACAACAAATTGTAGAACATTTGAGGCTCAAGGGGCATCTTGAGTCTCATCTCAAGAAACCAATACTGTCGAGCAGTGGCAAAAGCACTTCTTTACTTGACAAGTAAAACAAATGTCACGAAATGACTAGTGCTCTGGAATGAAAACAGTTCTGTTCAACTATGGCTTACCATTCTGGTAGTTTGTCATCTCTGAGGATAGGATTCTGCCATTTCTCGATCTCTTCTTCCCAAAGCTTATAATCTGGTAAAGATTTGAAAACGGTAAAGGGTAAATAAGCAGCAGGTCATACAACGTGACTTTCTACGAGTGGTGAAACTTAATTTAAGACTTGAAGGATTCAATCCAAGAAATGGTGACAATGAATGCCACAACGGAAATCAAGCAGCTTGAATAAATCATACTCACTTGTCAGTGCGTCGTGCACCAAGTCTTCAGCAGCCCTTTCCGAAGTGCCATAGTATTTAGTGTATCTCCTGGAACCCATGGGAAAAACAGAGGGAAAAAGAATTCAGAAAAAATTGCATCCAACTATCTGAATTATATTCCTTACTCTGATCCACCAAACATGAATTAAACAAAATAAATGAAATATGGAGGTAGAAAGGAAGAAGAAGAACAACCAGAAGAAAAATGCCAGTGTTCACAACCATAGTGAATATCAATCTATACAAGCTCACCAGTGGATATCGATAACAGGGAAAAGATATTATATTTGTGGAATGATCTAAAACAATTAACGCATTCGCAAGATCACAAAGTCCATGAAAAATGAGAAGAATTACACAGTAGTGTCTAGTTTAAAAAATGAGATGAATTCCATCATATCATCTACTCTACTATTTGAACTTTTTCCTTTCACTAACAAATGATTGCAATATTAAAGAGCTAGAAAAAAAAACATATAGACATGTTATCTAATAAGATCAAACAGTAGATAGCTTAACTCTACTGCTACATAATCATGTTCAGGGCAAAATTCTAGATCACAAATAGATGACAGGCCATCCAGATGTTAAAACTGAAAACTTTTTAAGTTAGTGAAATTACCTATTATAGGATTTCCCTTTACAAAATTTAACTTTGGGAGAGGACCATGCAACAGCAAATGCAACAGTGCACTTTCCATGAGGTTCAACCCATGTAGAAGCAGAAACTGCAGCACAATGTGTGTCTCCAGGTGACGATGACATGGTTGGCCCCTTACTGAAGTTCTCCCGGTCAAAATACCCATCCTTAAAAAACAGACAAGTCAGTCAACAATAACAAAACTATGTACAGCCAAAAACTGACAAACCAGAACTCCTATAGAAATTTTAACAAGCCACCTCAATTTAAAATTTTAACAGCTCGCTGTGAAAGCAAAATCTGACAAGTCAACATGCTTTGGAATCATTACCTCTGTCATTTTACCCCACATATCTTTCGCCGTTACGCAGCTTTCTTCGGTCAATCCGAAACAAGGCAAAACCGATACGCTCACATTTTGAGTTTCACATGCAGCTATGGCATAAGTAACAGGAGGGTTATCTTTTGCCGTCCTGCAATTATTATTACAAAAAATGGAAGACAATAGTTTTTGTTATTAACTAACCACATTGAAAAGAATGATGGGCGCCAATGTAAATTTTTGTATTTCTGTAATGAAGTGAAGGTTTTATCTTCTCATTCTTTGCTTGATTTATTCACTTTCCACAAAAATTATGAGATGAACAACTGACTTGCAAAATGGTGCAACATTTTTGTAGACAAGAAACAAAAGAAGGATTTAAAAGTTAAAACCAGTAAAATGCAACACTATACAAAATGACGTCAACCTCCATACCTTTAATATTCAATGCAGTTATAAATCCACTTTAATGGCTAATCGTTATAATAATGTAGCTACTCTAATGTTTTAGGCAGTCAGACCTCATAAAGGTAATAACACAAATCCTTAGCATTTTACGGTTGGTTTATAGAATCTAGCTGACCACACTTGTGAAACATCAATGCTTTTCTCATGACCAAAAACTGAAAATCATAGTCATCATACTCGATTTCAGAAGGTTATAAAATCAAGAATGTTTCATCCCTTCTTGGATGAGTAACTGGTATCTTGGTAAAAGACTACTAGTCTACCACACCAGTGAAACATAAATGTTTTTCTCATGACTGAAAACTGAAAATCATAGTCACCCTACATTTCAGAAGGCTATAAAATCCAAAACATTCCATTCCTTCTTGAATGAGCAACTGGTATTTTGTTAATGCACATTAAAAAGACTACTCTTCAACCACATGACAACAAACTAACCATCAGATTTTCCCAGTTAGTTTAGGAGATAGGCAGTCTTTGTCTTCTTCGGTAAACAGGAAATTTGCAAGATAGAGCCAGATATAAATACTTCTATTAAATAACATCAGGTTAGTATAGTTATGACTAAGGCTAATAAGATCCTTCACAGTTTGTTCCTTTCCCTTCCCAGTGTACGTGTGGAGTGTGGGTAGTTAGTTAAATCCAAGGATATTTGTCAGGTTTTATTTGCGTGTTTGATAATTTTCCCTAAGATCAAAAAGGATTTTAAAAATGTAAAATTAAGGAACCAGAAAATGACTATAGAGCTCATCATTATCATCAACATCTTCAGAGACAAAAACTGTCAAAGAATGATTTCAGTCATTTCCCAGATAATTATTATAAATACCTGTAAGAAAAAAGGTGTCAAAATACAAAATTAACTCTTCTAACTAAAAATAATTGCAGCGAAGTTGAACAATTTTTAGGTGAATAGGTTTTCTTTGTCACATAAAAAAAATAAAATAGAAGATCCCTCATGTTTACTCGATCAATATGACAAAGAACCGGATTGACAAATTTATCTTTTTGTTGTTGCAGAAACCTATTTTTGGCATGAACTGTATTTTATAAAGGGAGCATATTCTTCATTTTTTCTCCTGGTTAATTATATTCCATAGTTATAAAAGTAAATGCTGGAGTTAAACGAGCATGTTCATTACTAAAATTACCCTTATTTCCTTGGTAAACCTACAACTCGTCGTTATCCAGGATCATATTATAAACTTACTTTCAGACACATTTTAAATTTTCATTTTCATTATGAGAACTGAGTCGACAATCAACATTACTTTTTCCTATTTAAACACTTGGACAATCAAAGAAATATCTGCAAACCAACCGTCATATATAGCTATAAAGTTTGATGACTTGCTTGTGATGTAGCAGTACGCCTGAAACTCCATCTTCTCCTCTACAAAAAGAAGTTGGAAAGCAAGAAGAAACAAAGTATCATAATTAGAACAAAATCACACAACACCAATAAAACATCAATGCACAGAAGCTACTCACATAAATGGCTCGTTCACATGATCTCCTGACAGGTGCGAGATACCTCCAATTGAATTCTGAATATAAAACAAACGGCTATAATTGAATATACAAGCACTTGGCCAAATTCTCTAATTGCCAAGATTACCATAGTTATTAGCAGAAAACTCACCGCCCACGTAAAAAGAAGGCTGACCTTTGCCCTTTCCTTGCCAGTATTTACCAACTAGAACATAAAACATGCCATATAAGTAAAGAATCAATATCCCTCTCACAATTCAGGAACTAACTTAATGGATGGTCTTCTAAAGATAAATCATAAAATAGATGAATATTCCCCTCTAAGGGACCAGATCTTCGGTCATAGGATGGACGTCTTCCAAATAAGTAGCATATAAAATTCTGGTCCCTTATAAAAATTGAAGTCTAGGTCCACCAAAAAAAGGGGTGATAACGGCAGCTACTATAAGAATGCCTATCAGCTAGCTGTTCATTAACAAATATACGATTCAAGTAATTAATGCAAGCACTTTAGCTTCCAAATTACAGCAAATATAAAGGAGTTCAAAGTCACTCAGAAAGACCTCTATCATATCAGAATAGGTACGTGAGAATGAGATGATTTAAAAACATAAATATTAAACATGTTTCAAAAATATGTAGCACAATAATATGAAGTCAACATTAGAAGTGAAAAATTGCATACAGTGTAAACAAAAACAGCTGTGGGGAGACTACTCTCTTTATAATTGTGTGGTATAAATGGTGATATCTGCCGACAGGACACCTTCAATTCTGGGTCTGGTTCCCCTGGAGGTATCATGATCTTGTCAGAAGATATAGTATGATTAGAAAACAAATTTATCCTTCAAAACAACTGATTGCAATACCATCGTATATTGTCCACGCCCTAGGAAAAAGAGCATGATATGTAGAATGCTGCCCAGTCAAATTCCAACCCCATGATGATATACCATGATCGCCAGATTTTCTGTCAGACAATTTACATGTCAAATCTGTATTCACACACAGATCATAACATTCATTTTATCTTGAAGCTTGAAACTTCAGAAACATCAGCAAAGTTGAGCTCAAGACTTTACTATAACATCAGTAAGTACATACAGTCATAACATGAATAAGGGTCATTACAATTCAATTAGTGCATTTTACCAACCCCCCTGTGCCCCTGGTCCAGTTTATTGCTACCATCCATTCAACACCTTGTCAAAACCGTCATCCCATCATATATAGGAATACGCAACCACACCTGCACCCACCTCCACCTCACCCCCACCTCAATGATATTCCCAATTGAGAGATGAAGCAACAGTAGGAGAAATGATCAGAACAATATAAGCTCAATTTTTCGACCTCATACTACCTCTATCTTTAATTAGATGGCTAGCTTGCCTTACCTTCTATATTTCAATATAAATATAAAAGAAAAGGGAAAGGTTAAAGAACCCTCCCCACCCCTCAGCCCTCACCCAAAAAAGAAAAAGGAGAAGAAAGAATAATATAAAGATACACATGAAAAATAAAAAATGAAAAAATGAATGAAACAAACAAAAGGAAGACCCTTGGAGGTTCCATTAAAGCTCATTCACGATGGAACAAGCCAATTTTTTACTCATTTTTATACCCGTCAACTTTCTGTGCTGTGCTACTTCAGTTAAAACTACCCAATACTGAATAAATTATTCCCAGCTTGCACTCGGCTAGATTAGACAAGCCAAGTAGCAATTTTAAGCCTTGACAGGATATCAAGCTTAATTTGAACAGCCTAAACCTTGAGCTCAATGCTCATCTACACCCATAGCTGTAATGTTTAACTGCGAAAAATCAAAAGGTATCCCAATCTTTCGAAATAAACCCATAAAATATTAATATATTTTCATTCCTACAGCCAAAAAAGAACTTCTTGCCTACACGCATCCCAATCTTTAAAAATAAACCCATTAACATATTAACATATTTTTATTCATATAGCCTTATTAAAACACAATTAACATCCTACCTTGATAATGTTCAAATAAATATCAAGGGCAAACAATCAAGTGTTACAGCAAAAGACTTTTTTCCCGTAAAATTCATCTTAAAAATGCCATTAAATGCAAAAATCACCCTTGGAGGTTCCATTAAAGCTCATTCACGATGGAACAAGCCAATTTTTTACTCATTTTTATACCCGTCAACTTTCTGTGCTGTGCTACTTCAGTTAAAACTACCCAATACTGAATAAATTATTCCCAGCTTGCACTCGGCTAGATTAGACAAGCCAAGTAGCAATTTTAAGCCTTGACAGGATATCAAGCTTAATTTGAACAGCCTAAACCTTGAGCTCAATGCTCATCTACACCCATAGCTGTAAAGTTTAACTGCGAAAAATCAAAAGGTATCCCAATCTTTCGAAATAAACCCATAAAATATTAATATATTTTTATTCCTATAGCCAAAAAAGAACTTCTTGCCTACACGTATCCCAATCTTTAAAAATAAACCCATTAACATATTAACATATTTTTATTCATATAGCCTTATTAAAACACAATTAACATCCTACCTTGATAATGTTCAAATAAATATCAAGGGCAAACAATCAAGTGTTACAGCAAAAGACTTTTTTCCCGTAAAATTCATCTTAAAAATGCCATTAAATGCAAAAATCAAAATGAACAGAATGTCTAACACGTTTTTGAATGGACCGAAAAAAGGTCTATGTCGAAAGCCCAAAATCATGATGACAAGTAACATCATTAACAGCAAAAACAGTAATTCAATAGGTCCTTGTCATTTGGTATAAACATATAAGAACCATAATCTTTGCACGGTTTTAAAAAGCAACTTGACAGTAGAACGGAGAAAATAAGTACCAAAACCTACTAGCAGATATTGATGAATACAAACATACAAATAAGTTACAGTCATAGAATGCTTCTTTTTTTCTTTTTTTTTTTTGTCTCAGATCCAAATGCCATACAACTGTAAAAATTGGTTTAAAAACAAATCAGATGTAGAAAATTTCTGTTTAAAATTCAATTGTTATTCTCCTTACCCTAACCCTTCATGCCGGCCAGAAGCCAGAACTGATGCATATTTTTTGTTCCCTCCATCTCGAGATATGAAAATCTGCAGTATCAAATGAACGATCAGATAATCACAAGCCATCATTGGCTATCCTGGAAAAATTTTAGAAGAAACTTATTCTTCAAGACATGTTTCTTATTTACTCTAAGTTCAAAATCAGTGGGTCATGTAGTCTATAAAGTTATCAATGACAGTTGACTTAGACAAATATATGGTTGTGCTGTGTTCATAATAACCCTCCGAACATTTCTTTTTAACTAGGTCAGTTTTCTTTATTAGCATTCAGCCAAACAAGAAAAAAAATAATAAATAAATAAAAAAAAAATGCAGAAAGATTAATGAGGAATATATAATAAATATATTGATCATAATGTGTTTCAAGGATTCGTAAAGTACATCTGCAAAGGCAAAACCATGGCAAAAAATTATTACAACAAGGAAAATATCAAACACTAAACAACAAATATGAAGAACATCATTCGGAGTTTGGTATCAACTGAGCATGCAGCTTGATCTACTTTAGATGTCAAGGCACAGTCCCAAATAAAATCTACCAGACGGTAGACCAATCTCTGTCAATAAATATATTCTCCCATAAACAAATGCAGGTAGAATCCCTTGACATAAAGTTGCAACAATGATGCTCCAGAATTACTACACAATTTCCATTTTCTTTGATACCTTAATTTTCAGCAAGTGCAATTTGATTTTCGTAAAATTGCATCAGAAATTTATGTGGTCCAAATCACTAAACCAGAAAAGGGAACAGGACAACACTTACACACGGCTCAAAAAATGGTTGGACATTTGAAATGATATAAATACTTCCTCACACAGCTAACTTTTGCTTCAGACTGAAGTCATATTGAAATGCATTATACATGCCAAAGAAAGTTTCTAAATACAATGTGTTCAGCTACTCCTAGAAATGTCGATGCATGCTAGCTATTTTACATGGAAAAAAAATGAACTGGTAGAAATAGAAAATGTCCTATAGTACAGAGAAGTTTCTGATGAACATTTTAAATGCAAAGCGCTATGTTATGGACTGTTGCCCATTCAATACTACACAAAATATCAGCAAATAGGTAGCACAAACATCAAGCTCAACAGGAAATTGCTGTTAAATTATAAGTTCAAGAGAAGGGCTTTACTGAAAATTGATTGGCCATGACAGGAGAAGTCTCACATATTCCAGGAAGAATTTGAAAACTCCTGAATTCCCCTCTAAAACCTCGGGAAATACTTCCACTTCTGTCATATTAAAAAGAGGGGCCCTCCATTAGGTGGACAAGAATATCAGATAAATAAAGAATAGTTATAATACTACTTACCCCATCCCTCCAAGTGGAACTCCTTGTGATGCCGAAGGCTTACAACTTTCTCGAGTAAAAGGATCGATTGGTGCTTTCTATGACAGTAGATGAAAATTAAGTTTAACAGTAAGTCTGCTTAAAGAACAAGCTTGCTTCTTACAGACTTTTGAACATTATAAAGGAATAATAAGTACCCTTGCCATGAAGAAAAATGTTCAATAAACAAATGCTAAGAGGATAAGAGAGTTACCCTTCCATGGGATGCCTCTTCCCGTATATAATGCCACAAACGTAACCCAAGTCGAAACTAAAATCAACAATAAGCACAGTAAAAGATTGATTGAGAACTGAGAATAGAGATAGGTAAGTATCATAAGAGTGTGTTTATTACCATTTTTATTGCTTCTGTAAATGTAACACTGAATTCTTTAAGAATACTAGCATGGCTATTTAAATTCCTTCTCCATGCTTGTTCCGGAGGAGCAGCACTATCAAAATCAAGCTGCAGCAAAAAATCTGACGGTCAAGTGGCTTTTGGGAGTAAAGAAATAATCAGGGCAAATTGGCAGACTTGCATAGAGAATGGAGCTAAAAACATTAAATGTTGGTCATGTAGATCCCAACCCTCCTACATTTTTTATAAAAATGAAATCCAGTGAAAATGATGAATTGAGAAATAGAAAGTGACAAGAGTGAATTAATAAAGACGAAGAATCTGTAAACTCCCCATCCACCAAAACAAAGTTATCCATTGTCACATAGGCTGTTTATTCAACAAAAATTAAAAATGCACGTTTCATTTTTCATTTTTTCTTTCATTATTTGGCCTCCATTTAAAGATAAAGCCTAAATTAAGACAGCAAATGGTAGAAAAATGACCAAATCATCAGATATCCAATTCAGATTATTATCCAATTGCACCACCTATACCAATTCAAAAGCAAATCAAAGCCTAAATGAATTGCATAAAGATAATTCTGGAAACAGATTTACAGGATACAAGTGCCATTATACTTTGTAGAATCAAACTTCAACGAAAATATTACGAATTCTACCAATAATATATTCAAAAAAATCAGGAAAAAGCTCACCAAATGCAAAGTGTTTCGGTTGATATACTCCTCCGGTGGCCACGAATTCTTTCTACTGTGAAACAAATTCCCAGTCACCATTTCGACCGTCGTTATATATCTGTGTATATATGTACAATCACCCTTCAAAAGCTCAATATCGGATTTTTATCAAATGCCTCAAAACCAGTAAGACCCCCTGTATTAATATCAACCACCCCAATACCCAAAAACTCAGCTTTTAATCCTTCCGAAATCCAATCTTTCAAGCCAACCAACTTTCTTAATTCCTCCAAAAGTTAACATAAACCCAACAAAAAACTTCAAGTCTATGTAACCCCTCGAAAAGAGTTGAAGTGGAAGCGAGAAGATAAAACTCTTATAGTAAAAGCAAAATTAAGCTGGTCTTATGGGATCGAAAATCTTCGGATTGGGATTTGATTAACAGAAGTTAAAATATGGGTTTTACCGAACTCCAAGAGATATTTTTACTGTGGGCTTTGATTGAATTGAATTTCCTCCTTTCTTCCCTATTGGATTTCTCTTGAAAGCACACCTGGAAATATGAACTTTTGTGCAGTTGCCAGGTGGTACACAAACGTACGACTATTCTCTACCGTAAAAAATTCTCCATATAGTATGTATGCGTATGTCAGTAATTTGTGAAATTCGCCGATATTGAAATTGAAGTTTTGAAGAATTTTTTTTTCTTCTAGAATCTAGAGAGAGGAATGAAAATGCAGCATCAAGTTGTTGAATATGGACTTTGTGTAGTTGCATGATTCCATCATTGGTCTGTTTTCTATTTTTATTTTTAATTCAACGCTGTGATATGTGAAAATCTTTGTGCTATTCTTGCAACTATTTGCTGGCTCAGCTTATTTTCTATTATAGATTATTTTTAAATTAATTCACTCATTGTCATGTGTGACTAAACGCTTTCCAAATATTTTTAATTAAGATTGAGCTTTTCTGTCATAATTAATTAATAATAGAGGAATTATTGGTGAATTGTGATTTTTTTTTTGCCAAAATTAGCCTAAAGATAAATGGAATATTCAAATTTAACCAGCACGAAGCAATAAGATCTTTCCATAAAAAATACTACATACTAACAAATCAATATATTTAAGCTTGTTGACGACATAATTAAGTCCTTAGACATTCACATAAAATTGCATCGAACTATCACATTCGAAGTACCACATTCCAAAATAATTTTGTCAAGTTTCTTATTTATTTTATTATTATTATTATTATTATTATTATTTTTAAAGTTGCTCCTAACCTAATGATGCAAAGGGCTCAAACCGCTCGCGAGCTCAGTTTGCCTGGGCTCCATCTTATGCCCTCCGGATTCGTATACAGACAAGCTAAGACTTAAAATATTTTACAAGTCGAAATTGTCGACCACTGAGGCCACTAACGATCACAAATTTGAATATTATGATCGTTCATTAGCCAAGGGTCCTATTTTGGCTCCTTTTTAAAAATTTTATTCCTATAAATATTTCCCCAAACTTCCTTTTTCTTTTTCTTTTTTTCTTTTTTTAATCTCATGTCACAATTCTCATACCTTAATCTCTAAAATGAGGCTCGATATCTGGTCAATGACATGTAAGATTTGATTCTTATTATTTGAGATAGGCATTGATCTCAACTCTCTTAATTTGTGTTAATGATTTTCTAAATTTTTTTTTTTTAACTTTTTACCAAAACAATTAATTTCCTATGTTCAACATTTTTAAAATCGTTCTTTGTCTATGACATGATTTTGAGTCTTTGACCACAAAATTTCACTTCACGACTCTATCCAAACAAATACCACAATTTGTCATGTAGGGACATCAAAAATTGGGGCCGACTTTTTGTTCATTAAAGAAAAATATAAATAAATAAAAAATCCCCCACTCATTATCCCATAAGCGGTGTGTTTGTCATTGGGGCCTATTGAAGTCAATAATGATTGGAGTGAAATGATTTTTCAATTTCTTGGCCAGCCATTTTGGACTGAGCTGACACTCACCGACTTTATAAAAGAGAAAAGTTGAAAAGAACAGTGATTTTGAAATCATCCCTTTGGCTGTGTGCTTAAAAGTTGATACTTAAAAATGAAATTCATACTTGTGATATTTGAGGGGAGAATTATATCAAATCGAGATTTATTATTTGATAAGTAAAAATCGTATTTTTAATGTATACATTTAAAAATATGAGTATAATATAATGTTTTCTTTTTTTTTTTTTAATGCTAGAAAAGCTCATGCCTACAGTGGCAGAACCACGTTGAGACCAGTGCGCTCATATTTCAGGCCCAAACAATTTTTTCCTTTTTTTTTTTAAATCAACAAAGGAGGTGGAATAAAAAGCATGTTTTAATTTAGATGGGTTTTATTTTTAGGCCCAAATCCATAATTTTATTTTATAGTTTTATCATCATTAAATTCATGATCAAAACATAATATTCGACATGGGTTAAATCAGGGGCGGACCCAGACATTTAATATTGTGGGGTCAAAATTTTAAAAATAATTTTTTAATAAACAACATAATATCAATGAAAGTAAGTTTATATGTATTTTGACAATTTGAAAACATCGCATAATTACGTCATTATTAATATTGTTAAATAAATTTTGCTCCTTATAAAGTTTTGTTTATCATTTCATTAGCAAATGCTGAACTAACATTGAGTAAATTAAATAGAATATAGAAATTAAATGAATTGAAATAAAATTCAAGTTTAGTTCAGGAAGTAAATAAAAATCAAATTAGAACCAAATATAATTCGGAAGTAATTCAAATTGTATTTAATCCGTAACAATTCTAAAAAATTTAGGTCATATTTCATGTAAAACTTTCGAATGAAACGATATAAATTATATTGAAAAATTTATCGTGCAAAAATAATAATTAATTGAATTTTTTAAAAGAAAAAACGAATTAGATTTCTTTTTTGAAGTATACGTTTGATACATATTTAACTATTTCTGATATCCTTTTGGACCATTCGATATGAAAACGATGTAGTTTTCGAAACAAACTTTACATGACATAGACGATTTGTGGATTCAGATAGCACATGATCGCAAACGAATTTTTAAAGTTAAGGTATTATCGAAATTTTCAAAATACTAATTTCAAACGTCCTACTTTAACATGTCATAACTTTTGCTATAGTTGACCACTTCGCATGCCATTAATAAGTGAAAAATTAGGTCATGAGCACTTCGAAATGATATTAAGAATGCAATATTTTGACTTCACTTGACACCTCGACAAGTGCATCAAAGTAGATTTAATAAATAAATAAAAAAAACAATAACAGGGGCAAAATTTTGTGGGGTTATTTGACTCCACATGACTCCATGTGGGTCCGTCCCTGGATTAAATTATGCCCGTACTGAAAATATTTCCTGATTCCGTCCCTTCATGCCTATATGAATGATCAAGATAAAATGGTCAATCTATTAAGACAAGATAGTTAGAATTCGACTCTTCAATAACTCATGCTAAAAAATTTAGACAATAAAATAATACCTAAGTAGGAACATATTACTGTTATATAACGGCATATTATTATAAATTAAATACGAAGTCAAATAAAGACTTTTGGGTAGAAATGAATTGAAGAATTCGATGCCAGAGATATTCTTTTATGTTTTATTTATATATTTATTTGTCAGTGATAAAGGTAGTAATATATATGAAAGAAGTAACTTATTCCTTTTGATTGAAATAATAATTTGTGTTAAGAGATCTGTATTAAAATGTTATTGAGAAAAAAAAAAAAAAAAAAGGACAGCAACAGCATTACCTGCAATCATTGGTTTAGGTTCATTGCACCGGAAACATAATATCCTGGCCAATACTAATTCGAAATGATTAAGCAAATCATGACGTATTATTATTAATTAAACCTCTTCTATTTCAAGAAACAAGAATCACATTCACACGTGTAACTAAATGCTTGACGTGTAAAGTTTTCAAAGGCTTCGCGTGTGCAAGTTCTGAATTAGTCAATCCTTCAAAGTAAATTATGATAATCGTCACCTCATAATTTGACAAAAAAATTTATAATTTTCGTCCAGTCTCATCCCGTTTCCTAAAAATCTACAACAATGAGAAGACTTGCCTGTCGCAATACATAAACAAAGATCCAATAGATAGCAGTATCATACATCTTTCATCATCACGTATGTCAATGCGTCGATCAAAA
>NC_036256.1:19663618-19667456 GCF_002742605.1 Olea europaea var. sylvestris | reverse complement strand
GGCGAGCTCGTGGGCTCATCTAAATTTAATTTTATTTATTCATTTATTTAAGAATTTTACAAATAAATGAAATAATAGAAAACACTTTTAAAAAAAAATAAAAAGTGTTAAAAAATATAAATAATTTAACGAAATTTTTTTTTATTTTTTATTTATATCATATTGTAGTACTTTTTATAACGTATAAAATATTTATATAATGAAGACGAATTATTTTTTGAAATACATTTATAAAAAACATATATTTTTGATTTCTTTTTAAAATAGATAAAATGTAAACCCTCCTCCTATATCTGGGTTTGGGATCAGCTACATCAATTTTAAATAGATGGAGTAAAAAATTGTACACATTAGTACAATTTTTTAAAGAAAATTAAATTTAACAATTAAAAAATAAAGAAATTTTGATTAATATAATTAAATCAAATATCACTTATATAACGATATACAATTTTAGCGTATTTATCTTGTAGTAAAAAATGAGCGTCCTGCCAATCATTCACGCACATTAACGTTTCCAAAACATCTTCTTTCAGTCGGCTCATGACATCAGTCAAAATCTTTTTACCTGCACTAAAAGCAGATTCCGAAGCAACAGTGCTAATCAGAGGTGTCAGCAAATATTTCGCAATTGCAAAAACAATTGGCCAATGTCTTTCATACTTTCGCTAAAATTCAATTACTTCTTCTGAACTTTTTTAATTGTTCTGTCTGTTGGCATATTGTGATTGAAATAATCAATTAATTCGGCAGGCATCGCATTTTGAGTTTCGGCCGATATTTGATGAGATGCATATGTAAACGACATGGCACTAGATGAACACATTGCAATTGCATCATATCTAAATGTATTAATGCCTTGAAATAAATTCATTATTTCGGCATCATCTTCTTCAATTTCAGCGGAGGGAGTAGGTGCAGAGGGTACCTGACTAACATTCACACCCATTCTTTCCGCGTATAAATCATACATTCCACATAATATTTGCTTTAAATTCTTATAGGTGATAGATGTATCAAGTATTAAAACTTTATTGATTTGATCAATTACGTATTTAGTTCTCGAAATATTATATTAGGGGTCCATTGCGCATGCTAGAGGAAATAACATAAGCAGTTCTTCACAATATTTTATAAACTTTAATTCCATATCAATTATAATTTTACTAAAAGCAGGATTATTTTTATATTTATGGAATGTCCTTGCAATTATATAAAGGCATTCAAGCACCATACAACTTGTGGGATAATAAATGCTGGATAAAATCTTTGTGGTCTCATAAAAAGATGTCAAAAATCGTTTAACTTTCAAAGCTAAAATCCAATCGGATTCATTTAACATACCATCGTCATCACTTCTAATGCGTCTATTGTTGTAAAAGTCAATTATTAAATTTTCAAAACATTCACATGACTTTAATAGTAAGTAGAGTTACATCTATGGCCTACATCGCTAACAAATGTTTTAGCAGTCGTCACCCCTAATTCGGCACAAAAATCTTCAAATGCTTGTTTTCTATTAGGAGAAATCGTAATATATACTAATGCATTCATAATCCTTTGAAATTCATTCTTTATATGTTTTGAACCATCTTGCACAATTAAATTCAAGATATGACACACACGACGAATGTGAAACAAATACCCACCAAAATCAGGTTGAACTGTCCTGCACACTTTATCGACGACTACCTTTTTAATACTAGCATTATCAAAAGTAAAAGATCGAATTTTAGTCTTGCAATGATATTCTCTAACAATATTGATAATAGCATTATATATATTATTAACATTGTAAGGAAACTCAATAATTTTAAAAGCAATAATTTTCTTATGCATGCACCAAAGTGAATCTATATATTGTGCGGTTGTAGCTATATATGCTCTTTTATTAACCCCGTCTCATATATCAGAAGTTAAAGATATATCACCCCCATATTGTTGCAAATTCATAATTAATTGTTGTTTTGAATTATTGAAATAATTTATTGTATCGGCACGAAGAGTGTTTCGACTTACCCTAACGTACCTCGGTTGTAGATATTCTTTCACGAACGAGACGAAGTGTTGGTTGTTTGTAATAGCCAGAGGCAACTCAATGGCAGCAACAAATTTCACCATTCCGGTTCGAGTATTATCCTCCGAATACACCTACGTGGATAGCGGTGAAGTTGTAAAACCGGCTCCTGGATTGCCAAATTGCAATTGTGCTTCACCAGCTGGAAGAAGTCCATATCTGACCACACATGCTTTGTAGTGATGATTGAGATGGGTGATATCAATTCCTTTTTGCCATGTCAATCTTTGTTTGCAATATTTACATATTGCTTTAGATTCTGCAAGGCCATCAACGACTTTTTCCGTTGAAATCAACTTAAAGTGATCCCAAGATTTTACTTGTTTTTTGACCTTTCGCTTTCCCCTCGCATCTGGGATGTTTAATTCAGCATTTTCATCCTCATGTTCCGCTTTGGAAACATTAATATCATCCAAACCAATTGGATTATGGTTTCCCTCACCGTGAATGTGAACATTTTCAGGTATCGGTAGGTCATTTAGACCGGCAAATTCATTTGAAAATTGATTTTGCGGCGTCCTAGGCGATTCGCCATGATGTGGCCTACATCCTGTATCGAACAAGCTCTCAACATATGAGCATTGATCTATTTGTTTGAATGTTTATAATGAAATATTAACTAGAACAATATAAGGGACTGTTTGATTACAAAGATGAAATTTGGACGGAAAGAAAATGAATTACAGAGAATTGAATTGCCTAAAAATTGTTTTCATGAGAATTGTCAATTTATTGTGTTTAATTGGTATAATTTTTCACATGAAAAATGTTAAAATAAAAGTATTTTTTGATATTCGTTTGATTTTGTTTTATATGAAAATTGTCAATTAAAGGGATAAAAATTTACTGGTATTGAGGATATAATTTGTTTCTATTGCAAAAAAAAAAAACAAAAAACCTAAGAAAATCATCTATTTTTGGTGTTCATTTGACTTTGTTTTACATGAAAATTGTTAATTAAAGGAAAATATTTTTTTTTACAATAATTCTTTGAATTTCTTTCCATTGCCAACAAAAAAAAAAATTGCTACAGTTACCATTTTCCTCAATTAGATGAAAAATATCAATTTGGCAACAAAAGCAAGAAAACTAATTCCATGGAAAATAAATGGTATCAAACACCATTAATTGAGTAAAAGATGGAAAACTTATTCCATTTTCCATGGAAAATAATCTAATCAAACACTACCTAAATGTAGTGAGATTGTGAGAATTGGATGAATTGAAATTATAATTAATAAACTATGAAAATTGAATTGATATTGTATATTTTACAGCACAAGAGAGTAAAAACTCATAATTGATATAATAAAAAAGAGTTGAGAGAGTTGGAGTAGCAATTGATATGAAATTTTTTTTTGGGAGAAGGTGTATTTATAGTGAAGGGGGGAAAATTATAAAAAAAATAATTTCAGTGACCAACCGGTCACTGAATTCAGTGTCGCATCTGGGATGTTTAATTCAACATCTTCATCATCATGTTTCGTTTTCGGAACGTTAATATCATTCAAATCAATTGGATTGTGGCTTCCCTGACCGTGAATGTGAACATCTTCAGGTATTGGTAGGTCATTTAGACGGAAAAATTCATTTGAAAATTGACTATGTGACGTCCTAGGTGATTCGCCATGATGTGGCCCACATCCCGTATCGAACAAGCTCTCAACAAATGAGCGTTGATCCATTTGTTTGATTGTTTATGATGAAATCTTAACTAGAAGAATATAAATATAGTGAGATTGTGAGAATTGAGAATTGGAT
>NC_036256.1:19662469-19663520 GCF_002742605.1 Olea europaea var. sylvestris | reverse complement strand
CATCTGGGATGTTTAATTCAACATCTTCATCATCATGTTTCGTTTTCGGAACGTTAATATCATTCAAATCAATTGGATTGTGGCTTCCCTGACCGTGAATGTGAACATCTTCAGGTATTGGTAGGTCATTTAGACGGAAAAATTCATTTGAAAATTGACTATGTGACGTCCTAGGTGATTCGCCATGATGTGGCCCACATCCCGTATCGAACAAGCTCTCAACAAATGAGCGTTGATCCATTTGTTTGATTGTTTATGATGAAATCTTAACTAGAAGAATATAAATATAGTGAGATTGTGAGAATTGAGAATTGGATGAATTGAAATTGTAACTAATAAACTGTAAAAATTGAATTGATATTGTATATTTTGCAGCACAAGAGAGTAAAAACTCATAATTACTACTATATAAAAAGGGCAATGTTTCACTATTGAAGAAAGAACAGTAGATTCTTCCATTTTGTCTCACTGTAGCTTTTTTTTATTGAGAGAAAGCAACGGCGTTGTTTATCTTACGTGTTTAATATAGTGACTTTGTTGCTTTTCCTCAATTTACGCGGCGTGAAGGATTATGTCATAGAGTCCTTTTTACTGTTTCTCCATTTTTACACGCTACAGTCATGCCTCTCTATTTCTCCACACTAATTCAAGAACAAAAGTATGAATTCCATAAATATATGATTGAAAATATGTTTGAAAAAAATAAATTTTAAAAAATGAAGACCAAACATGTTAACAAATGAATATATTTATTTTTTGAAAAATAAGTTTTTATTACCATTTCATTTTTATCGTGAAATGATTCTAATCTTAATATGTTAGATTGTGCTTCAAAATTACATAATCTATCAAATATAATTTTTAAAATTAATTTTTATAATGTAATATGTTTTTATGAATTTTTTTTTTAATAAAGTAATGTTATGGAGGTTCAAGCATGAGTCTCCGTTGAGGCCTCAAGAATTACGGAGGCTCCAACGTACATTTCTTTACTTTCTTTTTTTTTTTCATTGGCTCTCAGTGCAATAATTTAATTTCATTTAATCAACTT